>NW_008796051.1:4565660-4610123 GCF_000699145.1 Aptenodytes forsteri
GAACAGGCTGCCCAGGGAAGTGGTTGAGTCCCCATCCCTGGAGGTATTTAAAAGACGTGTAGATGAGGCGCTTAGGGACATGGTTTAGTGGGCATGGTGGTGTTGGGTTGACGGTTGGACTCGATGATCTTGGAGGTCTTTTCCAACCTTAATGATTCTATGATTCTATGATTCTATGTGCTACAGCGTGCAAGTTAAGTACTCAGAGACCCCAGTTTTGTGGTTAACTCGGCCGGTATCTGCTGTGTTACTGAAGCCGACAGTCAGAAACCGGAGGGCAGAGCCGTTTCTGGTGCCAGCAGTGTGCCAGCCTGCTGCAGAGGGCTGAACGGGGCCGTGCAAAGCGCTCCCAGCTGGGAGTTGTTCTTTGCAGCCATCATATTTTCCAGGAGCTGTACCTGAAAGCCATTTACATCTGTATCTGCCAGCTGGTGTCCAGACCTTAAATGGAGTCTTTCAGACGTCAGATAGATTGGAAATGCATATACTCTGGCACAAGAACTGTCCTATTTCTGCCAACACTGTTCTGTGATTCCCCTCTTGGTAACGCATCCAATACCAGTCTTAAACATTGCTGACATTTGGAGATACATGAAGGAGGGTCAAATGTCAGTCATAACTTTTGCCTGTTATTGCTTTGTGCTGTTGCCGCAGCTTTTATCAAACTTCAGCATCTGTCCTTATTACAGTTTGCTTTGCGAGTGTGCTCTTTTTTGAGGTTCAGAAGTGCTTTGCAAACATGAACTCAGCTGCACAGTGTTTCTGAGATGTAGTGCAACAAGCATGCATCATGCTTGGAGATGGTGCTTTGCGTATATGGCAAAAAAAATAATCTTATGTTCTATATATATATAAAAAAAATCAATGGTCTATTATTCAAGTCAGAGTAGAACTCTACTGGTTTACCTGCAGTGTAATGACAGGCAGGGGAAAAGTCAAAATATAGTCAAGTGAAGTGACTGTGCAAAGATGACAGGGCCAAGCCAGTGATAGAGGCAGACCTTGGACATTCTCAGTCCTGCACTGTCCAATCCACAGCTCTGCTTCCATTTTTTGTAACATAACTTTTAAATGAAAAAACACTCATCGTCTGAGTGCAAGAGCTGGCACAATACGTATCTCCATCATAGCTGTTCCGGGCTTCAGGATAAATACCTCACACCTTTACAGCCTCTTTCAAACCCAGCTCATTATGATCTTTTGTGTAAATCCTTCTAAGTTCACAGGTAATTGATAAGACGGCTCTGAGGGGCTTACAGCCAACTATGTTAGTGAAGCTGCTTTAGGAAGTCCGAGTGCTGATAAGCCTAATATATTATGGGAGAAAAATAAATGACATGCACAGCAACAGCTATACTAAATGAAATTCCTCAGTTGTTTTCTATTTTATTTTTTCACAAAATACCCAAAGGCAATAATCCACTTTTTGGATTAAGAGCCTGTAAAATATTACTCTAAAAAAATAAAACCACCTTTGAACTAACTTACGGCAACACAGAAGGCATCAAGAAACAGTGGAGTCTCCACTGCTGCGTTGTACTTGTGTAACTTGAAACCATGCTGAGTGAACACTTTTTTCTGCTTTTATAAGACATGGGAAGAATAGTTTCTGTCCAAGACTATAAATCAGACCTCATCCTGGGAAATATGTTTACAACACCCTTGAATACTGCTATCTATTAATAGAGATGTTCTCCCTGGATTACCAAAAGCCATAATAAAATATATTTTTTCAGCATTTAAAAAATCTGTTCTCTTCCTGTCTTCACCCATTTTATTTTAATGCCTGATTTTTTGTCTCTAAATTCTACAAAACTGAGGTCACACCATTTGGTAAATTAAAAGAATATTCACACATCATCCAAGGTGCTGAAATTTATAACCGGCTCATTTCTCTAGACTCCCTATTGTCATTGGCGGGAGGTGGCCATTTCCAGAGGATGATTCAGCTTACTCACAGCTAGTTTAGATCTCTGACTCGCCCTCTCCTTCCATCTCTTGTCTTTGACTATAGAAAGAGAACAGTTGGTTAAATTAGGTGTCTACATTTGGTGGTCTGAGTATCTTCTCCCATGCTATATATTTCAAATTAAAACTAACAGATTTTTTCCCGCATAAATTATGTGAGTAATTGTACTTGTGCAGTAGCTCAAGACCTGTATATTTTGGCTTGGATAAGTATTTGCAGCTATACACCTAGATAACCCTACGTACCCTCTGTGTATGGAAAATCCTTATTTCTATATCTCTCTGGGTTTTTTTCCCCCGTATCTCCCCAGTTTTTATGTGTTCGGGCATTTGCGAAGAGGCAGATGTACCACTGCTTCCCGTTTCTTCTAGATACCTGTTTTGGATCTAAGTGTGAGTGGATGAGATTGGCGTCCCAGATGGAAGGTCAACACAGTCAGTAGTTGGCTGGGCAAACAGTTTGTCTGGTTGCTCTGTAATTTGGTCTAGGTGGTATCACCTAAGTTACCTGAAGGCTGGTCTTCCCTAAAGCTTACAAAAACTGCTGTTAGGTTGGTGGAACTGGTAATTTTCACCCGTTGACTAGCAGCTGGTCCATGTCTTCAGATGGACATGCAGAAAATTTATAATAGTCAGAATAGGTAGCCATGGGTTTTATGTGAAAGTTAAATGATACAAGGAGACTATAGATTTTTCTTCAGCTTGTGTCAGAGTTGATTGTAGAATCTGGTGAGCTGCTGAAGCATGTTACTTACAGTATTATAGATGAAACTGAGATGGAAGTGAGTGCTGGGGATTTGCTTCTTATTCTCATGCTGCCGATGCTTTGTGATACCAAAGGATGTCCAAAGTGTAGTCCTTGTTAATTTTGTTACAGTGAAGTACAAGTCTCTCTATTTTTAAGGTTGAGTGCAGTTAAATGGGAAACTCTTAAGGACTCCGAAATTCAGTTTGAATTTTCCTGATAGCTAGTGTGCCTCATAGAAGATCATTTGAGGGTTAGTGTCCCAAATTTGAGGTCACTTGAGGCTTCTGAGGTGTATTCCCCCCAAAGGGTAAATTTTCTTAAAACTGAAAGGTCACATCATTACATTTTTTTGTGTGTTCAGGAATCAGAGCTCAGTTTTGATTGTGTTGCATATGCTTCATCCACTTGATGCCCCATCTTATGTAGGACATGTCCACTACTTGGTGGCAAAATTGAAAACAGCAGAAATAGTTATTCTTGCAATATAAACACGAGCCTAATGTAGGTCTGCATCAGAGAAGTTTAACTGCAAATGCGAGGTGTTTAGTAGTAAAAAGCGATTGCTGTCTTCTTCTTCAACCTGAAGACCTGGGTGGCTCTACTGTACACCACCTGTGCCCTGTGTCCAGGTAGTTGCATGGAAGACAACCTACGGAGAGTGGTCATTTTATCAAAGTCTGCCCCTTTTGAAGAAGATTTTCTTCCTTTTGGGGAGATACAATCTGCATCAAGCAGAAAAGTTTAAAAACCTCTCAGAAGGATTTGCACAGGTACGTGTTTTGAGTGGAGGGGAAAAGCACCTGAAGAGTGAAGGGGGAGGAGAGCAGATTTGAGTGGAACATGGGCAACATGGAGGGAGAAGGCAATTGCCTGTAGGGTAAATAACCCTAACATTTTAATAAAGATCATTTCTGAAGCAGGGTTTTTCAGTGATCCAATTTTTAGCACAGCCCCGGGAAACAGTTATACTGGCATAACTGTGAGGCAAGGGACACCAGTGTTGAGAGACATAGTAGCCAGGATGAATAGGGAGATCTGTTAAACTAGTTTAACATGTAGGAGATGGTGGAATAAAATCAAATGGTGTACCTATGCTTAGGATCATTGTGGGATTTGCTAGCCTTCAAGTTCAGCATACACAATGTGGAAGGTGTTAAAGTACAATTTGAAGAAAAGGATGATTACACATAGGGGAGGCAAAGGGTAAATGGGATATAATGAATCGCAGACTAAGCAGGGGTTGATGGTTACAAAGCCAGGCGAACCTGATAGACTTTTTGATTAGCAAATGCCTTATCTTGACGAAGAGTATGTGGTAGGTCCTCTTTATCTGGACTTCAGATAAACAAAAATATCTGATGTGGTATTATAAGGGAAGATACTAGCTGAAGTGGAACAGAAGCGGTTAGATAAGTGGTCATAAGAAGGATATGGAGTTGACTCTGGAGGAATATCTATTTACACATAGTGTTAAAAAGGAAAGTGAAAGGCTGGGGAGAGGTTACTGCTGGAGCTCCAGAAGAGTTTGTCTTTGCAGTGATCTTGTTTAATACTTTTCTTAGTGACCTTTGCAGAAATATCAGCAAACTTCACCTGCCAATTCCTAATGACATGGCTAATGTCTTCTAAAATACTAATGGCTTCAGCAGGACTGGGAGGTTTACCTAGGAACCCTGGAGGGGGGAAAGGAGGAGGGGAGGAGAGAAGGCTAAATATTGAGGCAAGTGGAGGAAAAAAAGAGAAACGCCGTAATGAGTCATGGTTTAGGAAAGTACAGTAATCAGAATATAGTAACAAGAAGAGAGCCAGAGATTGAGACTAGACCTGTTATTTCTCTCACTTGCTCCACTACTGGGAGATTTCCAAAGATAGCTGTTGTACCTATTGGACTGGGACAGAGGGAGCATTTCAGAAGAGTAGCCTTCATCTACCCACACTAGCTCCTTAACTCCAGCCCTATTTAATAGCTGGTTAGATGATATTTAATTACTTCAAATTATAGCTTCAGAAAGCAGTGTATAATTTCTTGTGTTCAAAAATGTCCAGTAACCTGATGGAAAGACTCCGCTGCAGAGTGAAAGACGTGATTTCATACTCAGTTATGCTGAGTTCAGCTTTCCCAATTTCTAGGCAAAGACTTACTCATTAGGCTACTGTGTCAATATGCAGCTGCTACTGCCCCCAATCCTTACTGTCCTCATTTTTTAAGGGAAAGGGAAAGTCCTGTGTTCCACTGGTTTCCTTACTTTTAAAGAAGTCTGGCTGACTATCCTGGGCCTGGGCTAAAAGGGAAGACCTGGTGGGGAGGAGTGGCTGCTTAACTGCAAGGCTTCGATGGCAGCTCCAGAAGTGCCTTTTGAGTTTGCTTCCAGCCTGTTGTGCATGATGGCTCTTTGCTTGCCCCATAGACCACATGCATCTCCTGCCTGACAGCCTCTGAGGGGCTCTGTGCCTCCTCCTACCCGAACAACACAGGGTGAAATGAGGATGCTGAATCCCTTTTGGTACTCGTGGACCTCATCTGCTGATCAAGCATGAGGATGTCAGATGGGACAGCATTGCCCTCTCTGAGATCACAGTATCACAAGCTGCTCCAAGTAATCCCTCTCTCGCTCGATAGAGCTGTGCGATGTACTGGATGTGATGGCTTGCCTGCAGCTCGTTTCCACTGACTGCAGCAGGCATCAGGGGGAAGCTGGAGATTAAGATTGCACGGCTGGGAACCTGACCTCACCGTTTCTGGGTTTTCCTAAGGCTGAGTTTTGGAGGGGGAGGTGGGGAAAAAAATGCATGTTCTGGATATGTGTAAGATAGCACTGGCTACCTTAACTGTGTTTTAGTGAGACTTCTGCACCGACAACTGAGCATGATGATATTTCCATTTGGTATTAATGAAAGCACTCGAGGCCAGTATGCAAATTCTTTCCCACAAAAATCTTCTTCTCTGAGAATCTCCATTAAGAGCAGATCTGTCTCCTACGTATGTAAATATTGAATTTTCACAGAATTTGAAACCTGCAGTCCCTTTTCTCAGACATTTTGCTTATTGTCTAACAGAATATCAGTAATTAACTGTGTCATGGTTTAACCCCAGACGGCAACTAAGCACCACACAGCTGCCCGCTCACTCCCCACCACCAGGATGGGGGAGAGAATCAGAAAAGTGAGAAAACTCATGGCTTGAGATAAAGACAGTTTAATAGGTAAAGCAAAAGCCGTGCATGCAAGCAAAGCAGAACAAGGAATTCATTCACTCCTTCCCATCAGCAGGCAGGTGTTCAGCCATCTCCAGGAAAGCAGGGCTCCATCACGCGTAACAGTGACTTGGGAAGACAAACGCCATCACTCCAAACGTCCCCCCCTTCCTTCTTCTTCCCCCAGCTTTATATGCTGAGCATGACGTCATATGTGGGGTGGAATCCCTTTGGTCAGTTTGGGTCATCTGTCCCAGCTGTGTCCCCTCCCAACCTTGTGCACCCCCAGCCTACTCGCTGGTGGGGTGGTGTGAGAAGCAGAAAAGGCCTTGACACTGTGTAAGCACTGCTCAGCAGTAACGAAACCATCCCTGCGTTATCAGCACTGTTTCCAGCACAAATCCAAAACACAGCCCCATACTAGCTACTATGAAGAAAATTAACTCTATCCCAGCCAAAACCAGCACAAACTGCAAAGTAGTCACAGTGAGAAACAAAACCATGAATATTAACTTGGTAGGTTTATTTTTAAATTGTCTGCCTGAAAAGCTACCTGTGCCATTCCTGGCTGGAATCTTACCCAGTATTTCCTGTCTCTTGTACGAATAGTAATCATAGTAAATAATAGTAAACATTTTTTTCTGGAGACAGACCTCAAACACAGCGGACAAAATAGTTTATGCTTGGAACAAAGAACGGTGATATGAGGGTTGGAGACCTGCAGTCGAGTGGTTCACTCTCAGATGTGGAAGCTGGCCAAATTTCCCCGGTGGCCTGGCCTTTCTGCCACGGTTCCATGTCAGCGACCGAGACCAACAAGTGTCAGGACAAATTCAAATAGCAGAATTGATTGCCGGGAATGATTTATGCCTGTCTGCCTCTCCTCGGGTGGGGAAGGTTTGTTTAAATTTTGCCCTGCCATTTTGAACTGGCTTCAGACATTTCTCAATTTATTAGAATTCTCTGCTTTTCAGCTGTGGTTCTTTTCACCAATAACTGTATGCTATGACATTTTACTTGACTAGCTTGTAAAGCCAGCTTACCATGAAAGTTTAGAGGAATCTGGCTTTCTTAAAGAATATATCTATCAGCAGTAACATGAAAGCTACTCTCAAGTCCTACATGATGTGGATTTTGAAACAGGAGCCTATTTGATTTTAAATTTAAGGGGAAAAATATGCTTTTCTCCAACTGAGCCTTTCTAAAACATAACCTTTTCAACAAGTAAGCCAAGAAGAAACCCTTGAATCCAGGTACATCTGAGCTGTAAGAACATCTAGAATTAGGACTTGGTTGAAATTTGCACTTCGCTATAATATATCCATGCAGTTGCAAGCCTCTGCTGCTCCTCCCTGCCTGCCTCCTATCTAAAGTACAAATAAAAATTTTACAAGCTGTGATGTTGTGACGTCATATTTTGGTTTCTGTGAGTATAGAATAGAATATTTTAGAATAGAATAGAATATTTACAGTTAGAAGGGACCTACAATGATCAGCTAGTCCAACTGCCTGACCACTTCAGGGCTGACCAAAAGTTAAAGCATGTTATTAAGGGCATTGTCCAAATGCCTCTTAAACCCTGACAGGCTTGGGCCATCGACCACCTGTCTAGGAAGCCTGTTCCAGTGTTTGACCACCCTCTTGGTAAAGAAATGCTTCCTAATGTCCAGCCTAAACCTCCCCTGGCACAGCTTTGAACCATTCCCACAGTGCTATCACTGGATACCAGGGAGAAGAGGTCAGCACCTCCCTCTCCCCTTCCCCTCCTCAGGAAGCTGTAGAGAGCAATGAGGTCGCCTCTCAGCCTCCTTTTCTCCAAATTAGACAAGCCCAAAGTCCTTAGCTGCTCCTCACAGGACATGCCTTCCAGCCCTTGCACCAGCTTTGTTGCCCTCCTCTGGACGCATTCAAGGACCTTCACATCCTTCTTAAATTGTGGGGCCCAGAACTGCACACAGTATTCAAGGTGAGGCTGCACCAACGCTGAATACAGCGGGATAATCACCTCTCTTGACCGGCTGGTTATACTGTGTTTGATGCACCCCAGGATGCGGTTTGCCCACTTGGCTGCCAGGGCACACTGCTGACTCATATTGATCCTGCTGTCGATGACCAGCATCCCCAGATCCCTTTCTGCAGGGCTGCTCACCAGCCACCCCTCTCCCAGTTTATACTTGTGCCCAGTGTAGAAATTTTATGTTTTGCCACAGTTTCTTGCCTCCCACTGAAGAAGGTTGCAGAAAGTGTAAATAAACACTACAAGGCACAAGTCATGGTAAGATGGCAAATATGACATCTTAAAATCTGTCTGTGAGGTTTAATTAAGTTCAGTTGAGAAGTGTTACCTTTCAGTGTTGTTGATTTTGGTGAAATTACTTCATTTGTTCAGGAACTTTGTTTTTACAAATACTATGCTGTTTTTAAAGCTTATTAAAAGCATTTCTAGACAGTCAGCTGTTACTCAGTCATTCTTCTATAAGCACATATAGAACGTCTATCTCCCTTTATAAAATAATCCTGTGTATATAATTTTTATTTTGCCAGCAGGAATTTAATGTGCACCTAACACTTCTCTTCTAATATATAATGTAAAAAATAAAGTGCCTTATTTCTTCTTTCACTGGTATCCACCTTTTTCCTTTATGAAATTTCATATAAATTAAAAAAATAAAAACACATTTTTAAAAGGACTTTATTCCTGAGACAAAACAAAGATGACATTGCCCTTGTCTTGATAGCCCATGGTGTGCCACGTTTAAAGTATTTTCATTGTCTAGGCCATAAACTTTATTTTCAAGCGTGTCTATTTTAATTCATGTCCCCGTATAATTCATTGTCTAAATTCTCAGCACAGATGTATAATCATTATTTTTACTGCAGCAATATCTAGAAGGCCCTACTTACTTTGGGGCTCTGTGGTGCTTGATACGATATAACCAAAAAGACACAGTCCTTGCACCTAGGCATTTTTTTCTAAATACATAAGTATAGGAGGTATAAGTGTGGATTGCAGTGGTTTTTTCAGTGTTTTAATTAAATTGTTCATGCTGCTTTTACATAAGATAATCAAAAGCCTGTCAAATAATCTCATTACATATTAAAGGATAACTGTGGCTCCGAACAGGAAGAATTACTCTGTTCCTGATGTTAAAAGGTCTTTTCTGCTCTGTATGCTAAACTGCACCAACTGTTGTCAGCGCACGGCAATTGAAAGCAGCAAGAACTGCCCACATGTATCCACAGGCCGGGTTTTTCTCTGAACAGTTAACGCAGAGACTCTTCAAAATCTGCTTGGATTTCAGTGATATTTGTAGTGTTGCAAGGCAATAGTACAAATCTGATTCGTGCAGCTTATTCAGTGGCCAGTTGACTGCACAACCTTGGCTACCAGCTCCCTGCCATATTTTTCAGCCGTTTGATCCTTAACAGCCTTGCCGTGCCTTGGAGAGCTGGAACAGCAGCTCTGACAGAGTCTTGCCACCCAGAATTGCCTAGGAAAAGGAAACTGATGAGTGTTGTGTGGATTTCCTTGGTAATTGCCCTTTGCTGAGTTTTTGCGAGTCCGTTGAAGAAACGAGCCAGCTACTTCATTCTCTCCTGAAGCTGGTATGGAGGGGCTTCACGTGTAGACATCATGCAGGGGAAGGTTCCCTTTGCAGGTGTTACATACTAAAACCGTACAGGAGTGGCTGCTTCTGCTGACGCTGCAGAGACCAAACCCAAGAAGATAAAGGAAGTCAAAGGAACAAGAGAAAGATAAGGGAGGGAAGCCAAAGAGGCAAATGGAATAAAACAGAGGAAGGAAGTGGTGAGGGAAGGCAGAGATATGGAGAGAGGAAGGAGAGAGACACTCCAGAAGGAAGAACAGACATAGAAACACTGGGACAGAAATAGCAGCTGTAATTGATGTTGAGCCAGGAAGGAGCTGCAGCTCTTACTACTGAAGACGTGTACGCAGCCATGATGCTGTATAAATAAGATAGAATTAAGCTGGTCCTAATATTCACATCCCTTACCATTTTTCCTGCTAAGAAGGAATGTGGCAATTAAACTTTAGAAACAAACAACTTAAAATATTTCTGTGTCAGTGCAGTAAGCCATCACTCAATAGAAAAATAAAGTAATCCTACATGACTAGTCTTTAAAGGAGGATCGAAGTAGGAGAGAGAAGAAAAAGGGAAGAAACAGACACAAATATGTTTCATAAGATCCCTTTTCTGTGCATCTACATGTAGTTTCTTTTGTGTTCATTGTGTGTAACTAAACGTGTACAAGCATGCTATTGTTAATATTACCTGCTCTCTTGATGTTCAAATAAAAATTGTTGCTAAGCTTTCCGAAGAGGTACTGGGAACTTTCTGGTACAAAAGCATCCGACGGACTTTTGAATGGCAGGTAAGGCCCCATCGCTTGCTTCGTTTTTTTCAAATGAGTGGTTCCTCTGAATTCACATTTTCTTCTTCTTTGAAAAGAGATCAAGGAAGTTGCCATATGCCATGTTCCAGGGGCAGGATGAAGTTAAACTTCATTGTAATCTATTGCTGTGTCAGCCCCCATGGCTGAGCCACTGTAAATACATGTGAGCTCATGAAAAGTATTTTTAAAACATTTAGTCCTGTAAAAAGTTGGAAGGAATTTTTGCAAGTACTATTATGCCCCCAAAGAATTGCCAATATGCTTCTTCTGGAGTAAAGCCATGAAAATCAATGGAGAACAACAGTGTCAAATGAGTGTCGAATCAGCATGGGAGAAGAGTGGAAAAATAGTGAAAGGGACCCTCCAAGTTTTATTTCAAGAGAGGAGGAGCCTTTTCTATTCCTTCAAGATGACAATTAAAACAAATACACAGAAATGCATGTTGAAGTAGAGCAAGTCTGTTGTATGTTTATTAAAGAAAAGCAAGCACAGATTTTACAAAAGCAAAGGATGCTGGGAAGCACTCTAACCTTAGCATTTCATGTGGTTGGCACCCCGGCAGGACGTAAGGTTGCGTTAGATGTGTGGCAGCACGCAGAGCTGGCCGGGGTTTCAGTCAGGGACGGGCCCAGGCTCAGCACTCTGGTGTTGGGTTTAACATCGCAGTGAAACACTGGCACATGGAGCACCCTCTTGGCCAAGGCAAAACTCTACTTACCAGAGAGGCCAGAGGCAACATGCTGTCGGCTGCTCTTCTCTGCAGCTTTTAAGAGCCAGCCCAGTGCGCTGATGCTTGCTGGTGGACGTGCTGGCAGAAACGTGCTCCCTTGCTGGGGCGAGGATTGTTGTGCATGGGGGAAGCAGGCTCCTGGTGCTGGCACTGCAGTCGGGAGCAGAGCGGTGAGACCCAGCCAGCTGCCTGCACTGCTGCCGCCGTCTGTCCTGCTCCTGCACAGCTGGAGCGGGTGGGAGTTAGTCCTCAGCCCTGGGAGAGCTCTAGCTCTTGCTGTGCTACCTTAAATTGGATTTAAAAATAAAAAATAAAATCTGCCTTGTGCTTAACTGCACGCCTTAAATGGGGAATTTTAATAATGTGCCAACAGCAGCAGTTTGGAGTATCTTACTGAGGAAAAGGTCACCGTGCCCATAAGTTATCCTAGCATTTGATCAGTGGACTCTTTTCCAAAGACTTTAAGTCTCATTATTCACTGCTTATAAAGTCACTTGAGATATAAAAAGTCTTTTTATAGTAATGAAAGAACTCCCACAATTGGCCAGAAGGCAGCCATCTATCTTTTTAAACTACTCGGTTCGGAGGAGACCAGGAGTTTCAGGCGTCTGTACGTGGATGAATTGTTATGACAGTGATAAGTGTAACATTCATGTGGTGATGCCAGCCGTGGCTGAGTTCATGGAAGGCTGGGGGTTTTTTTAGAGGTTAAAGAGAGACTTTTTTTGTTAGTGAAACATAGAATATGATTCCCTGAAAAGGAGAAAAGTGACGATGCGTTATTTACGGAGTCCTGAAATCTGCCATTCAGCCCTTCCATTGTTCTTTGGGAATTACAGATGATTAAAGAATGTCGTTAATTTGATCTCCTAAAACTTTAATGGCAACTACCTTTTGAAGTGCTTCTTCCCTGAGAAAAATACATACCCTGGAAGAGAAATTGGAGAGTGAGCTTGTGGTAGAGCAGAGACACCGTGAAGTTCACAGGAGAATACAGCATGCAGTGCAGGGGCTTAGAGATAAAAATTATTTGTTCTGAGCACACACACTGGCCTTTGATTGTATTTTTCCCCACCATCAAAGGGTTGCTCTGTGTGGTAGATCTTGTGAGAGATGTATATAATATCCTATCCACAAATAGAAAAAGTTTGCAATGATTAATATAATAAATGATCGTCTAATTATATCAAGAAGTAACTCACATATTTTATGCATGCCACAGCTAGTTTAGTCTTTATTGCCCTCAGGCAGAATCCTAATATCATCAGAAAAACTGTTTGTCAATATTAAAAGCAATTTACATAGTAAATACACTCCAGTCTTGTTACATCACCATCTGGGTTAGCTGAGCATTCGTGTTGGTACTGGGAGGTGCTGGCAAAGGCAGACCTCACAAGTAAGTGTTCAGATTGTCCAGCTGTCACAGTGGGAGGATGACAAGTGCCGGTGTTACCACCCCATGGGAAGGGGACAGATTCAGTGAGAGGGCAGCGGCAGGTCTTCGTGGAGAAGGGTTTGGGAAAAAGATGGAGGACGCTGGAATCGGGAGGCATGAGATAAAGGAGACCCCCAGTGAGCAAAGAAAGATCCACAGTGAAAGAAAAAGGCAGAGTGAGAAGAGCAAACAGCCTAAGAGAGAAGAGAGAGACCAGAGGTAGCAAAGCAAGGGAGAGGAGAATGAGACTTGGAATACCAGCTGCAAGAGCATGCAAGAAAGACGGCCACAGCAACCAGTAGTAACATGTCTGCCAGGCAAATTGAGGGAGTCAGAAAAGGAGGATAGCAGCTGCTTACAAATGCATGTCTACCAGCACTTGTCTCCGGGCAGCTCACTATAAAACTAACACAGTGATTCTTGAATTTAATTTGGTGTTTTCGTTTCACTCACAAACCAAGAGAATTGCAGATAATAGTACGTTACCTCTTTCAAAACTCAAGTGAAGTTTTTCTGAGCTGTTGCTGTGCTTTCTGAGCTGAACTTTGCGAGCTGAGCTTTCTGAGCTGTTCTGATGTTGTTGAACATCAGCACTAAAGGACTTGAAAGGATGTTTGTGAGACGTGCATTGCTCTAACACACAGTGAGGAAGTGGAGGGGGTATTCTGCGGTTACGCAGACTGCCAAGCCTCATGTTACGAAGTGCAGGAATTCAGGTCGCATTTTGGCCACGGATTAAAACTGCTAATGCAGTAGTGCTTTTAAGCTTGTTGGAGCGGGAATAGTTATCCTGGAGATGTGAACTGTAGCATCCAAGTCTTTTTCTGAAATATATCTCAAGGTGAGGGCCCAGATCCACAAAGGGACTTTGGGCATGGAAATGTCAGGTGTCTCCCAGGGTGGACTTTTCCATACACTGTTAGAGGAGATTGAAATGCTCAAAGGCAATTGTGGTGAATGATCGTTGTGCCCAACCCAGCCAGCTGGAAGCAGGCTGTAGGCATGCATCTAAAACACCATCCTTTTCCTATACTCAATACCTTAAATGCAATTAGGCAGTCAATAAATTTGGGATTTAAACACCCAAACTCCCTCCTTAAGGGAGGGAGGGGGGCAGGATCTTCAGTGATTTCTTTACTTACAACGGACTTGACTTTTCTTTCATAACATAGAGCATGATTCTGCACGCAGTTTTGGAAGACACTTCTTTGTTTTAGTTAGAGGTGACGGGGTAGAGAAGGCAAAATCATGGAGAAAAAAATACTAAGCTAGAGTTTGTATTTGTTGGAGAATCAAAGTTGCACAAGCACTTCTGTATTAGTTACTTTGCTCACTAGTTTGCCGTAGTTTACTGCAGTTGGGATGAGAACTATTTCTCCATTCCGTGTACATCTACCTGGGGCACTTTTTCCAATCCAGTTTAAAAGTCTTTTGAATTCCCTGGGATAGCTTGTTAGAAAATACTTCCAAGTAGTGTCCAGCTCTTTGCTGGGGTCTTTTGGGGATGTGTCATGTCCCTCATAGAGAGGAGTTGCAGCTGTCAGACCTGCCCACAGATGCACTGATCATGGTGGACAACTCTGACAAAATGAAGCGTCATCTTGAGGTCAGTTGAAAGAAGGGTATTTTTTTCTGAGAGCTGCTGTTTAGATAATCAAAATTGCTGAGAAGTCACTGGGTTGTCTTCCTCTGGAAGGAAGCTTTACAGAGTGGAAATAGGTATATTTCTATGTTTTCCCACTTTTTGTAGCATTTATTTCGTCTTGCTTAGGTTAAGGCTTAGCCATGGGCTTTTCAGCCACAGTAAATTTCTGATAAATACTGGGAAATGAAAGTGGTACTGGTTATGCATAGGAAAATGCACAGAAGGCTGCATTACTGGGCATTGCCTGGGTCTATTCAGGATTGTTGAACCAGCTACACAAACTATCAAACAGGACAAACCTCAGCTCTACAGGTAATGGAGATGTAGTTCTCGTTACAAGCCTGTGGTTCAGCCTGTGGGAAGCAGCCAGAGCCTGCGTGTTCAGCAGCTTGTGTAGCTTTTAGGAGGGATGACAAGATTTGATGGTCAGGGCAACAAAGGATCAAATGGGAACAAGCATCACTTAACTCATCTGGCTAAGGTAGAGGAAATGTCATTAACCAGCATAATAAAAGTTGTCCCTTTACTGAACTTGCATGAACCCTGACTGAGATAGTGGTATTGGCTGAATTTGCTACCTTTCAGATTAACTTGCTCAAGAAATGCAGCTTAGTACTGAACTGTAACCTAAAAGGTCAGCGTGTCGAATGCCCTTTCCATAGATGAGCTATCACATTTGCGTTAGCAGAAGAGTTGCAGTGTCCTCTCCAGGATGCGTGTCACTGGTAGCTCACATGTCCTGTGCCCCCCTGTCCTGCCCGGGAAGCCTCACAGCTGGTGGCACTCACCACTGGAAGTTTTCTAGAGGCTGTATGTGCTGAAAGCTGCAAGTCTGGGAGGAAGGTGGTATGTTTTTGTTCTTTTTCTGTGGCTTGTAGTTAAGGCTCAAATTCCTGTCCTAAAGAAGGACTGGTCAAACTAAGGGACAGTGTTTGATCCTTTTTGCAGTTTGCCATCCAAGGATGCACCCAGGGAGTGGTAGCCTGGATGTATTTAGGGCGAGGGATTGGAGGTGAAGAGACTGCTGTGATGAGAGCAGATGTAGCACCTGTCAGGTCAGAGGCATCTTCTGCATGGGTGTTGAAATCTCCTAGGACAGTGAGCCTTGTGTGAACTCCATCATCACGTCAGACAGCATCTCTGTCATTTCGCTGGGAAACCTTTGTGTCTGGACGTCTCTGTTCTAGCAGAACACTCCAGTTATTCTTCCCTTTGCCCTTACTGATTAAATGGAGGGTCTCCAAGGATTTTACTTCAGCAGACCTGATCTTAAATTTTAACTTGCATATACCAGGTATTTGCTGAGGACAGGAGGTTATCTCATGAACTGCTAATGTGACAACTTCTGTGATGGTTGCATTCAGATGACTACACATCTTTTTTCCTTTTTTCCCCCTCTTCCCTTTTTCCTTTTTTCCTTTTTCTCTTAATATGGGGGAAGTAAAGGCTACAGGAAACATACCAACATTTCTGGCCCTCTTGAATCAAAAATTCTGGCCAGAGCTAAAAGAAATTATCAACAACAGAAAAAAGTTAGAAGACAAGACTATTTCATTTCTCAGTCACAGGCACTTAAATCCTGGAAGCAGTCTTCATCAGAGGACTGATTTTTCTTTTTTTTTTTTTAGAACTCAAAGCACAAGGATAACCTAACAACCATTTGCCTACATTTTTTTATCGTCACTGTTTTGTTATTTAGTCCTGTCCCTCCTTCCTTCTCTGCTGTCCACCTCTGTGTGAGTGGGAATAAGCCTATGTACAGCAGTGCTGGCATTAGAAGTGGCAGTTGGCCAATGTCAGTTGATTTGCACATGAAAGGCAAAGCCTGTTTGCTTGTTTATTTTCTGACACTAATGAAGTTTTGCGTGTGGCTGGATTTAGAGCAAGAATCCAAAGGGGATGGCCAGGATCCAGGCAGTGGCCACCAGTCACTCTAGGGGAGATGTTGACAAGTGGCCCAGACTTTGCAGTGTGTCCAAAATGAGGGGGAGAGTGTTCATTAAACAGAAGCTTAATCAAACAGGGCAGGAGGATGGTTTACATGAGAAAAGATATATTCTTTACTTAACATTCACAACTTGCTTGTGGATTAATTAGCCCATCTGCTACAACAAATGTATTCCCATGTCTTTGTGTTGACTGTTAAAAGTGACTGATTTCTCTATCCACTTAAAATAGTACCCTGGATTCCACTGAAAGTAACCTTTCAGAGGCAAGGAATTTATTTAATCATCCACTAAGAACCTGTAAGTGGCTTGCTGTAAATAAGTACTCGGCTGTCTACGGCTCCCAGGGTAACTATATGTGAGTGTTAAGTTGGGGGATAACACAGGATGCAGAAAGCCCTTAAAGAAGCTACGTGAAGAGAGCTTCCAACCCCATCTGTAATATTTGCTTTAGGTTTTAAAATAAATTCTCTCTTCCCATCCCCAAGTGGGCAGGACAGCTGCCAGCATAGAGTAATTCAGCTATAGATTTTCTTCTGAGAAAGATGGCATTCATAAATTAGGTGACCTTTATGCAGATCAACAAAGTGTGTTGATGAACTTCCAAGTGACAATTTAAACAAGTATTGGGTGTCCACAGTGCTTGTATTTCATAAGAAAGCAACGTAAAGGATGGAATGTTTTTAAAGTCTTTAAATTAAATAGGCATTTAAATGAAAATAGAGGTCAGCCATAGGTTCCCAGGATAAATGCAAATGTGTATCTTTTGTGATTTTTCACACTCACGTGATTTTAAAATATTATTCTTTAGAAATAAAATGTGCATGTAAATGGCATTGTTGTGAATTTACATCTATTTCCTCAGAGTAAGTGATAAGTATTGACTGATGTGAATAAACAGAGCTTCTGTTTTTCCAAAAAAATCTAATAATGTATTTTGTATGCTATCCAAATACCTTTTTGCTTTGCTGATGCGGATCTGTGATAAAACGGTCATCTTGTGCCAAAAACCATGTGGTTCAGCTGGGTTACAGAAGGATTGTGTGTTTTATACTTGAATAGGGGAAAAAATTGATACAGTGCTATGTGGTATTTCTTCTGAAGCATTTGCTTTTAGGAGAAACACCATATAGTTATCCAAAACGTAAAAAGTATTAAAAGGGTTTTGGGAGGCAGGAAAGTAATTTTTCTGTTCCTAGGGCCTTAGGAATGAGAGTTACTCAGAGGGCCTATAGGACGCTCTTGTTACAAAAAGCAGAAACTGTGGAAAACTGTATCCTTGATAGGAACTGAGTTAGAAGCAAGAATGAAGCAGAGGCTGGAACGGAAGAGTGACTAGAAGACCCAGGCTTGAAGCTTTATCTCTAATTGCCTCTATTAGACAGGGCTGAGTCTGAACACCCTGGCAGTATAACTTGTGCTATTGGAGAGCGTTTGCAGAAGCTCGCTCCTTGGGGAGATTTATTTTATTTTCTTATAACATAACTTGTTCTTTGACTGTTCTGGCCCTTCCTCTTATATACCACTGATATTTTTCCATGTAACTTAGATTAACGTAACCCAAGTTCATAATTTGATGGATGATAATTTAAACGGTAAAATCTTATTAACATAAAATCTTAACATTTTTGGCTTCAGTCATCAGAGAAACCATACGTATGCATTAAACTTAGGTGACCAAGCTAGCTGCTGTTCATATTACTTGATCACAGTCTAGGCTGCAGTGGTATGGTACTTCTGGGGATCCCAGGCATTCAGCACAGGGAGTTTTGAGCTTTTTTATGTACAGAAGTCTGTTCAGATAATTTCTAGCCTTCTCATCACCACATACAGCATCAGGGCTAGCTAGAAGGATCAATTGACCTTTGCATTGGTGGCTACACTACAGTCTGGTTATTTTGCATGTCCTCGTGAGTAACGTGGCTGTGAAAGTGCTGCTTCTTTGGGAGTTGTGTCAGAGGAAAGCTGGTTCTATCTTGTACTCGAGCACGTACTCTGGAAATGTATTGAGTTGATATATACCTGTAATTAATGGTCAACGGTATCGTAGCCATCCACATAAATAGACAGGACTATGGTTACATGTGTTGGCTCAAATATGACATTTTTAATTGCAAATGCTTCTCCTGACAGGCTTAAAAATGTTACTGAAGGCTGCTGAATGGCTCTTTTGAGTTTGCTGGCGTTGTTCTTCTTTGCATGTTTTTCTTTTTTGACAAGAAAGTTCCAAGAATTTCTTGAATGAAAGAGTGAATGTAGCAAAGAAATTTGGGGTTCAACCAGTATTTGCAGGCATTGGGGAAAAGTCAGTTATGGGGTCTGCCTCATTTCTGGGGAGGGTTTAGACTTAGTTCATTTAGTGGAAGTTTTACGACTTCATTGTCTATACAAGTAAGTTAATTTGGACATGAACTTGCAGTAGAATCCTATTTCTGATTTGCTGCCAGTGCATTCCCAGGGATATAAATTTTAATCAGGTTTTGGTACCCTTCAGATATTCACATTTCTTACTAGAAAACCCTACCTTTCTACCCCAGCACAGGATCATCTCATCTACACAGTAGCTCACAACAGTTAGGTCCTGTGCAGCAGTCAACAGCAGTCCCATTGCTCTGGAAACAGCAGAATGGTATTTTCTGTGTAAGGATGTTGCGCAGCCCCTGTGTCCAAGGGCTTAGCTACTGACTGCTGTTGACTAATTAGCTCTCATATTTGTAGTGGGCTGATACTTGGGAATTTTGCCCTAAACACCTGAATTCATATTAATTTATCATCACCCAGCCTTGCAGTTACCTTCCGTAATACCCTAAGGCCTCATCTAGACTGGGAGGAATTTGCTGCTTTGCCTGTAGCAGAGAGAGCCTTGCCACAGTCTTTCAGTTTTGCCAAGCTATGCTGCGTTTGTAGCGTAATTTTCTCTGGTTTATTATTCAACTGTTTGTAGCAAATTATTTCTTCGGTTTGTTTGACTTAGATTTCTCTTTCCTTAAAAGAACGGCAGCTGACTGTGTTAGTCAAATCTTCCTGTCTTTGGTCTTAATGATTGTATAATGGCCATAGCAGATAAGTGACAAAACATCGAAAATTGGCCTTGTTTCTTTGTAGACATCAGAGACATGTTTATTGACATCTGCATTAATAACAATGCTGTGCCAGAAATCCTTTAGAACAGTTGCATGCCACAGAAAATGCTGAAATTGAAAATTAAAAGCACCCCTCCTTTTTTATTTGTATTTTATGAGGTGAATAAAATAGCATGAGAGAAATAATTTTATATGTCCTTTTTAAATACTGTAGTTTCTTTGTTGTGTTCAGATTCCATTGGGACAGTTATGGAAGAGTTCAAACCATTTCTGATTTCTAGCAAAGATTAAAGATTTTTTTCTCCTCCCAGCTTTATCTTCCCTCTTTCATGGATGCCAAAATACGGTCCAGTCAATGTCAGCACGTGACTTGATGTACTACACAAATAATTCATCCCCCTATATTTTACGCCTAAATTTTTATGCTGCCTTTTCTCTTGTGAGTAACCTTTAGTATATTTTTCTGTTTTTCTCTAGGTCAATGGGAAGGACCTCTCCAAGGCCACTCATGAAGAGGCAGTGGAAGCTTTTCGCAATGCCAAGGAGCCAATTGTAGTTCAAGTTTTACGACGAGCCCCAGTTAGCAAAGCTCATGGTAGCTCCCAGGATGTTCGGCTTGTGGATGCCAGCACTCAGACCGACATCACTTTTGAGCACATAATGGCCCTGGCCAAACTAAGGCCTTCCACACCGCCAGTTCCTGATATCTGCCCTTTTCTACTTTCAGACAGGTATGGTTTATCTTCTCCTGCTGTTTACCTGTGGGGTTGAGGCATTGCAGTGGTAGGCTTGTAGCCTTCTCTTGAAAAAGGAGTGTTCTGAGGAACACTTTAAATTAATTATAAATGTCGTTGATAACCACTGTCCCATTCAGGCTTCAGTGACGGTTTCTTACCAAAAAATCAAGGAAACAAATTACTTAATTTAAAGGTTCCCTCATCAAAAGCAAAACAATTTCAAAAATATAGAGATCAAAAGTACAATTTCACCTGTCATATAGCAAATGATATGAATTAAATTATCCCTCAGTTGAATTCTTTGAAACTGAATTGAATGCAAACACCAGCAGGTGTTGCTTATACAAAAATAGGGTGTAGGCTTCTTCCTCTTTGGACTCCACCTCATGAGTAACATCGCCTAGTGGTTGACCCTTGCCCTCTGTCTGTAGCCAGCAAAACAATGATAGCCCTAGAGCTTTTCCACTGACTTCCTGGCATGCCGTGCATCTCTGCAGAATTGATGCTAATGGAGAACATACCACTTTTGACTTTGATGTAGCTCCATTTTTCGAAGTTCTAGGTAAGCTGGGTAGATGGTTATCTCAGAGAGAATTTGCCAGCCAAATGCTAGATTGAGCCTACCACTTACTGCTGCACAGCTAGGAACATGATATGTGTGCATTTTTGAGTTGTTACTGGATATTACTAAACTGTGTGCCACTGTGATTGAAGTTCCCATGCCCTCAGCATGGGGAAAAGTTTCCTGCCTCTGCTAAGATAGATCCACACTGGGTGCTGCGTGGTTGGGATCCAGCTTTGGGTCTAAGGCTGTACCTAAGTGCACATTGTAAAGACCTCATTCTTCGTGCTCTAAGTCCATTTCACAGTGCAGTTTACTAACATTTTAAGTGTGCAGTTACTCAAATGCACTTCACCACCCTGTTACCACTTTAACAGAAGAGGATAATGCAAGTTGTTTTATGCGAGTTCCTGAACAGTTTGTGAGCCTGGTGTGGGTTGTAGATTGTGGACATTCAAGAATTTATAACCAGATAATTAGTGAGTTGCCCCGGCCATGATGCAGCATGTGAATCTGGAGTTAGGTACCTTTATGAACATAAGGAATCCCAAATTGTCACAATTAAGTAGTTTGGCCCAAAACAGACCCTTTTAAGAAATCACCCTGTGTAAATCTGACAAAAGATGAACCCAGCAAAGTGAACTCAGCCGGAGTATGAGCTTTTGAAAAGAAAACAGCCCGTGCTACTTCTTGGTACAGTTCCTTTCAGGCTGTCAGGTCATTCAGAGTAGCATTCCAGAGATGAGAAAACTACAGAGAAGTGGGGGGGTTTATCGCCTTTTAATTTAAAAAAAACTATTGTCTCATCTGCTGTTGTTGTACCGCTTTGTTCCACATAGCTGCCATTCTCTTCACCCAGTGGAGCATGAATTTTATGAAGGTAATGAGTATCTTTCCAGCCTGCCTGCTGATGCAGATAGAGCAGAGGACTTTGAGTATGAGGTAAGATCACTGGCACACTGCAGCCTTTCTTTCTGTTATTACAGACATGGTATTTGCACAGCTGATAGCAGGCTCCTCTGAGAAAAATAAGAGTGGGAATACTTCTTAAAAAATCAGCACCAAAGAATATTTTATTTTATACCTGTGTAATGTCACAGGCTTTACTGGGGTTAGGCTACACACGTGAAATGTGAAAGCAGAATTCTGCAGTGGGTGGCTACATACAAGTCCGGGAGGCTTATTAAACATGTTCCCTCTTTGTGCAGTAGAGACTGTAACTCAGATGCTTTGCTTTTGTAGTTTTAACACTTTAAAGCAAGCCTTTCCAAAATTAAAAATGGTTGGAAGCTTAATTGCTTTTTTCCCCCCTAATTTGAAGAATTAATTGGCCTTGTATCTCATGCCTTAGGGGTCAGTCTTCCAGATACTTGGGAGTGTGCTTGAGTGTTTGTAAGATTAGGCTACAACTTTGAAAATGAATATAATTTCTATTACTTGCTCTTTGATATTTGACATTGTAAGTATTGCAATTATAAGAAATTGTGCTCTGTACCACAAATCTCCCTTTACTGTTAATGCATTGTACTCTCCAGTGACAAGGGTGGATGTGTTTCTGAGTCACTGGAAAATCATTATGTGAGGCTTCCCAAAATGATAACATGTGATTGGTGATGTTGCTCCTCATTAGATTTTCATTTCAATATCTAAATAGTCTTCTTGTTGGCCAGTCATTAGCTTTTCATGTTTTCCACTATCATCCAGTAACAAAATATTTGTAGGGACAGGCATAAGAAGCAGATGGTTATTTTTATTATTAAACAGTGCTGAGTCTTTGCATAAGTTCAAGTTACTGTTTTTTAAATAAAAGTGATTATAAATAATTAAATATCTTTAATACAAGATTAAGAATATCCTATCCTTCTGTTTGCTTTACCTTAAGAAACCTTTTTAAAGGTTTCATATAACTGGTTGACATTTGGAAACGAAATGAGTGGCAAAAGCTTTGGCAAATATGCAGTGTGTTCACTTTTATCGTGTCTTTAGCAGCTAAGACGCTCTATTGCAAGTTCAGCCCATTGTTCTTTTCTTCTAGCAGCCTGGGGAATCTGAAGTTCTTCCCCCAGGAAGCAGAAAAATCAAATAACATCTACTTAGTGAATCTCAATCAGAACAAGCAAACTTTTATTTGAACTCCTCAAAAAATCATTGCTAGGGATTAGTGAAATCATTATTTCTTCCCAGTTGGGTTTTGGTGTGATATCTCACAGCACAAGAGTCTCAGAGCTTAAGTTCTGTTTTGACTCCCCATGTGTAATATAATATTAAATTTATCTGTCAAGTGTGTTTGTTTATGGTACTTCTTCCTTAAATGTAATAGAAACTATTTTTCTAGTAATATTTTAATAAATTAGTAATGTAAGCATCTAGAAAGAATATTAAAGAAAATGGTTAGATAAAAATAATTTTCACCGTTTAATCAGAATACCGGTGACATATTAAAATACTAACAGTTTTTAAAGGATCTACCTGGTGGAATCAAGTCCTCTTTATGACCATTATTAACCCCTAATAATAGCTGGCATAAGTATCGTGACAACGGCAAATGCTTGGGCAGGTTCTCAGTTGCCTGTAATCTCTACTAATTGCACCATCATAGTCATTAATTTGCTGTCAGCTGTGATTCAGTTGCCCAAGGCAAATTTACTGAGTGAGTGAAATAAAGTGTTTCATGTGAAATTTAAATAGGGAAGGAACTGTCTAGCTTCCTTTGAGAAGAATGCTTTCTACTAAATATGAAAGTTTTGAAGGAGAAACGAGAACATCTTGGAGCCTTTAACTAGCAGAGCTCTAAACATGAAAGACATTCCCAAAATTTAAGCCCATATGGTAATATTATGATTTAGGTTACTCATCAGTTGTATTATCTGTTATTTCAGGTCCTTATAAGATGTTATTAAGGTCCCTTGTTGTAACTAGGTAGCTGGAAAAATTGAGACCATTGTCCCCAAAGATACATATCTCCATCCAAAAAAAAGTCTCATAAAGGACAGAGTCAAAAGGGATTTACTAGCTGCTGTTGCCAATGCAGGGGAGAAGCAGCAGGACAGTGAGTGGACCAGAGACTATGGTCCAATGCTGTCAAGGTCTCTACAACAGTATTGGCTTAGGTGTACACTGCTGTGGCCTCTCAGTCCCACCCTTACCCTGATGTTTTCTGGCCCCTCAGCTATGCCAACATTACTTTTTGTGAAACAGATGTGAGAAGTAATCCAATACTTTTTAAAAACAGATTTTTAGAAGGGTTGTTTTTAACCTAGCCCAGCTGCCTGATCTAATTTCCAGCATAGCTCCACAAGTTGCTGTGCTGTGGCAGCAGCATCAGGGAAGGAAAAAATGCTCAAGCACTTGGGAAGACAACAACTTATAAAATCAGCATTGTGCATCCACCATCTAAGGGTGAAAGCAGCAAGAAGAGAGGGTGCAGAAGCTCTGCTCATGCCACCCTGTGGGCTGCAGGCTGGGTGGAAGAAGCACAGAGCGTTCTCTGTCTCCCACCATTTGATTTCTCCTGTGTTTAGGGGGAAGAGGTTTATTGTTATTACTGTGCTTTCCATAGAAGGAGGATTGTATCAGTGCTCCCTGATTTTATCACTGTTTTTTCCTTTGTAACAACTTTCTGGTGTGAACCTTAGTAATCACACACAGCAGAAAAACCTACCTGGTGTCAGGAGTATGGTCCAGTTTCCAAACTGCACATTAGCATTCCCGTTGTACTAAAAGGATACAGATAAGCGGCTCACAGGCCTCCATGGCAAACTTAATAATTTTTAAATGGATTCAAAGCCAAACCTGGAGATTTCAGAAATGGATTGAAACAAGATGGTGAGCAGAAAAAGAACTAGAGCAACACCTCGTTATTTCCTAACAATGGTTTGTAAGTAAGTGAAGAATGCGTCAATTCTGAGACACAAATGCAAAATACTCAGCCAAATTAGGAAGTAAGGAAATAAGATGACTAGCAACTGAGATGCTGTAAACAAGAATGTTTTCCAAGAAAGGGAATGTCCTGGAAAGCTTTGATCAGCTTGGAACTTGCTTACAGATATGTGCTGGTGTTTAAGTACCTGAGTTACCACCATAAGAAACAAACAGGAGGATCACATATGATAGACAGCACTGGGGATATGAACTTATACTTGCCAGTGGATTTGATAGGATTAGACACTTACAAGACTCTTCTACTCCGTTTGTAAGCTAGAAAAACCCAGTGGGTTGTGCTCAGATTGTCGCAGCGCAATAAACTCAAGTATGAGCCAATTGTCTTGGAAGGATGAACTCCCTGGGAGGCTCATTAGGCTCCATACTTTAAACAAATGGCTGGGAAGATGACGAAGCTGGGGGATTGCCAGTAGCCAACTTGAGCATCCTTATGTTGCTGCTGCAAAACTTGTCCTAAAAGGAATCCGAATTGTTGGTAGATATTGAGACAGGGGTCAGAGCCAGCATCAGTCAGTGTTGGCAGAAAGAGATCAAAAGATTTGCAATTCTGGCATAGCGAGATACCCATGAGGACTTTTAAGATAAAGCAGGAATTGACCGATTTGTAAATGCTCAGTTGGACTTGCAGTCAATATCACTGAAAGAGAGCCAGAGATATTCGGGACAAACCCACCCAGTCTGGCTGTGAGTGGCTGTTGTGCTGCTGGAATTACATCATGTGATGTTAGAGTATACGTCACACTCTCTGGTACCAATGAGGTGAAAGGACTAAAAGCATCACAGCCCCCAGTAAATCTGTGTTAAACATGGCTCTAAAATTTGTCCTTGTAAGAAGAACAGAGGATATTGGTGCTAGAGAGGAGTAAATAAGCTAATGGATGTGCACTTCTTTAATAACATTTCTGAACCTACTATCCAGGAGAGAGAAACATCATATACTTGGTTTGGAACGTTGGCAATAATACAGAAACTAAGAGGACAAAGTCACTTAAATGGTGGAACAGTGAAAAAATAGGTAAAAAAACCCCAAAGAATGTTGTAAAGACAAAGCTGGACAAAAGAAAGCATCACTGATGTCTGGTCCTACATACTCAGTCTGAGGAGACTGCCTTTCAATAAGAGGGGCAGAAGAAAATAAGATGTTACGAGCAGGCACAAGCAGGTAGTGTTGTTTAGTCAACAGGTCCTTATCCAAGGGCAGAGACATTTGTACCATCTATGTACTGAAGTAGCTTTTGAGCAAAAGCAAAATGGGAAGTGATTGGTTTCTGCTGTGAAAGCCAATATCTTTGGGGAATTACAGCTTTTAAAATCTCGTATGTCTGAGATAGAAAAAGATTCTTATTTCTAGCTGAATGCTTCTTACAAACAGCAAAAGTAGACATCCTTGAGAAGGAATAGCAGTGGGTCAAGGTAACTGTTGTTGTTGCATATATGAGGAAGAGTAGGCTGAAGTTTGCTCTCCGAATTGAGGGGTTTTTTTTGGAGGGAGGTTGGGTGTTAGTTGATGTGGATGTGCGAAGGAGACCAGCATAATGGCCTAAAAGACTTTCCAGCTCTGATTGTTCTCGTTTTTAGGCAAAGGCACAAGTGATTGCTTCAGTACAATGGCATAGCTTGCAGGAGCCTGGAAAACCACATCAACAGTCCACCATGCCAGGATTACCATTTTCAGAGTGAAAAAGGCGGAACGGCAGCCATTGTGTTAGCCTGCCTGTGTCTGATGACTCCAGTTTTTCTTCATGCAAATGCTAGTGCTGACAGATTGGGGCAGTATTAAGACCAGTACCTGGGAGGAGTTGCTAAGGGTTGAGTTGACCCTATATGAAATTGCGAGGTACTCTGATGCTCTTCACTTAAGCTTTTTTCTTTTACTTTTTTGCTCAGGAAGTTAGTGCGTGTCACTAAATCGACAGACAACCACATGAGGCATGTGCAGGTGAAATCTTTCTGTGGCCAGTTTTTATGAAGCCTTTTGTGTCCAGACAATGAAAGGATCAAAGGTTCTGCAGGAAACAGCAGCCACAAAAGAGCATAGTATTTTGAGAAAAAGCCGTGTGAGATTTTTCCCACCTGATGCCTCTGTGAAACTTGAAGCATGAGCTAGAAACTACACACCTGCCGTTTTGATTCCTCCTATGCTCTGGAAAATAGGACTTATGTAAATTAGAAGATTCATATAAAAGTTGCTTTACTCCATCATCAGTATCTCCTCCTAAGCAGAGTAACCCATAGTACTCTGAGGGTTGGTTAATACCTCAGGGCAAAAATGAATACCCTTAAGTTCATGTTCTGCTTTGTAGACCCAAGGGACAGATTTTCAGTCAGAATAAGGAAATAAACGTGTGTGTATGCATGTTGAATGTAAGTGCTAATTTATGGTTATGCACAGCCGTTCATTTAAATGTTTTGATAAGTATTTGCACTCATAAATCTGTTAACTGTAAATGTAGATTAGTCCTTTAAGTTTACCACTGGCCTGATCCAAACCCACTGAAATTGCTAATGTTCCCCACTGACCTGAGATTTCTGGATGAGATGCTGTTGGCTGTTTTCACAAACGACTAAAAATGGGCCTTGAAGAAAGAAAAGCTAGAAAACTTTGGGAATTCGCCACGAGTAAGCTTTTGTGTAGATGACTTCTCACTGAACACTTAAAACTCCCATGGGGGAGAATGTTATCCTGTTCTCTTCGTTTCTCTTACCGTATCTGAGCATTGCAGCAGATGCAATGCAGCGGTAACGCATGGGTTTACTCTTCCAGTAACACTCATCCCATCGTGATGAGGGAAGGCATTTCAGGCGCAAATTCAAATTTCCCACTTCTGTGACACAATGCTTTTGAAGTGATTGATTTTATTGCTATTTTTTCCTTAGAACAAAAGAAGGAGCAGTTTTGTTCAGATTAGCAGTCTGAGTGCGGCTGTTTATCTGAATAAAGTTACTTGAACACGTAAGTATTTGTGGGTTGAGGCCCTCATGGGCCACTGAAGTGTGGTCTCTGGTGACTTTCTGAAAGGCCCACCACTGCTGTAATAGGCCAAGAGAGACCTGCCTGCCCTGCGAATTCATATTTAAGGCCTTTTCAACACATGGATTATTTAACCAGTAAACCAAACAGATCTGTCTATCTTGTAAATACATATTTAGGGCCTTTTTAACATGAGGATTACTGAGCTGATAGCCTGTAACAGCTCCCTTCAGAGCTGTGATAGCTTGCAAACACCCCTCTGCGAGCATTACAGGCACTTGCAGCAATGCAATTGGAGCTCCTCCTTCAATTGCTAACACCTGAATAAACAGCTTTTATGGAAACAGCTTCTGTGCACACACTGCCAGCACTTCCAATTGCTGCAGTCAGACTCTTTTGTTACCTGATGAGTGTTTCTGTACAACGAAGCTAACCCAGAAGATGCATGTGTAACCATCAAAATGGAAAACATTTCTTAGATAAGAGTTTTCTGGAAATTCCTTACATGTAGCATGGAATTTCTCTGCAGAGCTATTAAGTCATGTTTTTTATTTAATAGTATAAAGGGGTGAGAGAGAGAGAGAAACCTTGTTTTGGCAGGGATCACTCAAGCCAAGTTCCAGCCACGTTCAGGTAGGATGACAGAGATGTGAAGGGGCAGAACCACCTCTGTGACTTGCTATCAGGTTGTGCTTGTTTCTTCTGTATTTCCTACTGTGATTGGATTCTTTTTTTCCCAAACTTCTTAAAACTTGGGATAAATCAAAAAAGAGCCTTTAGCAAATAAAAGGCAGTTTTTGAATTCAGCAACCACCAGATGTAATTTAAAAGAGAAGGCTTCAAGAAATAAGGATCCTAACAGAGACGTGGGTGTTGCAGTGTAGCAGAGCTGAAATGGTGGACAAGGTTGTGTCTTTCCATTGTCATCAGACCTGACTGGTGTGGTAAGGAGAATGTGAAAAGGCTTGCTGCTAAGTGTGGTATAGATTTTCAATGGAAAAGCAGATACTTCTCACCACGTGCCTTTCCTTATGCAGCTGCTGTTGTGGTGGAGGGACTGATCTGACAGCTCAGAGTGTGCTTAGACAAACTGGGACTTACTGTATTATGTTTATTTTCTGACCACCAGTTCGTAACTGCCTAGCGGTTATGGTTGAATCGTGGATGCCCCATGGTATAGAGACATTTTACTGACACCATTATTCTGATTTTTTGTGGCAATTCTTAGTATTATATAGCATCTGATGTTAAGCAGTATCATGAAGGAAGTGAACAGGTATGTGTGTGCCTGTGATCTGTGGTCTTGGTTGCTTAGGAGAGTCTTTCCGGTTTGTGGGGTCTTGGGGTGGGTTTTTTTTTTCCATTCCTATGTGTTGTATCATACAAATCCAGAGAAAAAATGGACTGTATTTAAAGCTATTAATTGAAAAGCTTGTGAGGAAGTCCCCTGGACAAGTAAATAGATCATGAGAGTTGTTTCAGTTGCACCTGAGAAAACACTACAATGATCAAGGCTTCTAAAACCCTTCCTCAAGATTTTTTCCTTTTAACTCAAAAGGAGTTCTGAGCTCCTAACACCTGGCCTGTGATCCAGCTGACTGTCACTACGGACCAAAAATGGAAAAGGTCACAGTTAAAATGGAGAAGTGGCACTGGAATATTTTTTTGCTGTAATTCTTTGAATAATACTGTGTAGTAATTAGAAGAAGACTCTTTTAGCATGCATTTGGCATACTACAGCACAAGATTATGTATTTCACTGGCATTTTTATTTTTAAAACGCCTGGGGATTTAAGTCAGCATAATTTATGCATAGACAATAATAAATATGTAATTTCTCCCTAACTTTGGCCAGTTGTACGCTGTAAATGAGCAAAGGAGTGGTAAAAGGAGCAGTCCTTTCCTTTTAGTTTTAATCTGTCTTTTAAGAATTGAAGTCACTTTTCAAGTATAAATTAATTAAACTTAACACCATTCCACTGAAGTTCTTCAGTGTTACTATGTCTTGTTTTGCTACAGGAATTCACAGACAGGTGAACCAAGGACAGTCGTATTGAGAGAGTTGCCAAGTCAGTCAGTGACAGAACTGGCAGTAAAACCCAGGAGCCTTTACTTGTAATGCATCTCTTTTTTGGCCATTAAATCACTCTTCTTCCTTGCTAGTCATTGGATCATTTAGATGGAAGAGGATGTCAGGGTAGTTTCTGCCACAGTTGTTTGTTAATTTTGAGTGTGTTACTGTATGTCATCACAAAATTCTGACATTCAAAGCATATGAAGTTGCTGTCATCTCACCTCCCCTAAGTAATGAATAACCCTATTTAGGTATTTGAATTGTGTCCATAACTACAGAGGATCATGAGAGAGTGAGGAGAAAAAGACACAAAACTGACATAGGCAAATTTATCAAAGTTATTAACATTTATTGTGTTTTAAAACAGGAGGAAAATATATCAAGTCAGTGATACTCATTTTATTTCATGATTTCATAAAACAAACACAGGGTTACTCCTCACTTCACCTGAAAGCTAATAAAAATTCTTCCTTGTTGTCAGAGCTTATGTTTTTCCAGGAAAATTAAGAAAAGTGAGTTTAGTTCAGCAGCACTTTATTGTTGGGCGACATTACAACATATGGTATGTGGTTTTCACTCAGCAAAGGAAGAGAAAGGTGCTGGCAATATTTTCATATTTATGGAAATCTGTGTATTATAAATCTTCTGTTTTGGAGAAATGCTTTGTTTAGACAGTTTTTATACTATTATACCACATACCTCCATATATGCTTTACAGTGGAAATGTTTCTAAGGGGTTTATTAATGCTATTTTTCATATGCCTTCTGCTTGAAAGTTCGTGTAGTCTGTCTTGGAGACACGGAATCTAGCTATACAGACAAAAGATGGGAGAAAATAATTTCTTTTACATATTCTTTTAAAAATAACCTAAGTCATGGACTCGATGATGTTAGAGGTCTTTTCCAACCTCAATGATTCTATGATTCTATGTTAACCAGCTTAGTATAATGTCACTATTTTAAAGCTTAGTATCCTAGGAAATCAAGAACACAGAAAGCAAGGGCTGGATCCCCCTAGCAAGAGGGAACCTTTTACAAGAAAATGGACTTTAAACAAGGTTTTAATATTATGCATGCTGGGCCTTCAGAGGAGAAATCAAAAAAGCAGGAGAGGTCTTTTCTCTGGAAGTTTGCTTTTTTATTTAATGAGGCAGCTCTTCAAAGAGAATGTGATAGTCATTCCTGGAGGGCATGGTTTGGTGAGCAGGAATACAGGTGAAACTGTATTGTGCATCAAAAAAGCAGATGATGAGTTTGCTTTGTATTTCATCTCATGATTTCATCAAGCTATACAAGTATGTGTTTGGGGGTAGAGGACATTTCCATGTGCAACAGAAGTTTGAACAGCTGAAACTCAGCATGGATATGGTGCCCATAGACCTCATTTTGGTGCCAGGAAAATTAAAATGTGTTTTAAAAGTCATTGCCTATCGCTTCATGTGCTTGATTTATAGGCACATGTATGTGATTAAAATTTGCATATTTTAACTATACATATTTTAATATGTATGTATCTCAAAGTAAATGAGAGCATGGATGGTGTGGAATTTTAGCTTAGTGCTTTCCAAGAATTTCTAATTTTATAAGCTCAACTTTAAATTTAGCTTTTTCATAGTATTTTACCTTTACTGTGTCTGAAAGGCATAAACAATTACAGGAAGGTATATTTCTCACAGCTGTCTAAAATTGAAAAATTATGTTTTCAGTTTGATTTTAATTAATATTCCAAAATAGCCTTCACACAGTTGTGATCAAGGCTGTCCAAACATGTGGAATTGTAACTGGTTAGGAGTTTGAATCTACAGCTACACGTTCTGCTGTCCAGATAAATGCTCGCTGCAGCAGATGTTGGCACATCTGTTATGCCTCCCCATTTCGATTGGCTGCCTGGGTGTTTAGAAAGTGCTGATGAGGCAGATAAATCTTCTGACACCTTTCAGGCCCAAAGCAGGCAGGCAGCAGTAATAATGATGTTTACAGAGCCAAGTGCTGGGCAGTAACATTTTGAAACACAGCAAAAATAACGTATGATTTTACCTGCAATAGGTGAAATTTATTGTAAAAAGTGAAAACTAATTATGCCAAGTGATTCTCAGCTGATTTGAACTGCAGGTATGACAACCCATAAACCTCTGGACTGTGTATCTAAGGTTTGTTGGCTAGAAAAAGGCACTTGCTACAGTTTAGGAAGAGCTCTAAGCTATGAAGGGGCTCTTTAATAAACTTAGGAGAGTTGGGAGTCAGGTTTAGAAACAGCTGCAGCATATGTGATTTTTTGGAAGGGGAATAGCTGTCTTCTGGGGGCTTGAAGTTCCTGATCTTATCAGAATTCTTACTTTCAACAGGTTTTCCTCTACCCTTTGAAGCCTGTCAGTTTTGAATGTTTTTGTACCATTAGAGTCAGGAAAACTCCAGACATTGGGGTCTTCCCCTGAGAAGGACCGTGGTGTATCAAAGAGGACATTCATGGACAGAGAAGGATATATCTGACAGTTTCAAGTGCGGAGACTGGTTTCCAAGCACAGAGAGCTTTTGCAGTTGTTGGATCCCTTCCAGACCTTAATCTCCCAACACAATGAATGGCAAACAGAAATGTAGGAGAAGTCACTGTAAAGATTTTAGCACTGATGTCATGTGCTAATATTGTCCCGTTCCCTTCAGTAGACATCACTACTAAATTTTCCAAGTTGCTTTCAAGTACCACTATTTGAGGCAAGTCCAGAAATTGCAGAGAGAGCCTGTTATAGAGGGGCAAAGAAATGGATGCTCATTATATAGCTGATACAGTTATAGTTGGTTATGTTTTATAGTATACAGTCTACAGCGTCTCTGGACAACTCTTCCAGTGTTTGACTACGCTCACGGTAAGAAGCACTTCCCTAAATATCTAATTGGAATTTCCTGGGTAGCAACTCGTGTCTGTTGTCTCATGTGGCTGTCACAGTGCACCTCCAGGAAGAGTCTGGTTCTGACTTGTCTGGACCCTTGCATTTGGTACTTGAAGGAAGCAATAAGATCTCCTTATTAAGAAGATACTGCTTTTCAAAAGGCTAACAGAATGCACTTCTCCCAGCCTCCCCTCGTAGGAGATGTGCTCCAGCCCCCTAATTAGTTAATGGACTTCTAGCCAGTGCTGTATTCCTACCTGATAACCAAGAGAAGGTCCATTCTAACATTTTATGTCAAAGCCATTTTCATTGGAAAACAGATTGGGGAGCACATTCTGGAAAGCCCCAAAACCAAAAAAAAATGGACGGTAAAGTTTGAGGGGTTTCTCCCCCCTACCCCTTAAATGGCTCAGATCAGTGATTCCTTAGCTGTATCTCTTATTTTTCAATGTTGAAAGCCAAAGAGTTTCAATATGGGGGTCAGGATAGGAGCTTTAATGAAGAGTCAGAATTTTTTTCTTCAAATACATGTAATAATCTCTTTCCTTTATTTTTTGTCAAAATTTTCCAAAAGCAAAGGACTCCTGTGGAATATAGAGGCTGTGAGCCAATGTGAGTTTAGAATATTCACACACACTGCATAATGGAATAGTTACTACTCCAGTCTGCTTATCTCATTTTACCGTAAGGTTCAGTTTCTGCATTGTCTGTGCTAATCCCACCTACTTTGTTCAATGAGAAGAAAGTGAGAATGTAGAATCTAAGATTAGTGAAAAGGAAACCCTTTGCTGCATATCATCAGCTAGTTAATTATACTTTAAACTCTTCTCGTATCCTTGCAACTTCACACTTATATTGAGTGAAAGACCAAAAGTGGGGACCCAAGCTGACTGCTGAGAAATACTATATATAAGCAGTTCATCATGGATCTCTCTGCTCAGAAAGCAAGAATTCATGGTTTTCTCAAGTGCAGAACATACCAGAAGGGGTGTTGGGTCTCAAGCAAGTGAAAACATATATGCATATATAACACAGGAAAATATATGTATATAGTTAAGTAAATCTAATAAATTAGCATTCATACTGCACCATGGGGAAAGAACAGAAATAGAGAGAATTAATAGGGAGGTAAAGGAATTAGGGAGAAAAGTAAGACCATAGCTTGTTTGAAATAACGAAGTATGCTGAGGACATTTTATTTTCCAGTAAGTGTGATCATCCAGACAATAGGGGAAAAAAAATGGGTTTTAATAGCGTTTAGGGTACTTTATGTTTAATACTTCCCAGAAGGGTTGATTTTTTGATTTATCCTTTTGACAGGGATCTGAAGATTTGGTATTATGCATGCTAGCTAAGGGGGAAAACTCAGGTTCGAGTGGATGTTTGTGACTTCCTGGAGGATATACTGTCAGCTGTTGAGCCTTTTGCAGCCAGGAAGCCTGTAATCTGTAAAGGATTTTTTTTCCCCCTCTTTGACTTCCTTATGAGATATACTCACTGTAAAGTCCACCATGTGTCTTTAAGCTCAAGGCTTAAAATATCCTTTAAAAGCAAGTCAGAAAGGCCACACCGAGCCTGCGAGGCCCACAGAATTAAAAGTTGTGTTTGTCTCATCCCCATATGCTTAGACCCTTCCTCCCACTGCAACGCTAAATTTGTTCACAGCGCAGTGGTCAAAGGTTTCTCACATCCATAGTCCAGCGCCATCGCTCATCCAGCCCAACCCGTTCCCCCATCTGCTCTGCAACTGCTATCCGCCCCCTGTCCTCACCCATTGGGAGTATCAGCTGACACTTGGGTGTCTTCCTCCTCCCACTCACAGCCATCAGACTGTCACTGATCATCACACATCAGACTGCTGAATATGCACTGGCAGGCTTGTCATGCCTTAAGTTACTCCATTGTTTGATTTCCTACATAGAAGTGTAGTGCGCACCAAAAATTTTCTCTCCGGAGCTGCAGGGAGAGAGTGAATTCCCATATCCAATGGAGCTTCTTTATTATCAAAGGATTCATCAGCTACAGGGCCAAGTTGCAAGATGATATTTTATTAATAGGTGCCTATATGTCAGCATATTAATTCTGTTTTTTTCTGCTACTACTTTTTTTTTTCCTTTCTTTCTTTCTTTCATTCTTTTTTAACACTGGTATCATTGTCTACAGCATCCTGCTGTCCCAGAGCATTCTTTGTCTGGACACAAAGCAGCATGTGGCTCTAAGTGTAGCTATAAAGCAGGGATCAGCAGGAAAGTGATTCTGTTTTTAAATATTTCTCATTCTATGTTGTATTTGCTTTTGGATTATGCATTTGAGAAATGCTTGCTGATATTTTTCCTTTCTGCTTTGATGTAAACAAATCTTGTGGCAGAGAGTCTTAAATCTAAACCAGACTTTAAAAAACAAGGATTAAATGAGACTTTAGCCTATAAGGTAGTCTCCACCCCTTGGACAGAGCATTGTTTTTCCCCACCATGTGGAATGGAGATAACCCTCTGTTTCTTTGTGGTAAGCTACCAACCAAATCCATTCTGGCAAATCTGACACCCAATGTGATTTGTCCTTTTCGATGCTGTTTATGAGAAGTCAGGACAGTCTTCTGTCAAAATTGATAAGTAAGAAGACAGTGGGGAATGCAATTTTATTTGTAACAGCACAGCTGCCAGCAGTTCCAGCTTGTTTACATCTAGGCTGGCTCTGTCTTGCTCCATAGCTTTTCTATTTCCATCCAGATAGTCCCCAAGTACATTGTGGATGTGCTTGCCTATGTAAAATCCGCGTAACAGAACATACTGGGAGTGTTAAAGAGGGGAAAAAAGAACTTATTTCTTTAGGTTATTTTCACAACTCGAGAATGTCAGTCGCTTTAAAAGCAAAATCCTTAACTTAACCAGATCTCCCGAGGCATTTACAGAATGGGTTCTAAAACTGAACTATAATCTGCTAAAATCCTGCAATGCTTGTTACCTTCCATGGTGAAGGTACCAGAGGAGTTAAGAGCTTTGCTTTTCTGATGGAAGCATTCTTTTTCCGGTGGAAGTGGCCAGTGCTTGTAAATTAAATCCACTACAAACATTTAAATACAAGTTTATTCATTGTGAAAAGAATGCAATAGGACCCTGCAGTGACCTGTGAAGGGGAGGGCAGTTTCAGTGCACTCTGTTTCACGCTGAATACTTCTGCGACATAGCCTACAACTAGCCTGTGTTATGTAGACATAAACGTATTTCCTGGAAAATCCTTTTGACAAGAGAGCGTAACTCTTGATGGCGTTAGGATAGTTCTCAGGTCTAGGAAGCCTTTGTTTGTTCGTGGTATTGCTTGCCTTCAGTCTGGAAGTCCCAGAATCCCAGGCAGTTTTGATCTTTTTTTATTGGTACACTTAAGAAAGCTGCAGTGATAGGCGTTTCCTCTATATAGTCTCTCCTGTGAGCTGTTTCTTTCCAGTAGCCCACCCTAAACACACAGTTATCATGGAGGTAAAGTGAGAGACGGGTTTCATGTTTGACTGATCTAGCTTATGACAGAGGAGCTTTTCTAGCAAACTGAAAATTCTTGTTTCCTTTTGCCATTTAACTTTTTGCAGTTATTAATAAATAATTAGTGTTCTACCTGGTTTGTCATTAAAAGGTAGAGCCCAGAGATGGCTGTAAATGTCACTGCTCTGGTTCTGTGAATTGTGGGGTCATCTGACACTTTTGCTTTCTCATTGTCAGTGTATAACCTGTCACTGTGTTTTCAAGAGTTGCAATCATGCTCTTAAATGAATTGTTTGGTGATTGCCAGGGGAGACTCTCTGCAGTGTAACTGACCTGCCTGGCACGCAGGTACACACTGTAGGTACCTGTATACTCATAAACATAAATTTACACATACATACTAACTTCCCTCTGCACGCACAGACACATGCACACACAAGTAAACAATTAAATATTTAACACCCACCCCAAGCCTGAAAACAAAATATCTACCTTAAAATGAAATGACTTTGTTAAATGTACATTGGAGGCACCACAAACTCTTTTCATCTAAACAGAGATAGGTAGCCCATAGGAAGAAAATAATTCATGATATTTAAAATAGATTGTTGTGATGACTTCTATTGACGCTAGGATTTACACATCTTTTTTCTGAGTTTCCTCAAATTACTTCTGGTCATTGTTAAAGACATAACTGCTAAACAAAGCCTACCTAAGAGAGTTGGAAACATGATTTGGGTTAGGTGAAATGTGACACTTGTTTGAAACACCAAGCGTCTGTTTTAAGTGTGTAGTCTTACCCATTGTACATACCCTGATCATTTGTACGTGACAGTCACAACTCCTACTGCATGGTACAAATTCAGAGGTGAAATAAATGGTGTTAGAAAAGGAAGTCTAAAGAACGCCATTTATTCTGGTGATTATGCTTTTTTGTTGCAAACCCAGGCTGTTGTTTCCTCTGTTTTACACCCACACTCATTTGCAACGTATGCTTTTATGTAACATGTAATACCGTTCTCATCACTTCTGAATTTGAGATGAATTTTTCTTTTTAGTAGCTCCACTGTTAGCTCTCTACCCTCCTAGGACTTCATTAGATTGAACTGTTCCTGTAAGAAGAGTGAAGGGACAGCTCTGTTTCTGTTTGTATTATTTATTTTTATTTCATGAGCAGAATTACTTGCCAGTGATGACGAGTGTGCGGCATTATGAAAATTAAATATTATAGAAGGTAGCAATGTAAATGACCGGTGATTTGGCAGCCTGGAAAAGGTATATCCTTCCAGTTATGTGGAAGAGACCAAGAAAGTGAATATGATTAGCGAGATGCTGCCAGGATGTTCGGCTGTTTGGAGCTCTGCCTGGTAACGATCCAGGTGCTTACGTCACTCCCACTGATGAGATAAGAACTGCAGAGTTTGGATTACTAAACACAATTATGAGGTTGAGAGTAAGCTTTGCTTGGTTTCCATAGTTTGCAGAAATCACTAGCAAGAAGCTGATAAAATTGATCTGACTTTGCAGGACAACCTTCTTATAGTAACCCTGACAGAAAGTGTGAAGAGCAGCCAAAATTCAGCTATGCATATAAACTGGAGGTTGATCTCACCCACAAAGATGCAGAAACAAGACGATACTGAAGAGTGAATCTTAATTTTTAGGTGTGTGTAGTCCCTGTAGTCCCTGTGCACTTCTGTTTGATGCTTCAGAAGAGTGACACTAGCTCAGATGGATGAGGATTTTTTTTTCAGTATAATCATTTTATTAAAATAAGTCAGACCTTAATGAACTTTCTCAGTTAATTCTTCATTGAGCTATTCTGTAAGTACTCTGTTCTTGGCCTTTTGTGCTTCGTTCATTCAGTTAATCATTCTGTCAATTATACCATTAGCAAGATGAACATTAAAACAGCTTCTCAGCTATTACTACAGGTAAAAAAGAAAAACAAAGATAAAAGTAACTACTCTTTTCTTAATTTGCTTTATTATTTTGGTTTTGTTTTGTCTTTTTCTTAAAATTTATGGTAAATACTACACTCATCCACCTTGGATCATCAGATATTGGGTCCACTCATTGCATTCAATAAGCCTTGATTTCTTCCAAAAGTGCAGTCAAGGCTACAACACAAAATAACACTAGCCTGGCACAAAGACACTGCTTTACAAGTGCTTGTGAAAGAAGCTGAGGAAAACAAGGACGTAATCTTAAAACCCGTCAGCTAAACCTTGGTGTATTTTAGCATTTGCAAACTCTTAGGTCATCCCAGCTATGAGGTAAATTGTGTAAAGAGTTTGGAGCTCTGCCTGATAACGGTCTGTAAAGGGGTAGAACATAAAGGTGTTTCAGCTCACACCTGGGGTTGTTTCAGAGTATGCACATGGGCACTTATTTAGTGATGGGCAGTAATTCGCTAATTGGCGATAACTGCATTGTTCTGGGTGGCTATGAAGATAACATTGTATTTTTTGTATTTTTTTTTTCTTGATGTTGCAATAATAGCAACTAGTAACAATTCATAATCTAGTTTTGATCCAAGAGGCACTAATAATCATTCTGTGGTATGGAAAAATTGCTGAACCCAGAGAGACCTCCATAGACTGCCTCTCTCTGAATTCTTTTGCCTTAGAACACATTACATTACTGTGGGCTTTGTAGATGGAACTTCTCACCCACCTTAGAGACTTGAGCCAAGATACAGCTCTTTCCTACATTTTAGGATGAAGATAAAGTATATCTGAATTGCATTTTTTGTTTTACCACACAAGGACTTTTCCAGACTGGCAGCTTTTCATCTTTCTTCTGGTGAAGTAGGAATCCTTCTCCAATATGCTGTGGTGACTTCCTTTTCTAAAAGCTATACGTGTACTGTTGAGTTGGCTCCTAATTTAAAACTTGATGATTTTGTACTTGTAAATAGCAAAACTTCCCTTCTCCTTTCTGTCTTTTTTTTCCCCATTCAGGAGAGTTGTTCGAAGGGGAGAGGGAAGAAAGCATAGTGTTTTGGTTTTACAGGCTGGACTATACTAATATATAACCAGCACGAAAAGCTGACATTCTTTTCCTCTAAAGATAATGGAGGTAAATGGGACAAAGTAGATACTAGCTAATGCTAAGAAACGAAACAGTTGACCGTATCATAAACAGAACATGTTTAGGGTCCTCTATCTTACCATGTCACAAAAATACAAACCCTGAACTATGAATCACAGGTTCTGTTACACTGGAGAGTAACACTAATTAAAATTAATTTGGTATTTGACTATGTCTCAATGGTGAGACGATTTTCTCATTGTAATGAGGACTTAAATGTTAACTGAAGTGATCACACACCGCCCATTTAGGAAAAATACTGTTGTGTTTTGATTCCATGCTGTCCCTTCTAATGGTGTTACCAGAGTTCATGGGACCCATTACCCTGATATACTGTACAGGTGAAGGGAACTCAATAGCTATTACGATTTTGATAGTCTCTCTTGGTCCTTTTAGTGGTGTGCAACAATTGCCATAAAGGCAGACAGGGAATATTGGAAGGATGTAGAGTATTTATAATACTTCTACAGTGCCTTTCAGACACTCTGTAATAATTTATTCTTTTATGTCCTGCTACTTGGTGGTGTTTGCATTGTTTTCTGCTTATAGATAAGGAAAACAAGTCACAAAAAGTTACATGAGGTGGCTGTACCAAAGCCGTTACAACTGAACAGGGAGTAGGGACTTAAAGGCAGAAAACTTCTGGAAACCTGCTAAAAAACTGTCTTATGAGGCAAGATCTTACTAATTTTTTTCAAAATTATGATGAATTGGAGAAGGTAGGGAAATTTCCCTTCCTCAGTATAGAGCATCATCCGGGGAAGAATCTCAAACATATGCCCAGTAATCTAAAATACACCCAGTGATTTTTCAGAAAATTTACATTTCTTGATCTTCCAACCAGTTACTTGTATCAATAAGTTCATCCTCTGTCATTTGCAATGGTAGCCCTTTTTAAGGTTTCCTCGTTAAAGGTTTCCATTCTGGAAAAGGATCAGTGTGTTTCCCTACACAAATAAATTGCAAGGGGGATCGGCAAGTTTCCTTGTCAGCATAGTCTCAGGAGACTCTCAGTCCTAGGACATCATGTTTGGACATGAGGTAGCCAAGTGTAGAGTTTACATTTGTCATACTATAGAATAATGCTGAATAATTGATTAACTTTTGTTAGTTATACTGGTCTACAGTACATACAGTAAACTAGTATTATTGCATTTCACACCCAGTAAGTCATGAATGGACAAAAGTGAAAAATGGACATAGAATGAGGCGAGACAATATTATAGTGTCCAGCAACACCCTTTTTAATTTCCTCGTTAAAGGTTTCCATTCTGGAAAAGGATCAGTGTGTTTCCCTACACAAATAAATTGCAAGGGGGATCGGCAAGTTTCCTTGTCAGCATAGTCTCAGGAGACTCTCAGTCCTAGGACATCATGTTTGGACATGAGGTAGCCAAGTGTAGAGTTTACATTTGTCATACTATAGAATAATGCTGAATAATTGATTAACTTTTGTTAGTTATACTGGTCTACAGTACATACAGTAAACTAGTATTATTGCATTTCACACCCAGTAAGTCATGAATGGACAAAAGTGAAAAATGGACATAGAATGAGGCGAGACAATATTATAGTGTCCAGCAACAGGACTCTAAACCCTTTCGAGCTGCGGCAGTGTTTTTCTCTTTAAACCTCCATTGCACTAGAGCAGCCCAAGAGTTACAGTTCTGTGGAAAGAATTCAATCAATGTCTTTGCTAATTCTGTGAATATAGTAGGTCAAATTCAACAAAAATAATATTACCACAGAGAGCGTCAGGGATTCCCTGAACCCGCTTACTCCTCAGCAGTTCCTGGGCAAGGGACACGTCAGATCTCAGGTTTATTGTGAGTTTCAAAGCCACCCAGTTGCCTCCAAACACTGGAAGTTCTTGTACGGGCTTTGAGCGTCTCCTACCTTGGGAAGAGGGTAGCTTGCTGTTTATCGCAACTAATTTGTATTGAGCTCTAATTTCTTGTTTGCCTTATTTCCCACCAGTACAAAAATTTCTTCTCATCACACAGAAGTGTGAGAAGGCAAGACAAACAAAGAATCGGAGGATGACAGAGAGGAAGGAGAACAAAGCAGCAGTAATAATAGGTTATTTCGGTAGTGCCCGTCTGTATGCGTGGTTCATACACAGTGAAGCGGTCACTTTAGTAGATGGGACTTCCTGCTTACCAGGCAGTAATTTCTTTACAGATTTCTATAGGTGAGATAACAGGATGGGTTATAAGGTGAGAGTAAAAGGAAGGTGATGCAGGGGCTGTGTGGATGTGGGCACTTACTGAGAATGGAAATGTTTGGGGGGAAACGGGAGAAAAGGGTGAGTGAGGCTGCTGTCTGTGAATACAGGTGAGGGGTCACTTTGGGGAAGAGTGAACTGAGGAGGGCTTTGAAGGTGAGGACAGAAGGATTGTGTTTGTGGAACGGGGTGCCAGGATGGGATGGTCTGAATGGAGGTGAGAGAGGCTGACAGGCAGTGATGAGGCAGGAGCAGAGCTCAGCCGCACTGTAAATGGGTTGAACAGTGTTGAACAGGGAGTAGCTAATCCTGACAGAAAGTGGGGGAAGGATTCAAAGGTGTGCATGGCTTAGCAGAGACCACTGGAAGAGTGGTCAGCAAAGAAAAATGAAGCAGAGTAAGCTTTCCATGTGTGCAGTTATTCCAGCACAGGGTCATCAGATGAATAACTCTTGTCAACATCTTCTGGGTGCAGCAAGAAGAGACTTTACCAACTTCCTTCTTAGGCTGTAATCTGTTTTCCAGTGTGTGGAGGGAAAATGTGAAGAGTTCAGAGCTCTTTTTGCTCCAAAAAGACTGTTTAAGAACAGTCACTGAAGGGTTCATGGTCTGTTTTCTAACAGACCATCAGCTTTACTCTTTGTAATCTAGCTTTTAGTAGAAAGATCCACTATAACTGCAAACTGATGCAAACTTTTACAAGGTCTTTTTTAATAGCCCTTAACCTCTTTTCAGCAATTCTAGAAAGCCAACAGCCCGGTTGATGACATTTATAATCTACTTTTCTACCACTTGAGAGAAATGACAGTATTAACCTAGCCTTCCCTCCCTAAAGAGGTGACAGCTCCTTGTTTGGTCTTATGTCTCCTGAGGCTGACAGCCTGTAAACTGGTTTTCCATCACTGAAGCAAATGGGAGCCAGAGGCTACAGCCACTACTCCATCACTTTGAGGATGACCAATATAACTAGTTTTCAGTCCTTCAAGAGCATGACCTCCACCTCTTTGCTGTCTTTTCTATGTCTGAAGAAATGAGCTACCTTGGAAATTTGCATCCCAGCCTTTCAAGATAGGATAGTCCTTATTCTAATTTCCATGTCTATCTTTTAATCAAATAATTTATGGCAAACACTTTATTGTCTTCACTGTGGCAAGGCACTGAATTATTGTTCTGCCCACACAGAGGAAAAAAGAAGCAAGTCAAAGATTTAGCGATTTGGCATTGATTTCTGTCACTTGGCAGCAGAATACTGTTCATGTTGAGAGGCGGCTGCCCCCAGAGTGCCCAAAAGAGGGGGAGGCTGTCATCTCCCAAGTTCTCTCCTCAGTCCCTCTCCTTCCACCATCTGTCTGTCAGCACACTTCACGAATCCCCAAATATTGTTTCTCACAGATTTTTAAAATGCTGAATTTTGAAGACTGTCAGTTCAGTCACTACATGCACACACACAAAACCCAAAGAGAAAGCAACTATACATGTGTGTGTGTGTGCATGCGTGCGTGTCTGTGTGTGTGTGTATCTAAAGGGATTTCAGAGAACAAAATTACATTCTTACAAATTCATTACTGCTGCCAAACTTATTGTTTCCTCTGTTAAAGACCAGTTGGGAAAAAAAACACTAAAAGGCATCTGTCACAAAATGCAATGTCAAATGCTTCTGACCATGATGGTCCAGGTTCTCTAGTGTCTCAGTTGCTGCTCTTCTTTTGAAGTTGTTTCAGATGTACTTGTTATATACAGCTAAAGATCGGACTTGTGGGCTTTTCCTCTGAGAGATGATTTAATATTTTATGCCAAGTGTTTTTAAATTTTCCAAAGATGTTTTGTAAACCCTGATTTGTTTGAATGTGACCAGGATGTATCACGTTTGCTGTAAAAAAGAAGATGCCCTGAGGTTAGTAGTGCAGATGTGCAGTGGGAAAAAGGCAATTATCTGGAATGACTTCCAATGCAAAGCAAGAGACCTCATCCAACTTCTCCCTCACGCTGAATGAGATATTACTTGAGTATGTACTTGAGTCTAGACTGAAAAACATGAAATGTTTATTGGGCCTTTAACACTAAGTACCAGTATCTCAGTCATAGGTATCTACAGCTTCTAAGTGGCCACAGCCATACGCAGTCATCAGACTATGCAGTCATCAGACTACACCCCATACAGTCATTTAGGAAAGAGGTAGTCTCAAGAGTACTGACTACAGATCTCAGCTCTAAGCTCTGTTACTGGGAGGAGAAACGAAAGCTGTGGCAACTCAAGCACTATGCACAGCGAGGGCTGGTGCATCCCAGTCAGAGGATATTAGTCACTGATACTTGTCACCAGCTGGTTCCCAGAGATAGTTTTAGCAAACCTCTTGGACTCCCAGGATGGAGCTTCTAGGTCATCCTCATTTTCTTTTGCTCTTTCATGCCCTAAATGGTTAAATTATTCTGCTCATTGAGCCAGCGCACTGAAAGGATTCAGTTTGTTTGCAGCCTGAAACATTCATACAGCTTTGTAGTAACATTTTGAGACAAATCATCCACAAGAACTTCAAGGTCATTCCCGACCGAAGAAATTATGTTCAGAGCAGTCCTTGGGGCCCCTGTCCAGCCTCAGCACAGGGAGACAGGAGGTTATGCCAGCAGGACAATGAAAGTCAATGGATTTCAGCTTGTGCACAGCTCCTCATTTGCCTTGATTTAAAGGTCCCAGTCTCAGTCCTTTATGGTGTATTTAGGCTTCCTTATAGGCCTCCAAGGGACCTCAGGCTTCTTTATTCCTTAAAAGTATACCTTGTTGCTGTAATTGAAGCCGTTTTGTTCCTGTAATTTCTCCCTAATATTACAGTTCTAGTCAAGTGTTCTGTCCCTCTGGAGGCATCAATTATTATGGGTTTTGAATAGGCCCCCCTTCAGTACACATACTTTCACTCCCAATGCCAAAATCAGGTCACTGCAATTCTCTTCCCTAATAAAACACGGTCCCGTGTTTCTTCTTTCAAACCCAATGTATAACGTGTACTGGCGACTATTTCCACTTCTTACCACCTGATTTAAAACTCCTGCCATATTTAAGAAAAGCTAAAGAATACTACAGGTTTCATGGTATTTTCTACATTTTCTTAGTTTTCATTAAGACATTGAATGTCCAAAGTCCAGGGAGAAGTTTATAGGGTTTATGCAGGTACTGAACCCGTGTAGATGTGTACGTTGGTGAGGGAACAGGGGAGCGAGCCATAGTAGTTGTCCTGGTTTCGGCAGGGATAGAGTTAATTTCCTTCCTAGTAGCTGGTACAGTGCTGTGTTTTGGATTTAGGGTGAGAACAATGTTGATAACACACCGATGTTT
>NW_008796051.1:4610478-4738463 GCF_000699145.1 Aptenodytes forsteri
TGCGTGGCTTTTTCTTTACCTATTAAACTGCCTTTATCTCAACCCACGAATTTTCTCACTTTTACCTTTTCGATTCCCTCCCCCATCCCACCAGTGGGGAGTGAGTGAGCGGCTGTGTGGGGCTCAGTTGCCGGCTGAGGTTAAACCACGACAGTAGTGCACTTTGTGAAAGATGTTCAGCTGAAATGAAGATGGCATGGGGTTCATCGGCTAACCTGTGTGTGTGAACTGCAGGTTTTTCTATAAGTTGTGGTATTTCAACACCTGGTCCCCACAACTCGATGGGATGCAGTAGTAAGTCCTCACTGCTCTGCGCCCTGTGCCTGTTTATGGATTAATCTGCACAACATCTCTGGGGATGGGGAGGAATGAGCTCTGTATCACAGACTGAGAACTGAAGCGTGGGGTTTGCTTTCTAATTTTTTTGCACAGCCATGAGAAGCAGAAGCTGTTAAGCTCCAAATGTCACCTGCAGACTCCCTTTAAATACATATATCAACTGAAGTTTCCCATTTGCAACCAAGCTAATACTCTGTTATTGGATTCATCGTGCTTTATTACAATTATTTGTTTCACAGTGTTCAAACCCAGTGCAGCTTTGCATTTTTGTGAATGATTCCCCCGTGAAACCCTAAAGATGCTCAACTCAGATGGGTGTATGTAGTAGTTATCACTGTGCCATCTGCCCTAAAACTTGCACTTTTCATGAGATGCCACTGCTGGGACATCTGGCACTAAAAATATGTTTTCTGCATCATCTCACAATTGAGGAGGATGCCACGGCTGTTCAGCTCCACAGGAGATTCCTTGAAGCATCCTTCTGTTATCTAAGAGCTTCTGCAATGAAGCTACAGCACTAACCTGGCCGGGGAAGGAATTATGCTATTAATGGAAAGCTGTGTTTTTGCTTTATGGCTTGGATTGCTGTTAGAAGGGAGTGGCACTTGTGTGATGGATTGATTGATGCGTAGCCAGTCTGTCTTATATCCTATAAATCAATAGTTGGTGTGATAGGACTAAAATGACTATGTAATATACTGTAAGTCAGCTTCTATTATCCAAAAGCAAAAAAACTGCAAAATCGATGCACGCAGCTATATTTCTCAAAGTTTGGCCTTACTGAACTGTTTCCATATAGCTTGAACCTGCAATGTACTGGGATTTCCTTCTTAATTCACAGAATATTTTCCCCCTTAAAGATGCACACAAAATATTGTGTCTTGAGACTGGGCAGTATGACTAGGTCATACAGTATGAGTATGAGTATGTCCTACAGTATGAGTATGTCAGCGGCTTGGTGCTCCACAATTTTTTCCACCCTTGGCAAAAGCCACCATACGAGCCTGTGTGTTTTCTTGTAGGAGGTGGAGCTGTGCCGCATTAGCAGCCAGGAGAAGCTGGGGCTGACTGTCTGTTACAGAACCGATGACGAGGAGGACACAGGGATCTATGTCAGTGAGGTAAGGACATGGCGATGGGGAGGAGCACGGGAGATGCTCGTGGTGGAGGGCTGAACGTGCCAGGGAATGGAAGACCAAGTGCTGTGAGACCAGAGTGCAGAAGTGTCAGCCATCAGCCAGCACACATCACTTTCAATTCATTTAGATTATCAGTTTAAATTATGTTGCCCAAGCAGTGTAATTATTACTAGTAATCTTCAGTCTGAATGCTTTTAACTACAACATCATAGTTAGGGAAGTACAAAGCGGTCTGAGCATGGTCTGAATTTTGAAAGAAATCTGCCCTTATGTGGGAAATCAGGCAGAGATTTTAAGGAGAAAAGCACCTTTTCCACACCCTGCTTGCATTCTCCCCCTGCCATAGCCTCGGTAATCATAACAGTGGATAATCATTATTTTATTATTTGTGTTTTTGTTACAGTTCTGGTATGCACAGACATACCACAGGTGGGTGGAGAGAGTAGCTTGGGAGAGGAATATGTCAGAAAGACTAATTTTTTTTTTCCCCCATACAAAAAATAGAATACTGGATATTGAGATGGGATAAACCCTCAGTTTTCATTGGCTTCACCAGGAAAACATGGCATCCAGCGCATGTCACAGAGTGTTAGTGTTTCACAGTCCACAATACTTCCAGGCACACTAGCTCCCTTTGAGTCTCCAGCCGTTTCAAAGAGGTTTGTTGTTCTGGATAAAGCAGAACTCTTGTGAGTCCACGCTCACTGGTGAGTTCAAGCTCACTGGTGACTGCCCTGTGTGAACTGTGTTCCCGATTTGTTGCTTTTGTGACATGTTGAACCAAATTTGGACATTAGGAGAAGGTTCTTTGCTGAAAGGGTGGTCGATCACTGGAACAGGCTCCCCAGAGAAGTGGTCTGGATGATGCTCTTAGTCATATGGTTTAGTTTTAGGTAGTCCTGTGAGGAGCAGGGAGTTGGACTTGATGATCCTTATAGGTCCCTTCCAACTTGAGATATTCTATGATTCTAAGTTCTGAGTGAAGCTCATGGACAGAGAGCATCAGTAGAGAGAATTCTCCTACGTATCAGTGAACAGGGATGAAGACAAGATTGCTCATTCACAGGCCAGCAGCAATGTCAAAGAAGCTCAAAAGCACAGCCTTGGGACAAGAATGAGGAATTAATATAAAACTACCTAAGAATAAGTCTTCTACCAGTTGTGTAAGCGCTGCTGTTAAAGTCTGTTTGACCTTGTGAGGACAAAGAAAGTGCAGGAATCTCTTAATACACTCCAGGATTATATCTGAAATGTGCTGGTTTTCCTACATGGTAGAAATTTCTCAGACCTTTTTAAGTGAATGTAATTATATTGTCTTTTGTACTTGATTAAGCACTTCAGAATCTTTTTTTTTTATGATAATGCACAAGAAGAAAATAATATCTAACAGCTGTAGAGGATATAACCTACAAACCAAATGCTCAACTCAAATGTTTGGTTTGAAAAAATATCTTATGGCATGACGAGGCAAAATAAATGATTTAAGATAACCATCAAGTGAAAGGTGATAGATTGAATTGCCCTGCAATGAACAGTAGGTCATTGCTCAGGGATGAGCTATAGTGACTTTGATAAACTGTTAATGGAGCCCTAAACATCTATTTAGGTTAAACTAACTTAAAATTAACTGACTCAGACCAGGAACGATACACAGTACCTGTGAGTGATCTATACAATATAGATCCTTTGGGGTTTTTTGCTGTTTCCTCGCTAGCTGCAAAATTCCAGAGGAAGTAACAGATTGGTAACCGAGACAATCATTTAATAGTAAATGTTTCCATGAAAGAGAAATAAACCTGCTTCTTTCCCAAAGACAAGGCCCATTTATATAGAGGTATCAACTGCTGCAGAACCACCTCAGTCCATAGTGAACTTCCAGAGCAGAGGGGCTCTGTCATTAATTCTTAGTGCTCTGACAGCTGAAGGTTAATGCCTGATGGTACCATAGGATAGTATTAATCTGAAAATTATATGCTCCCAACACTTTCTGTCTTTAGGCTTGTATCTGAAACAAGTTTATACGATTATTTAAAGAACTGTTGAGTTCATATGACTGTAAAGGAAACTTCAGATTGCCTCTGTACAGAGTAAAAATGCTACTTTTTCAAACTGTGCAGCTGTTACTGTTTCCAGTAAAAATCTTTCCATGTTCAATTACTGGATATTGTCCTATGCAGGTTGATCCAAACAGCATTGCTGCCAGGGATGGCCGGATCCGTGAAGGAGATCGCATTTTGCAAGTATGTGACAGTAGACTCTTCCTTAAACTCTTTCTTCAGACAAACGCGCAGTGCCCTCTTCTCTGTGGACTGTTAATGAGGGAAGGTAGTTCTCTTTGTTACTGTGATCGATGAGAAAATCCATGTCTGTCTGTTTTTTAACACAATAGCCAGGAGCTAGAGTACGTGTACTGAAAAATGAGAATGACAAACTCGTTCTGGCTTGTGCCCTTATGTCCCATGTCTTTTTTTGCCATATTTATTAGCAAATCTCATTTCCCCTGTGTTCATCTCAGTGTCACATTCTAAACAGGGAACCTGCAGACATAAATATGAGTGTCAGAGACTTACTGATCATTCAGCAATCGCATAAATTTGGGTAAAGCTCACTCGTGCTGAGCATAGATGGTAAGTTTTCATACAAAAGATGTGCTGTTAGTGAAGGATGATCTTGAATGTACTTGAGGGGGGATTCATTAGGCTTTTGTTAATATTTTCTTTCCTCCACCAATAAAATATCGCTTTTCTGAGTTCTTTTGTAATCCACCATCTTGGCTTTTTTTTTCCCCCTTCCTTTCTATTGATCCGCTCATGTAAGGAGCTGCCCCGAAGATAGGTTTGTGTGATACAACATAGCCCTGTGAGCAAGGGTGGCTAGCTGCTGGCTCTGGAGGGCAGGCAGTGTACCTGTACAGAGAGGGAAGTAGCTAGAATGGCAGTGGGTTTCTATCTTCAGCTGGCAGGGAATAGTACGTTTTTGCGCTAGTGACAAAATCACAAAACAACTACCAAAAATCAGCAGACCGGAAAGTCTTTGCTGTATTGTAGCATTTTAGTTCTGGTTCTCAGTCAATTTCCCTTGTATTTTGACCTTTTTTCACTGAAGCCCCAGAACTAGTTCCTGGTGTGACAAGTCACTTTTCTGTAACCAGTTCCGTAATTGCCCTTCATTAATTTAGGCACGTGAGCTTTCAGGTTGTCGCAAGATCAGCCTGTTCCTTCCCTCCAGTTTTTTCATTTCTGCAGGAAACATCTTTGCTGAAACCTGTCGCTGTATCTCTTACCCTGGTATCAGCTTTGGGAGTCTAGCTAACACAACAGGGTCTATGAGCTGGCTTACCAAAGTGGCCCATCTTTTGGAGAGGAAACAATAAGTTAGATTTTAATGCCAGGGCTCACTCAGGGGCTGCTGGTTTATTCTCTGTGTGGTTGGAAATGTGAAAACATTTAGAGGATGGTGTTCCCCTCCAGAAGACACGGACACTGTGGTACGAGGGCAGTGAGCCCCTCAGTGGGACTTGGGGTGGCGGGGTGATGGGATCACATCATGGGGTGCGGCTAGGAGTGGAAAAGTCAGTGCACTGTCTTCTGCGTCTTTCTATAAAATACCTACTGAAGAAAGCAAACAGGATATAATGGTACTTTTAACTTTCAAAAATCAGAAAAAAACCTTGTTTATTCAACCAAGTAGAAACAACTTTCGTTCCTACTCTATGATTTCAAAATAAGGAAATAGAGGGTAGGTCCATTTTCTGCTCCTTTCCTTGCTTTCTAAAATTTCTGAGTGAAGTGGAGAGCCAACAGCAGTTCAGGCAAATGTTCTCTAGTTCCTAACGAAATTCATTTCAATTGTGAGTAAAGACTCCGGGGGAAAGAGGAAAGCATAGGTAATTCTGCCATCCTTTTGTAGACTGGAGCATTACTTTAATGTCAGTGCTGATATATAGCTATGAGTTTGATCATTAAAGTTAACACCCAGAGAGTTATGTGGGGTTTACTTTCATATCTGAAAACACATTGACCCTCCATCTACTCTTATTGATGAGATAACTCAGAGAAATAGAAGGTGACAGTGCCATTATGGGGGGATTACACTGGGGCTGGGAGAGAGCAGGATCCTTGAGTGTGGGGGCATTTTCTGTGGGTGGCGGATGGCATCGGTTAAGGCTACGGGGGACACACACTCTGTTTTGTGTATTTCTCATAAAATTACAGCAGGTTTCCTCACGTTTTTGAAGCTGAAACTGTCCCCTTCTCATTCTCACAAACCTCACACCTCTCCAGTCACCTTCTTAGTCTTCTTAAGCATCTGAGAACAGCCTGAGTATTTTACATCAAATGTTACAAAGTCAAGGGAAAGGTTTTATAAGGGCAGTCCTGGCAAGACTTGCCTAAGCTTCTGCTGTTTTTAGCTGTGAACCTCCAGGCTGACAAGTGCTGTCCATGGGGGTGAGATGTCGTGGGGCAGGCTGAAGTCCTGCTTGTCCCCCATGATGGTGCAGCTGGTGTGGGGTGGGCACCTCCAGGCTGTGCGGGGCCAGCAGGGCCGCTGCCTCCGGGGTTGGAGAGGGGCAATTGCTCAGCTGATAGGAATCACCGGAGCAGCCACCATGGCTGGGGGTGTTTTGCACAACCTGGAGATCTGCTCCTTCACCTCTGTGGCTGCATCTCTGCTTTTCAGGTTAGGGCAGCTCTGCGTTACCAAATGGTTGTCTGGTCTCCCACAGACCACAGCCATCCCTTCTTGTAAGCTTTGTAAGCATCCCATCATGTAAGCTTTGAAGGGTCTCAGACATTTTACTCATTGCTGGTTAGATAATCAGGGTACACTGGGGTTTTCTTTGATCTGAATTAAAGCTGTGTTTTTGAGTCAAGGCTTTCAGGCCAAACATACGTGCAGAAATGCAACTTTCTCTTTACTTTTCAACCAGGAAGTTCCTGCTACTTTGAAATCAAACCCTTACAAGATTTTATTTCCCCCAGATATTCAGATCCTTCTGTCTTCCAGTTTTGTTTTCACCCATTTTCAAATAGACCAAGTATTTTTTGTTGGACAAAACCAAATACACATGGAAAATAAGATTTCTATTTGATTCCCTCAATAAGAGGATTTGGACAATGCCAAATGTGTTTCTTACCATGTAATCATGGACATGGCTGTTTTAATGACGTGACAGAATAGGAGAAAGGTAGCGAGAAAAGCACGTTCTCATTGGAGAACCACTTTTATTTTGATTATCCCCTTGTAAGGGGGATACATATGTTTTGTGTGATTCTGGGTACTAAGCTGTCCATACAAATATGAAATGATTAAATGGAGCAGCAAGAAGCAGTGGCCTATAAGTATTGCCTGGTGAGAGATAATACTGTAGCTCTCTAATTGGCTCTCTACCAGCATACAGTGTGACTGATTTCAGCTGTAGCATTACCAGTCTTGCTTCCACCAGCACTATTATCTCAGAGTGACACTTCCATTACTCTGAACGGAGAAAGATGAACGTCACCTGTCAGGGGCTGGTTAATTGTGTTGCTAGATGTATGTTACCAGGGCGCAGGTTGGACATTTATGAACATAACTGCTTCCTCTGATGTCCGCCATCCTTCAACGATCGATACAGCTCTTACAGTAAGCGCATAATTGAGTGAAGGCACTTACCACTGAGGGGCTGAAGATGAGCCCCTTGCGCGAGTTTCATTGTCCATACATTCAGCACAAATGAGCTGATATCTGCCCTTTATTGTGTGTTGCTTTGTGGAAATAGAAACTTACGTGCCACTTTCATTTGTTTTCTAGATAAATGGCCAAGATGTCCAGAATCGGGAAGAGGCAGTGGCATTGCTCTCCAGTGAAGAATGCAAGAAAATTGTGTTGCTGGTTGCAAGACCGGAGATGCAGGTTAGACTAAATAGATGCACTGAGCCAGAACCCTGGTTATACCATACATTCAGTGCCGCTGTGAGTAATGAACTGCTGAGAAATAGGAATGCCAAAGTTCCTGACAAAAGGAGGAAACAGATAATTGCAGAGCTTTGCCCCTGTTTAGCCAACAAAGAAAATAACATGATATTACTAGGGCTTGTTTTCCCAAAACTAAGCAATTCCTTTCCAGCAGACAGAGTAAGCAGGTATACAAATAAAGCTGACAGCACTATTATGATATTAGTAAAATATGAATTAGAACTAGAAAACTATGTATTACTCGTTAGATGATTGTTATTTGTTCTGGGGATAAATTTCCCATACTTACCTCAGTCATTTATATGAACTTACACAAAGCTGTAGTTGGTCATTGGTGATGGCTCTGTTTATCCTATGCACTTATAAGCAGGCATGTAAACTGTTCATTTATGTACCATGGAACTTTGACTACAGTACCATGCAGCAAACCTGGATCTAATTGTTTTCAAAGCACCCTGGTCACAACAACCTGCTTGTACATTGCAAATTGTATCTTGGGAGGTGCATTTTCAAAAGCTTTTAGAAACATTTTTGTGGTTTTAAAAATAAAATTATGCCAATGCCAAGAATTTTGCCATGCCAAGAATTTTTTATATCATTGCAGGGGGCAGATGTTAGGTTGATCATCACGCTAAAGGAGAGGTAGAGTGGAAGAAGAGTGCTGTTTGTACTTCCCTTTATATTCTGTTCATAGGCCATTGCAAAGCAAAAAGACATTATATTGTCACTGTTCTCTCCATCTGCCAACAATTCAGAGTTGGTTATGTTGCCATTTGTCTCTCATGCTATTGATCTGATATTCTCAGTCTCGCTAGCTGCATACTCTGTATAAATTAAATTGAGTAAGTGTAATTCAGTGCCACTTGGAATCTCTTCTTGAATACGGTAGTTATAAAAGATTCACAATTTCAGCATTCATTTCCTTTATGTTTTTCAGGAATCTAAACAATTCCCATAAAACTGGTGACATAGTACAGCAAAAAAATCCATGCATCAGTTTCTATTGCAAAATTGTAGCCCTCACTGGAAGTTGCAGAAGTTTTGGAAGAGTTATTTCAAGATTATTCTTACTATTTTTCACTAAGATTTTGTTTTTCAGTAGGGAACAGAAACCCACCTACTTATAAAATACATGCCCAGGGAAAGTTAATTCTCTGTATTTGTTTAGACTGGTCAACATGAAAAAGTTACATCAGTATGAGTTAAGGAATTACTTAGCTGTACCAATATAGCTTCCTATATGGATGCTCCTTTCAAATTATAAAAGTGTGGTTTGGTTTGGGTTTGGGGCTTTGGTGTTGGGATTTTTTTGTTTAATTTATGTGTTTTAAGAACATATTCATACAAAACTGAAGAAAAAGCCGTAGTATGTCAGAAATCAGGCTGTCCACAAACTGATTTCTGGTAGTTGTGCTGCTTTGACTCTGGTAAAAGACAGCAGGATTAAGCAGGCTTTTATTTCAAGATAGAAAATGGTGATGGCAGTATTACAATCTTGAAAGGTGACTGCTGAGCACATTCATTCGGTAACAGGGAAGAAAACCTTCTCTGACCATTTATTTGTGCAGTGAATACCGATGAATAATTAAGTTTTGAAACAGAGCACCGGAGGAGCACACAACCTGTTTAATATGTAAGCAAATGGCACAGGCATGTGCATTCACATGTGTGTATGTGCACACAGTGTATGTAGTGCACGTGTATACTAAGCCATATATTATTTTTATTCTAAAAGCTGTAACATAACATAAGCATTCCCATTAGTTAGGTACTGGGTCTGCCACGATCAAAGCAGCAGATTTGCCCAAGTGAGATTCATCTTTTGTCCTCCAGATTTGTTAATCTCTGCAATTTCCTCAAATGAGGGAAATTCAACTGCGTCCTTTATGGTAGAGGAAGGCTGTGTCCATGCTTTCCTTGGGAAAAAAAAGCAAACAAGACAAGTAAACAAAATTAGTGGCCAGTACCAGATGTTTCAGAGAATAGTTTGGAAGTCCCATTAAGGACAAACATAAAAATTACATGTCCAAGAAAAAAAGCCTCCTTCTAATCGCAAGGGGATGGCTTTAGAGGCTGGCTTTGCCAAGGGAAATGGTGAAAGGCTTATGTTCTTTATAAGAGGAAAGATTTCACTGGCATGGGCAAAAACATATCAGAGTTTGTGAAGGAAACAGTGGTTTCCTGCCAGTATTCAGCTAGAAGTGCCATACAGCATCAATCACTCCTTGTGTAGCTTTGAACTGCTACTTGCTGGTTTCGTGTAACTTTTCTGACTGGCATCTGTGGCCAGAGCTCTCCTGGCTTTGAGGCAGTGGTACTTCTGGTGAACGTGTTGGCCCATGTTACGTTGCTCATGCTGTCTTGGGACATGAATAGTTGGTACTCTTGTAATTGTCTAATGCTGAGACTTTTACCTTTTAGCATCTTTTTGTCACCTTCTTCCCCTGGTTCCTTCACCAGCAACAAAACAATAAGTGTTTCCCTTTTGCCACGATCTCATCGTTATAGCCAGGAGTGCCACTGACCAATATTTTCCTTTTCGACGCAGTGTGCCATCTGGCAAGGGATTACAGATACAAATGGATGTGTTCCACGTGCACACATGTGCACAATGAACAAATGGGAAGAGTAGCATTTTAGGCCAGGGGTGCCTGTTTTATCAGTTTAGAAAGATGTGAAGGGTGCAAAGTGGGTGCAGGAAGAGGACATACTCACTTGACAGAAAACATAGCATCCCCTCCTGTCCTTTTGCAACACTGTGTTCACCAAATGTCAAAGTATTATTTTGCACTTGGAGAAAAAAACAAACAAACGGGTAAGCCTTGCTTCCAGGCACACCACGAGAACAAAAATAACCTCCCTTCAAATCACCGCATCTTTTGTTTGTTTGTTTACCTGGAAGATCAATGGGAAAACGGTGACAGAAACGCAACATAAGGTTTCTATTGAGGTGGCGGCAGCAGGGCACAGCGCTGGGACGGAGGTTGTTAGAGGAAAAAGCCCGGTTGCCTCCTGGCCCTATTAGTAACGTTGCCACTCTTTCAGCACAGGGGCTCTCGGCGGTAATGAACATGACAGCTTCAGGATTATGCGCTGCGCCTTTCATACCTTTTGAAAGGAAATAATGTCTGTGCTGTGCAGTCTCCTTCATTATGAGAGAAAATCAGTCATACTGTTTCAAGAAAGGATAAAAGGCATGAGTCCCATTTTTTTCATCCTTCTTTTTCTTCTTCTCTTTTTGAGACGCGAACTCCTACCGCCTGGCTTTCTGAAGAGAATCATTAGGATAAAAAGAACTAGTCAAGCATTGCCATTTGGGTTTACCCTGTTTTAGCATGTGTCCTTGCTAACATAATATAATGTACTAATGTATTCTTTGCAGCTGGAAGAAGGGTGGCTGGATGATGAAAGGAATGAATTCTTAGAGGAGTTAAACTTGGAAATGTTGGAAGAGCAGCATAATGAAGCGATGCAGTACACAGCCAACGAGGTGGAGCAGGTAGGACTGCTACTAAATGTATCATTTGAAATTTTGCTAGGTATACTTTTTTATTAATAGAGAATGAAATGGTATGCTGTAAAATGGAGTCAAAGGCTTTGATAGAATTCTGTCTCTAAAATGCTATGAACTCCGGCACGCTATAGGTAAGGAAAAGGAGAAAAATAGATGCTTAGGCCCAGTATCACAAGTAAGCAAACAATTTAGGAGGCTGTGATAAGTGCAGATTTCTCATTTTCTCTGAACTCTCAGAATAATATTGCTTTCCTTCTTTAATTCTGAAGTGTTTGGCATTTATGTTGTTATATTTTATGTCAATTTTTTTTTTAATGAATTGTATCAGTGTGGCAACTTGAGCTCCAAGTTGAGATAGATGTCCCTCTTGTATGCATGTGAGGTATGAGCCAGCCCTTGCACCAGAGAGCTTGCAGAACAAGATGGAAGAGGTGTTTAAAATAAACAACAGGTGTTTTGGTAATACAAGTGTATTTTTCTTATACCGACAGCACACAACTTGGCATTTGTTTTGTTAATGGAGACAAATAAGCATATTGTTAGCATAGTCTCAGCTTGCTGCTATCCCGACTTTTACCTGCCCATATGTGCTGTAAGCACTGTGACTATGGCAAAGATGCATGTGTACCCCCAGCCATACAGTTTCATCAAGGGATGGGTCTTCTCAGTTGTACTTTATTGTGGAAGGCATAAGTGACCTTATCCACACCTGAATCAGATGATCTGTCAGCATGCACACCTGTGTGGAGCCAAGGAAATAAAATCCAATGTCATGTCCTGGCTTCTGTATATGTACAGCTGGGGAGAAACTGTTTTTCCTCCCACAGAAATTTGTGACTTACAATTTTTTCCCCATTCTGAATTGCTCGAAAGCAGAGCCTGAGGCATTTTTCTTTGAAGTGGAGAGAGGGAGAAAGACTGTGAAAGCCTTCCTTCTTCTGGCTAACAGGAGCTTATTTGGCTAACAGGAGACCTGGCTTCAAATTCCACGTTCAGGGCCTGAACGTGCATCTAGCCTGTTTCCTCCTCACCTCCCCTCCAGCCTTGATGCTGGGCTATTGACTAGGTGATAGCTGCTATTAAAGCTATTCACTGTACATAAATGAAATATTCATGAGGACAGGGACACTAACAGAATAATTAAGTCAATTATCTGGAATATGATAGATCAGTTTACAAATCCTTGATCTTACAAGCATTTAATTATTTACACGAAGTGGAATAACTCCAGGGTCAGAGTTGAAGGGAGCCTTGCAACAGGATATATAGTGGCCTTTTAGTTACGACCCTCTTTTCCAGGCAGTGATCCAAGCCTCAGTTTCCCAGGTTAAATGTGCTAACTACTGCACTGCTAGCTACTTTGAACTGATATTTGCATCTTGTTTATTTTTTTAACCGCAAATTTTATCTCGGATAGCAAAAGATTTCCTGTCAGAAAGAACACTTGTTCTTCACAAAGCAATTTCCTTTGCATAGTGACATTTTCACACAAACCAGCACTTCTGGAGGAAATTCTTGAGCAGGTCTATCTACAAACCCGTACTAGCCCCTCATACAACGTGTTGGGGCCTCTGAAATCACTTCACAGTTGTGACCTTCCACTCCCAAGTTCTTGTCAAGCTTTGGCTTTTTCACTGAATTTGGGTTGCGAATAGTGTTAATTATTGAACAACGGTGTTCTGTGAAGTGGTTTCACAGAAGCCATTGAGATTGCTTATCCCCCATTGGGATCTTATACTAAGGATAGGGGTTTTTTTCCCTGTTGAGATTTTATGTTACTGTAGAAGAGACCTACACTTGAAAAAATTATGGTCACTTGTGCTCTGTCGGTGTCTGACGTTGAGTTACTCGAAGTAATTCTAGGACAGCCAGACGTTTCTTTGCCCTTCTGATGAGTAATTGAATCAACCAAATGCAGTTTGGTGTGTAATGGGGCATCAGTAATTTGTGACAGCTGCTGTCTCTCTAGACTCTAAGTAGTGACTCGGCAAGTCAGAAAACTGGTTCTTTACTCCTTGTTAGGCTGGGAAACCTAGCAGTTTTCTGAGGTGAATCACATAATCCATCGGAGCAATGAAAACACATTCGTTGCAGCTGCCAGTGGCCAAGCTGAGTATCTTCAAGCTCCTCGGTTGGCCATGGAGATTTCGCTCTAACACCAGCCTTGATTTTTGTGAACCAAAACACAGTCCTTTGCCTTCATAATCATCTGTCGTCATGAATCTTGCGAGCTGCCGGAATGAATACATGCTATAGCAGAATATCCTTCCAAATACGTCTGTTTTACAGAATGCCATTTTAACATTTAGTATGAGCTGTCACAGAAAAATCTGGTACAGTTTGTAATAGAAGAATTAAGTGGATAGTTGTGTCTTTTCTGTATGTTTTTTAGCCACTCTACAGAATTTAATCAAGAATTGTATCTTCTCTGTATAGAATAGTCCAATAAACCTTGAGGAAAGATGTAATTCTCCAGTTTTTATAACTTATTGTATTCCTTCCCCTTTACAACATCGCAGTTCATTGTGCAGCAGAGATAACTTTCAGAAGAATACCATACATTTGCCATGCAGAAACTCTTATCGGTATCATGGAATATATCAAAACCTATTAAGAAGAGAAAGAATTGGATAAAAAAATTAATTTGAGTTCATTCAAAGCTGAAATGCAGTGAAAATATCTGGGGGAAATTCTTTTTTGAGAGAGGCCTGTTTTAAAAGAACAGCATTGTTTGCAGAAGAGCATTTTCCCTTTTAGTGAACCACTGAAATCAATCTCAGTCTTCCCTCATGGCTGGAGTACCTCGTGGTTAGCCTGCCACCGGAGATTCCTCTCACTATGGTCAGTCTCCCTCTCACTGTCAGACTGACCGGAGATCCCAGCAGCTACATTTATTAAAACCTTTGACTGAATCTCACTGCCTTCAAACTTTAGTACCAGCCTGGGTTTTGAGTCCCAATATACATCATAAGTTGTAAAATGAGAATGGAACAGTGCCTGAATTCCTGCAAGATTAGCCATTTTATAGGCATGAATGCTTGCTGGAGCTGAAATGCAGAATCTTTTGAGGTTCATTTATTGCTTGATTGTACGCACCGCCAGGTTTGCCTTCTCATTATCTGAGTTCTCACTGCAAAGATGAGGCCTAAGGAGCCCTTTGGTATTTCAAACAGAAGTAATTGTAAAAGAGATTGACAACGTATGTTTGAAAACAAACACTTTGTTTGGAATAGATAATAGATAACACTGACAAAAGCAACGCACTGACAATTGGAGACTATCTCTTGTTTTTCAGAAGGGACTTAACCTGGAATTAGGCTTGCTACCTTTCAAAATAAAATTAAAATAATCTTATATTGTAAAAGACTGCTCAGTCTGCACATGTTTCTTCCTGACAAGGAGGGGAACCCAAAGTGACCACCTGACATTCAGGTACCTGTACTATAGACACTTAGATTTGGTGAAATCAATCCCACCCATCTGATTTCTGTTAAACTGGAAAGATGGGGTTTGCTTTGTTTACATCTTTTGTGTGTGTGTTAATTATGGATAGTGTAACTTGAGTAGATGGCAGTGTATTATATTCACTCAGTCTAAATCAAGTGGAAGTTGAAGGACCAAAGTTTAAATTGTTGATAAAAGTGGTGTGGAAAACAAGAGTCACTAATTCTGAAAGTGTTGATTGCGTGGGCCCAAGCTGTAAAGTCTGTTTCAACACTTATACAAATAGATACATTAAGGGATTTTTCAGAAATGCTCAAATATATGCTTTGGTGGTGTAGCACCATGCTGGAGACATCATGGAGCTCAGCTCCTGTAAGCTGTATAACTGTGCTAGTGCTAACACAGTATGGATAAACCCTCCTTAAGGGGTAAGATGAGTTTAGTCATATGAATGCACGCTGTGCTACATCACTCACCCTCAGGGTCAGCGAGCAGATCCTGGCCTTCCTCGTTTGCTAGTGTGGATGGAGCCCTGCATTTGGGTGGGCACCCAAATTGCTGGCTGTTCTGCAGCACAGCCCTCCCAGTGTCTGGGGGGGCTATTCTCCTTTGTGTCAGTAATTATTTTCCAGAGCAGTGAGAAGCATGGGTTACACAGGGCAGTGGCTCGAGTGCAGTGTAGGTGACCCAAACTAGAGTCACTTCTCTGCTGAAAAGTTTGGGGGAAGAAGAGGTCACTAGAAGCTGGAACAGCTCCAAAGCAGGTGAGAGAAGGGACCAGAATGGCTTATGTAGCAGCACTCACCTGGAGGAGGTAAACTAGAAAAATATGAAATTAAACCTAAATCTCCAGCATTCCCGGTGAATGCCCTGACCACTTGGCTGGTTGGGGTGCTCTTCTTTCTGGTTACTCTTGGTTTTCATGAAGAATTCTCTAGACATTGGGTTTTTTCTCTGTGTGAAATATGACATTTGGAATTCCTAAAAAACAGGTGATGTGGGAAGACATTGCATTCCCACCACTTCTCCAGCTACTCCTGAAAACGGAACTAAAGTGTTGCAGCCACTTTGGAAAAATATAACAAGAGCCTTAACAAAAAATCTTCCAATATACTTTATATGCTTTCACAGCAATGCATAAGCTGAGAAAAGAAAGAACAGATAAATGATAATTATAGAACAATTCTGCAATAGTTAGTTATTTAGAGTGTTATTGGTACTACGCTTCATATTGCTTCTTCCTGTGACAACAAGATACCCTTGTTTTTTAAGCAGGTAAGTAGAAAGATCTGAGAGGATCTCAGATCAGGAAAATACGTACCATTGAATTCTTAAAACTTGCAGAATTTTCATGAAAATCTGCCTTTGTCCCTTGCAGTTTCAAAATCTAGTTTCTAGAAAATTCTGACCCTACAACATCAAGAAGCATTGAACCTTTGCATGATCCCTTGAACAACACTGAATACATTCTGTCCCATGACATTTAAATTCAAGGGGAGACTTTCTCCCCATTTGGGGAGAGTGAGAGATAGTAGTTGGCACATTGCCAGCGTGTCTGCCAAAGCTACATGAGAGTTACAGGTTTATTGTGCATTTTATTACCAGCTGCACGTTGTATGTGCAACAGGATGAGTGTAAAAGGTATGCTATGATTTTGCAAGTCTTGTCTGACAACAAATTGCTAAAGCATCTTTTCAGAGATTTTTAACTGGTCTATCACAGACACTGAATTCTCCTGGTGTTGTGTTCCTTTCAGTATTTATTTTATTCCACTATTACGTTGCATTTGGGGGGTGGAGGTTATTTTTGTTTTTCTGAGATTAGGCCATTATTTTTTCCTAACAATTGCAGAAAGGAAACCAGTTGAAGGGTGTGGGATCATGAAGAGAGGAGAAAGAATGAGACAGGAGATAGGAGACACATTTTCATCCTGTTTTACTGTCTGTCAAAGTAGAGAAAAAGGGAATTGGTCTCTGTGGCATCTTTGAGTTTGTTTCCTTTCACTGGGTGCACTGTACCTTTTTTCTCCCTTGATTATTACTACCATTATATATAATTATGCAATTATACCTCCTAAAAGAGAAACGGCGCTTGGTTGGTACTATGTACATTTAGATATTTGGTGAACAGGCCGTATAAACTGCACTCTGCATGATTGCTCTGTAAGGGGAATTGGGGGGAATTCTTTGCTTATCCAGTTTGAAAAATAAAAAGCATCTGTCTCTTCAGAGAGGTATTATCTCACATTCTTTGCGAATATAAATAGTTTGAGAATATAAATAGGTTAGGTACAATGAGTGGAGTGTGAATTAAAAAACAACAGTCTATAAAAGCTTGACATTATGCCCATGGCAAGCACTCAGTGTTGTTCTACACTTAATGGTAAAAAGCTGTTTTTATTTCTAAGGAATATAAACTCTAACTAGGGAACAAAAATGGTCTCCAGGGATCCAACGCAGAGAGGTCTACTTGAGCAAAATCCTAGAATTCAAAATGAACAGTCTTTTGGAAAAAGACTACTGAAAACAAGAAGTGTGACAGAGAGCCGTGGAGGGTGTAGTGGAACAGGCCAGCCCTCTGCAGGCTTCAACCCTGCCCGTCTCCATGGAGCAAACAAGGAGTTCACTGGTAAAAAAAACCAAACAACCCACTGATGAAAGTAGTCTTTGCACCCTTTCAGATTGTATTAGTCATTGTTTGATTGGCTGCTTGCTCTATTTTTTTGAAGTGATACCAGTACTGAAGCTTTTTCCCAAGTTTGAGAAGATTTCAGCTCCACCAGACTCTGGCCATAATCCAGAATCAAAAACAGTACACCATCTGGTGATCATTATCTTTAAGCACTGCAAAGAGATGGCTTAGCTAGAGAGGGAAATATTTCTTTCCGGACTTTAGAAGATATGTCACTAGTGCTGTAATTCATCTACTTCACTCAGTATGGCCACCACAGCATGACTCTCAGAAATGTTTAAAAGCTATGAGCAGTAGGACTGCTGTTTAGTGATCTGTTTTAATTCGGCTTAAATCAGATCCCAGCTGTTTAAGCAAAACAGAGCTGGAAAATATTCTCATGTAATATGGTCTGCATTTGATAATCATTTTGGTTTGCTTGTTTTTTTAGCCAAAGAAACATGAAGAGGAGGATGGCACTACAGACACTGCAACCTCATCATCCAACAATCATGAGAAGGACAGTGGGGTGGGACCTACAGATGAAAGTCTGCGTAATGACGAGAGCTCGGAGCAAGAAAATGCACCTGAGGAGCAGAACAGCGCTACCCTGCAGAGCAAACGGGAGCTCGGCCACAGCCAAGATACATTAGGAAGTGTTGAGCTCCAATGCAATGAAAGCTTTGTGTCTGGGGAATACATTGAGTCTGATTTCATAGGAAACCCAGAGGAGGAATGTGAAAGGTTTCGGCAGCTGTTGGAACTGAAGTGCAAGATTCGAAACCACGGGGAGTATGACCTGTATTACTCGAGCAGCACAATAGAGTGCAACAGAAGAGAGCAAGATGGAGTGGAGCATGAGCTGCAGCTACTCAATGAGGAACTGAGAAACATTGAACTCGAATGTCAGAATATTATGCAAGCTCACCGGCTCCAAAAGGTGAGGGATCAGTATGGAGACATTTGGGCTTTACATGACGAAGGGTTCAGGAATTATAACACCAGCATAGATGTACAAAGAGGCAAACTGGATGACATCATGGAGCACCCTGAGAAGTCTGACAAGGACAGCTCCAGCGCCTACAACACTGCCGAAAGTTGCAGGAGCACTCCACTGACTGTGGAGCGATCCCCTGATAACTCTCTCCAGAGGATGATCAGCATAACCAACAGGAAAAACCTGAGGAGCACAATCGTGGCTAATCAGTCATCCTCAGGACAAAGCAACAGGGAGACAACCTCAGCCAAAACCAAACCCACTGAGCAAAACAGTGCTGCTGAGGACGCAGTGCTGGCATCAGAAAGCAGCAAATTCACAGACCAGGAAAAGCAGAGCAGCGAGCACATTCCCTACCTGTCTCCATATCACAGCTCTTCTTACAGGTACGGGAATATACCTGCTCATGCAAAGCATTATCAAAGCTACATGCAACTGATCCAGCAGAAGTCTGCTGTGGAGTACGCCCAAAGCCAGCTCAGCCTGGTGAGCATGTGCAAAGACTCACAGAAGTGTGCGGAGCCCAAGATGGAATGGAAAGTGAAAATAAGGAGTGATGGGACGAGGTACATCACAAAGAGACCAGTTCGAGACAGAATCCTGAAGGAACGTGCCTTAAAAATTAAAGAGGAGCGCAGTGGGATGACGACAGATGATGATACGATGAGTGAGATGAAGATGGGTCGCTACTGGAGCAAAGAAGAGCGGAAGCAGCATTTGGTGCGAGCTAAGGAGCAGAGGAGGAGGCGGGAGTTCATGATGAGGAGCAGGCTGGAATGTCTTAAGGAAAGTCCGCAGAGTGGCAGCGAGGGCAAAAAGGAAATTAACATTATTGAACTGAGTCACAAAAAGATGATGAAAAAGAGAAACAAGAAAATCTTGGACAACTGGATGACAATCCAAGAACTGATGACACACGGTGCTAAATCTCCAGATGGCACAAGAGTGCACAATGCCTTTTTATCAGTTACTACTGTATGAACGCAACTTCTTTCAGAGAGTATACTACCAGTTTAGGTAGAGTACGATTGCCTCGTTCAATGTGGCATTTTTATATATTTTGTGACTGTTTATAGTTTGACCTTTTTTGTAAGCAAAATTACCTGGTAATTTTTCATTTGTTTTTCATATAACGGTACCTTCTTTATCTGGCAGTCTTTCTTTATCCTGCAATATATTCATATTATTCATTTGTAGAAAAAAAAAAAAGAAAAAGAAAAGCAAAACAAAAAAAGTGGAGAAGCCAATTAATTTCTTAACCTAATACATATCCTGTAAGTTAAGATCTGGATTTATTTCTCTAGTTTTCTTTTTTCTACTTTAGTAACAATACAATACCAAAACAAAATGCTTTATACTGTATCCTTGACTTAACAAGTTTTAAAGTTTTACATCTTAGATTGCATCTCTTTATAAATCATATGCCACATCTCATCGTATAGATAAGAATGACATTTTTCCAACTACACATTGTGAAGTACATTTAATCTGTAAATTGCAATTGTATTTGTCCAAGTAAAGTGTAGGTGGGAAATTCTCCTGTGTTATGTAGTGGCATTGGTCATGTAGCTGGGCAGTATGTGATAATTGTGAAGATGAAAGAGAAATAAATTATTGCTTATCTTTAAGAAAAAAAAAAGCCAAGAGTTCTTTGATTTAAATTGAACATTTGCCTTTAAAGGATGAGTCATTTCACTATGCATGATATTTACAGCATATAGAGATTTCAAGAACATGGGACAGAATTCCATAGACTAGTTCTTATGAATTAGCTTTTTCATTTTTTCTGTGAGTGGGTCTTTCTGGCTTTCTCTTACCTGCTATTATTAGTTGATTGAATGATTCATTGATATATTACTGTGTTGTATGCTGTCAGGTAACTACTGGGAGTCCTTTCCCTGGCTGAGCTTGCTATTTGTTCTACACATAAAAAACATAAACAGAGAATATGCCTAACTTTGAGCCAAATCTCGTGCGAGAAAAACTAGCAGTGGATGTCACTGACATTTTCACAGATGAGTTAAGGAAAAATAGAGAAGGAAAGGCAACTAAATGAGTTAAGGGTTTAATTTTATTGTTGAGGAGCATCCAGGCCTTTTAGAAGAGCCCCAGTGGGAGCTGGCTGGGGCTCAGCAGCAAGGACAACTTGCTGCCTGGGTGCCTGATGGAGTAGGGAATTGTCTCTCTCCCTGCAGCAGAGCCACCTTAGCTGCCACTGGAGCATCTTCTGAGCTGCTGCTGCTGGCAGCCCCCGGAGTTACGGCAAGCTGAAATGACTAGTCCTGGGCAGCCAGCGGAGTTGAAGACTTTGCCTCATAGCCCCATTTTTGTTGTCCCTGTGCATGGCTCACAGCAGTTCCTAACTGATTGAAGTGCTTTTGACAGCAGGATTAGGTGCTGAAATCACCTGGCATCAGGCTTTAAAAGATATGCTTAAAGATGCAGAAAGGCACATTACGGTATTTCCAAATTATCCAGTTCTGGAAATCAGTCATTTGTTTTCTAACCGCTTTTGGCACCAGTAGGCATTGGCAGTGCTCTCTGCATCTCCAGGCATGTAAATACCGTAAGAACACTACTCCCTGAGTGCTTAGGAAAATTATGCCACTGACAGTTCACAGTTTGATAATCAGAAAATTCTCCCCACCAGACTCAGGGAAACATTATGCTAAATCCTCACTAAACATACAGCTGTTCATGCACAATGAAGAATACTTCCACTGTTTCCCGTTAAATTAGAAAAAGTGTGGGATCCAAGGCCAGAGAGGATCACGGGGTGATACAGTACTGCTTCAAGGGGCCATTACCAGATTGTCCCTCCAACAGAGCCAGGGAATTGTCTCTGACCAACCTAAGTCATCTAAGAAGATACACGTTCTTCTTCTGGAGACATCAAAGCACAGAGATCTGGCTGTTTCCCTCATTGCATTCCAGTGATCACACTCGTAAAAACAGGTCTCATTCCTAATAAGAGTTCATGGCTACTGTTATGCCTTTCCCTTAGACACAGTGCTTACTATTTTCTTCCCATTATTAAATCATGACTCAGAGCTCCTCTCAAACTGTTACAACACCCAAATTCAGAGAACAACCTGAATCTTCAGAAAATGTAATATCATTATTTCATCACTGAGAAATAAAATTAGGAAAACCCATGTCTAATTAGAGAAAAGACCTAGCTGGATGGAGGGGTGTATGTGTGTGGTAAGTAATAGAGAATAATTAGAGAAATAAACAAACACATTTATAGAGATGATATATTAATAGGCTGTAAATGGAAATGCATCCAAATCTGAGGAGCTCTGTCAAAATCTAGTGAGAGGCAAAGAGAAGACTGAGAGGCGATACAGCAATACTGCTGGTGGCACACTGTGGCGTGGTTTCTAGCTTGGCATATGCCTGCCAGAGCCCAGCCACCTTCTCCCTCCTTCTTCACCTGCTGGAATCAGCACGTCCCTGCCCAATCTTTAATTTGGGGGTTTTCCACCAGCCCACGGTTTTCTCTCCTGTCTTTGTAACTACCGTTATTAAGTGACATTTCCTTTCTTCCCTAAGCAGTCTTTGGGAGAATTGTTGTGTTTTGCCCCGATGAAATGCCTTGATCATTTCTGCTAGCATGGAAAGTAAACACGAGACCCCAAAGCGGGGCTGTGAGGCCGCCCGGGGTGGTGATGCAGAGGGGCTGAATGGCAGGCAAGTGTTTCACTGCTCACTGCTCTCAGCTGGTTTCTCTGCCGGGCAGGACTCGGTGTTGTGCTCCCTCATCCCAGCAGTTCTTTATCAGTGAAATCCAAGGCTGACATCCCACATGCTGTTTATTCCTGCATATACTTTTTTCCAAATGTCGTAATTTTTAATGAGGAAAATAACATCTTAGCACCAAGGCAAATTAAAAGAGAAGAAACAAAATACATTTCATGTTGTCATAAATCTTTCAAGAAAAAAGACTTGTCTGTTGTGAGAACTATTTTTTTTCATATGAAGGAACATAAAAATAAAAATGCTTTCCAACTGGAACAAGACCAGATCTTGCTTAAGAGGGTTGCTTGCAGCTCTGCGATAAAGAGCAAAAGGCAGGGAAGAGGAGCTGCATAGGTGTGTTATCATGGCCACATCACTGCTGGGGAAGGAGTTAATGTCCCATTCATCCTTCCCCCAACCCTGGTACTCAGCTGAGACCAGTGGGAGGTAATTTTTCCTATGAAGCCAGCAAGATGGCCTTGTAAAAAGAGTTATCTTGTGTCACTTGGCAACTGTATTGCCAGCTGATTTAGGAGCATTGCTCACCATAAGTAAGGTTAAAATCTGTGGGATCCCTGGATCTTCCTCTCCAATGTAAGTCTCCTTGAAGGGAAAATGATATTTTTGGTATGATCATGACAATAAATTGTCAAAATGTCATGACAAAAATTTCTTTACTGAAAGAGTGGTTAAACATTGGAACAGGCTGCCCAGGGAAGTGGTTGAGTCACCATCCCTGGAAGTATTTAAAAGATGTGTAGATGAGGCGCTTAGGGATTCTATGATTCTATGATTCTAATAAAGTAAACCTACTGCATCAGATTATTACGTTTTTCAAAAGAAAGAAACTGATAACTTTATCTGAATTGAACGAGAGCAATCAGAGATGAAATCTAGTCTGTGCTTGATGCATTGCCCTGTGAGAGGCAACAGAAGAGATGATGCAGCAACTTTAGCATTATGCTTTCTGAACTTGTAGGGATGGAATTATCCATTAATATCATGAGGCCTGACTTTTTCCTTTTTTTTTTATTTAACTAATGTTCATTTCCAACCCCCATTTCTTGGAGCAAATTATAGAACAGCACCCTTGGTGCATGACATGGCTTCAGTGCTAAAATACTTCCTAACTCAAGGCTGGAATTACTCCAGGTTTTGTTTTACTTGGGTTCTTAATTTTTAAGCTGCTAATCACAAACATGTATGTGCTAAGTGCTCTATTAATATCCATTTTATGGACCTACTGCTTTTTCAGAGCATTAAATGCTCTTGAGGAGCCAGGATAAAATGAATGTGATGGGGACTGGCATTTGGTTAAAGCAAAAGAGAGCAGCTGTCATAAACCCGGTGGTGTTACTCTCTGAGAGAAGCCGGTTGGCTAATGCCTGCTGGAGGAGAAAGGATATTGCGGAGGGATCATGAGCAGGTTTTTTTTCTTTAAATGCCTTTGCTCTGAAGCATGTTTCTTTAAATAAAGAGCATTCCCCTTGGATGGCTATTGCTGCGTTTGTGAGGCTAAGCACTTGGCTCCACTTTTTAGTTACAGGTAACTGCATCGAGTATAGATTTTGCCCAGGCTTCAGATGTCATTAATCTTGTCCTAATGTCAGCTACTACATGAACAGCTGACTGGCTTTGGATGGCACCTCTGAGACGAGGCACAACCTGGGGATTTGGGATGCACGTGGCAAGGCAGCCAGCTCAAGTATAGTCCCTGGGCCCTTCTTGGGAGTGAGCAGGTTCCTGTCCTCCTCAGGAAAGGGTCCAGCTCTTCCTGCAAGAGCCTTCCGCTATGTGCAGCTTTTCCTGCTCCTGGCAATTAAGGATCTTGACTTCCCTGGCCCAACTCATATGGTTCTGAGCCAGGAAAAAATGGCATTTGTGTAGCAGTTCAAAACTTTGATACCAGTGAGGTTAAGAAGTGGAATTATTCTGTCTTAAAGATTGCTTAGATGGTGGAGACTACTTGACAAACAAAACTGTTTGGCCAGTGAGCCACGTTAGACAGATCTTTAGAAATACACTTTTTTTACAAATAAGATGAAGTAGCTCAAAGGAAGGGATTGTCTCATATGACGCCCTTGGTGTGACAGCTGTGGGGCTGAGCTGAGGCATGATGTTGACTACTGATATGAACTGTAAAGTAAAACTGACATTTGAGTTACATCCAGATATATGTGCTGCTTTTCACACTCACTAGACCATGGGGAGCGGCAGAGCACAGGACCCAGTCCTCAGACTAATTAGTCCATCTCACGCCTATATTCTCTGCTGAAAGCTTCTTTCTTCAGTAAAGGTACAAAGATGTCCCAAAACAGTACCCTCTGGCATCCCAAAATCCAGAAGTGACAGTGTCATCCAGGAGATCAGGAGTGTCCCAGCACGATATGTTCTGGGATATACTCAGGGATCAGGGAAGGGCCATCAGCAATGTTTCACAGAGAAAATATATGCCTCCTCTCACTCCAGACTAGTTCATGGTATAGGTATGAGCTTCTAACTTTTCTTTTTTGCATTTGGATTCTAAATTTGGTGAATTTCCTGGCTCTGTAAGCTCATCTTGCACTTGCTTCCTTCCTTCCTTCCTTCCTTCCTTCCTTCCTTCCTTCCTTCCTTCCTTCCTTCCTTCCTTCCTTCCTTCCTTCCTTCCTTCCTTCCTTCCTTCCGCTTACTTCCTTGCTTCCTTGCGTTCTTTCATTTATCTTTTTTCCTTTCATCTCTCCCCCCCCCCCCCCCCCCCATCTCCCTCTCTCTTTCTTTCTTTCATCTCTCTCTTTCCCTCTCTGCTAGAAGGAAAACTTTTCTGAACTTGAAAGGTAATAAATATTGGAGGGGGGATTTCACTAAAAAAAGCAATTTTTTTCTCTCAGATCAGCTTATCAGCACAAATGGAAACCCTTGTCTGACTGTAACTGTAGGTTTCCATCTCTAGTCAATTTTAGGTGATTTGGTTCATTTGGTACATTTCCTATGCCACTTGAAGCTCATTCTGCTGAAGTGCTGCAAATGTCTTTGGTGACATCTCTGTACAGAGTGCATTTTTAAGCCTTGGAGAAAAGGAAGACCTTTTAAAACATATGTTCCCTTGTTTGTGAGACACACAGTAACATACAAAATGCGTATTAACCCAAATGCTTTTATAATGAAGACACTTGGTACAAACAGTAAATTGTGTTGATCTATGGATGTATACACAAAGGAACATTTCACTTTGTTAAATTTTAAGGACCTCCATTGCCCAAAACTCAATTTGAGAAGTAAGACATTGGTTCTACTCTTTTATATATTTTAAACAACTCAGTCCCTAATTTTTATGCTCTTAGGCTGATGCTAAAGCAGATTAGGAAAGTCTGTTTTGGACTAGGAACAAAACGGTAAGCTTCAAATATTGCAGCCATGTCATATGTCGGTCATTTATTGAGATCGGGTGTTGGTCATCAAACCTCATAGCTTTAATTCTTTGTCTTACTTCACTTGGAAACATCTGCACTGCAATAAGGATTGGACATACTGTGGTATTTGTTCTTCCCATACATTCCCAAAAGTGTTTAACTTCTTGCTGAGCACTAGGAGCAAATCAAAGCTGATGTCTGGCTCCAGTGACAAAAAATCAAGACCACAGAGAATTTTAAGTATGAAGTGAATATAGGAAACTCTCATCTTGACAGTGGATAAGAAGCCAAAAGAAGAAAATTAAAATTGCGTGATGAAAGATGAAAAGGTTGAAGTCACTGTTTTGACTACTGGACCTTGCAGGAAAGATACCTGAAGAAAGAATGAAATAGAAAGTTAAGCGGGCAAATATCATGTAAAATTTACCACAGATCAAAATATTACTTTTTTTGCATTTCAAAGGCAACCCTCTTATTTTCATAGGTTATTCAACCCCACTGGCAATCTCTGCAATGCATAGATATTTGTGATGGCATGCAAAGTGTCTTCTTAATGGTGTATAGACACTGTATAGTGAGCAGGTTGAACAGTATAAATATTCATGTCAGCAAAGTTGCTATCAAATTCCTGACTTGACATGATATCAAAAATTAAAATATAAAAAGGATATTCTGTTTTCTTGCCTCCTTTTTCTCCCCAGGTTTGGCACCTGGCTGTATGGTCAGGGTAAAGAAATGCCTCTGGAAGATTGTATTTTGGTTCAGGTACAGGGAATTCAAATGAAAGCTCCTCAAACTCGACAGTTTAATTTACTTCTCTTAAGCTCTTTAATACCAAACTTATCAGTTCTCTCTGTTAGGCATTAACTTGTTAAATGAGTCTTAATTATACATAAGCAGATGGAGATTTGAATTAAAATTACCTTACACTCGAGTGGCTTTAGTTCATTATAACATATCTTCCTCTTAATCATTTAGGCAGTCTCATCATCTTTCATATAGAAAGTTATTAAAGTATTCCAATTTCCATATTTCTACAGATACATCCACTATTAAATGGCACGTAATACATATTAGTTGGTGACTTATACCATGCAATAGTTAGTGAATTATTCATGTTAGTAACAATTTTTATACTTTTATGTCATCTGTATCATTTTGTTTTAAAGGGTTTATATTTACAGAATATCTCATATTTTACCTCATCTCAGTTTTCAGGGCAAGGTTGAATGCCGCACCATTTTTGCTGGTGTGAAAAGGAATAATGTCCACTCTCATTTTTGCACTCCCATTAACTGAGGAATGGAAGTGGATCCGAAGTGGATCCAAAGTGGCTCCCACTCCCAAACAAGTGGATGTTTAATGGGAGCCTTGTAAAGGTTTGAGAAGGAGATAAAATTTCTAAAGGAAACCACAGTTACTCTCCTTTTCTTTTATCTTGCTTTAGCACTATCATCATCCCTGGAGTCTCCAACGCCAAGAAGATGCTCCTCAGGATTTGCCTGTCCTCCAAAATTAAAAGAAGGTTTTGCCTAAAAGGAGAAAATTTTGGAAAGCTTTTGCAGGCTTCAGTGGGCATCACCTCACCTGACTTTAATGACCTCAAAGTTGGGATACTAGTTAAATTAGTCATCTAGGTTAAGAGTTTAAATTAGCTCCAGAAATAGAGAGGAGACACCTCCAAAAGACAGATGATTTCCCTCTTTAGGAAAGATGTCGTGAGGGACACTTGTCCACCTAATTCAGACCGGGCCTCAAACTTTTACATAGCTTTAGCTGAGTGAAAAAAGTCTGTCTTAAAATACGTTAATGCCTTTCAAAAAAGGGATGGACAACAAGTAACTGGGTTTGAAAAACTCTTTTTTTTCCTGTTTTTAAAGACTGCTGAATGCATATGCTGAGAGAGTCATGTGTCTCTTTTAGACAGAGAGCAACACCAAGCAATTTAATCAACCTCTGCTGTGTACCTCCTGGGTAAAATCAAGAAAGAATTGGACAAAAAGTGGCATTTTAGTTCCAATAAGCAATTTACAGCCATTCACAAAGGAAAGACCAGTGGGACTTTTCAAAGACAAAAGCATCCAATATTCCCTGATAAAGGCGGCAGACTGTTCTCAGCATCCCTTTAGCTAATATATTAACCAGGTATCTTCAGTGTCAAGTAATGGGTCTATAATACAGAAATAACTGTGTTATCTGGATGATGGAGAATGACAGCTCAGCCAAAAGGCTGAGTCTGCACTGGCAGATGCTGCAGCCATCATCAAGCAAAGGGACAGGTCTATGAGAGGTTTTTGCAGAAATAGGGTACTGCCATTTACATGAGCGTGTTTAGAAGGAAAATGGACTCACTGCATCCCAGGAGCCTCAGCAAGACACTTGGGCCACATGCCCACTTCAGTCCCCAGCTCCTCAGGAAGCCTTCGTGCACTTTAGGATATGGATTTAACATGTTTAGTCTCAATGAATTCCAGTTTTGCTTCCTTGAGAAAGAGAGGATGCTGTTGCTTGACTTGCTGGGGGGGTTATGAGAAAAAACACCAAAGCTTGTGGGGCCCTGAGGAGTTGGGGATCTTGTCTAAGGGAAATCTGTGAATTGTGTGTGAGGAGTTTCCTGCACTTATTAAAAACTGCAAAACCTAGCTTGAATATACAGCTTATTTGAATTTTCTCAGCTTACCTGAATTTTCTTACCCCCCACAAGAACTCTAAGGATTAGTAGTATAAAGGTGAGCAGAAAAGCTCAAATGAGTTGTGAAATTAAATGCTCCTCCACTGAGAAGTAAGTGCTCTAAATAATAAGCTGAAAGTGACCTGTAGTCCTCATTACCAAATCATCTGGTAGGAACCTGACATCTCCTCTTGAGGTGTTTCAGAGAATTTTATGAAAAAAGGAACTGGAAAGTTGCAAAAGGGCTGGGTTTCCTCTCCTGAAAGGCAGTGTCTGTCTGTCTGTCTGAGAGAGAGAGAGAGAGAGAGAACATGCATTTGGGTGGGGTGGGGTGGGGGTGAAATCTCAGGAAGAAGGCATTACGGAGACCAAGTGGAGCAGTTTCTGCTTTTCTGCTTATCCAGAAGAAAGACCAGGCCAAGAATGTGCTAAAGCTTAGGGCACCATGTTCTGCACATGTGCTTTTTCCAGTAAAAAGCCATAAAACTATAAACGCCACTACAAAGTGTGCCTTGGTGTCTGGTTGCTGACACTCACCACATGCTCCTAAAGAGTTCATGCTTTGTACAGACTGGCTACACATCTGAAGGTCTGAAAGAAGGTGTGATTAAGCTGGGGTATCTCTTTAAAATCATTAATGCTTCTGGTGGGTGTTGCTGCTGCTGTTTTCTTGAAGACTCCTTCTGTCTAAACACAAAAGCTTGTGTTCAAACATCATGTCAAACAAGGAAAAGGAGTAATCTCTGATGTGGCAAATTTAGGAAGCTCAAGATAGGTTCATAATCTCTGTTTTACAGCGTGGCCAAAAAGCTGTTTCCTGTGTCGCTTTGTATAATGCATAGCTAGTCTCAATTATTTATGACTGTGCTGTACACAGTGATATGCATGTGTGCTACTAGGATTTTTGGGGACATCCCTCAGGTTGATAGCACCCATGGAAGGGCCTTGCAAGGAGCTGGTCTGTGGTGGGACACAAGTGTTTGAGAACCGTGAGGCAGAAGTAATTTCATCCTGCCTTCAGCAGGATGCCACAGCACAGAGCTGTTCAGTTATGAACATGGCAGTGAAACAGAATTGAAACACAAAACTGCTTATGAACATGGCCTAAGAGCTTTTGATGTGCAACAGCCATGCAGAGAGACAGGGAAAGCCCTCCATGAACTGCTAAGGCCAGGGCATGAGGAGTAAGAAGGAGATACATGGATGTAGAGGGGCAGTGGATGCTGTGATGGCTTCTCTCCCTCACAGTGATGCTGAAGAATAAACATGGTACAGTGTCTTGCAACTGGAGGGTGGGAGCAGTAATTCTAGCACTTGTGCATGAAGAAGGTGATTTCTTGTACCCTTTGCCACAAAGTTGGCCTGCACAGTCTCATATGAAAATGCCAGGTTACAGGAGGTTGTACCTGCACAGAAGCTGCACTGCTATCATTATGAGGCTAATGATAGCATAGACTCACAACCCCCTGCATAGACTCACAACCACATCAGCTCCTCACCATGCCACAGTGCGACCTACTGTAACTGCAGTACAGTATTCTGCTGGTGAGAAAATGCTTTTGGTGATAGCAAAATGCCGGGGAATACAACAGCACACTGAAGTCCCCGTGACACTTGCACTGAGGAGGCTGTTAATTCATATAGGGTATTCTGTGCCTAATTAATGTTGTGGACTTTGTTAGGCACAGTAACGTATGGGTGAATTTGAGTTCAAACCTAACACTCTGGGACCTAACCCCTTGGGGGGTTAGCTGTCACTCCCTCAGGTTGTGCAAACCCCTTGCTTCTGACAAAATGGCTGCCTGCTATGTGGATCCAAACCTATGCCTAAACAAGTACAGAATTTTGTTACCTTCTTAAATATACTCAAGGAAAAAACTTAAAAGTAGTGTAATCTGACTTTTCAACCACTAATGGAAAGTAAAAAAGTAAGCTTGCTTATGTGTATGGTCTAGAAAATGTTATGATATAAAACATCAAAGATAAACAAAACCTATCACATATCCTACAAATACACTGCCTTTATGGCCATTGGCAAAAATACTATCCAAGGCAAAATGAACTTCTTTAACCAAACCCCTGTACAATATGGAGAGGGATGTTATTATATTTATTTGTACTCACCTTGATTCCATGAGCCATCAAGGACACAATAATCCAGGAAAGAGGAGAGAAGAGGCTGCCCTCACAGCAGGAGGATCTTTCCATTAGCCCATTGAAAGTGCAGCAGAACAATGGACAAAAGGTCCCCTCTGCTTGCAGAGGAAGACCAGTGAAGCTGGCTGCACACTTTTTGTCATCCAGTCATACACCTACATGGGTGCATGGACCTGTATAGGTCCAGTGGATTGGGACTCAACAGAGCGGCATAGTCAGCATCCAGGCAGGGAGAGATCAACTAGATTTGTGACTCTCTGAAAATACAGTAATAGGAGCCATACAATTTCCTTTGACAGTTCCCCCCCCCCCCCATCCTCTGTTTAACCTCTTCATTCATGACCTGGCCAATGTGGCAGGGTGCACCCTCAGCAAGTTTGAAATTATACAAAACTGAGAAGGGTCGTGACATACCAGCTGGTTGTGCTCCCATTCAGAGGGACCTGGACAGGCTGGAGACCTCCTGAAGGTCAACAAAGGGAAATGCCAAGCTCTGCACCTGGGAAGGAATAACCCCATGCACCAGTAGATGCTGGGGGCCAACTGGCTGGAAAACAACTTTGCTGGAAAGCACCTGGGTTTCCTGGTGGACACCAAGTCGAACATGAGCCAACAATGTGCCCTGACCACATCAGTGGAGAGTGCTGTGTCCGGTCCTGGGCTCCCCCCACACAAGACAGACATGGACATACTGGACTGGGTCTAGTGAAGGGCCACAAACATGATTAAGGGACTGGAGCACCTGTCATAAGAGGAGAGGTTGAGACAGCTGCGACAATTCAACCTGGGAAGAGAAGGCTCGGGGGGATCTAATCAATGTGTATAAATGCCTGATGGGGGGAGTAAAGAAAATGGAGTCAGACCCCTCTCAGCAACAGAATAACAGGCAGTGACCAAAAATTGAAATACAGGAAAATCTGTTTAAACAGAAAAAAAGCTTTTTATGATGTGAGTGGTCAAACACTGGCACAGGTTGCCCAGAGAGGCTGGGGAGTCTCCAACCTTGGACATATTCAAAACCTGACTGAACACATCCCTGAGCAGACTGCTCTAGCTGACTCCACTTTGAGCAGGGTGTTGGACAAGCTGATCTCCAGAGGTGCCTTCCAGCCTCAGCAGTTCTGTGATTCTGTGATCAATGATAAATTACAAGCACAAAGCTTGTGAGTGCAGGGGAAGCCAATGAGAGCAGATCAGTCCTGTGGGCTGTATAAGTCATCAAGTGCTTTGGCTCCTGACTACACCTCACAGACACAGAGCTTTTGGCACATTTTATGTATGAAATCCAGCCCATTCCTTCCAAATGATGAAATTCAGCAGTATGCTAAAGGATACCAGCAGCACCGTTCCAGAGCATGTGACCACACCGACAAGCAAAGCCCATCTTCTACCAGTTCACATTTCCATGAGGGCAGTTGGATTAAGTGCCCAAACCCACAGCCCTGGGGTTTCTAGAACAAAACAATGACTTTTCAGTTGGTTTTTTTTTTTCCCCACAGGCAACCTGCAACCAGCATGTGAATGTAATGTTAAATTCTAATTGCATCATATTAGCAGTTTGACATTGCATCTTACTAATGCTTGTTTTTCCAGGATATAGTGTAGAAATATAATCATATTAACACTCTGAAAGCAAACACAGAGGTGGTATAAATTGTTAATGCAATCTTCTTTTAAGCAGCTTGTTTGAACAGTGCATTGGTGTGTGAGAAAATGCCAGCCTTTCCAAATAGTGCAGTGCTTGCAGTCCACTGCCGAATAAATGTATACATTCTGTTTAAGGTAACAGATGTTCATTTGCTGCATGTTCCCATGAGCACCCAATCTTTCGCCTGCATTCTGCTACCATTTGTCTGAGACCCACCTGTGAGCCAGCGCAGCAGTTTCCTAGACACGAGGTTGCCTCGCTGACATGTCATGTACAAAAATGGTGTTTCTCGTTGACGTATATTCCTGTAAGTCTTTCTCTGTTTTTCCTTCTTATGAGTGGGACCATTAATTCTTCTGACTTGCATCATCAGACTGAAAATGGCAGCCTCCGTGCAAAAATGCTGCAAAGCTGTTTGTATTCTTCAAACTCTGAAGATCAGCCTTTAAACCAACTAATTAAGTTTTCTGCTTGCTGCCATTGAAAGCCTCAGTCAGATATAATTAAAACGGAGCAGCAGATGACAGCGGTGGCATTTGTCAGAATCATCCAGTGGTTCAAATACCAGTTCTGACAGAAATGTCGGACTGATAACACTCCCATCTTCCCCATGCATGCCAGGAAAAACAGGAAGAACTTTTATTATAAATGCCTGTCTGATAACCTTTATGAATCCCAGAACACCAAACGCAACACACAAAATTTCATTATCCTAAGAGGGGATGCTCATTTCCTGTGAAGTAAACCCTGCAGCTCCTTGGACTTCCTTGTAGGGTCTCTGCCTTTTGGGACACCCTTTCAGAAATTCAAAGAGGAAAAAAGCCCTGATCCTGAAGTATGGGTGATTCCAGCCTTGCAGACAGCTAAGCTGGAAGAGATTCCTTAGAGAGTTAATGAGCTGAAACCAAATCAACATATTTCTCATCTAGAAAGGGCAAAGCCGTAACACGACTGTGTAAGCTATCCTTGAGGTGTGCAGAAAGGTGAGAAGACAGAGTCTTTTCTGTACAGAGTTTAAATTGAACTGTTATTGCTAAAGATCACAGAAGAGCAGAGTAAACAACAGAGACAGCAGAGAACAAATGAATAGGGAAAAACTACTTTTGGAAACATTTTGAGATTACATTTGCTGCAGCTTCATATGCAGGTTTTTCCCTATTTTGTCTTATCAGTTTTACCGGCACATTTATAATACACTGTTCCTGCCACTCTGTCTTTCTTGCTTGAGAGTTAGGGTGTTTTCTTCCTTTTTCTTTTTCTTTTTTTTTTCCATTTTAACTGAATGGAGAGCAAAAAGGAGAACATGTTGGAAAGGGAATCGGTGGCACTTTGAAGCAGCAGCAGTGTTGATGTCATCTCAAAGTCCCTCAGCTCTGCTCTTGCCTGTAGCAATTACGTGTTGTCTGCGTGTTGGCCAGAAAGCAGCCCTCATCACACCAAACCAAAGGGGAGGGGACATGACGGTTGTGCCTTTCTGGCAATCCCCAGGGGAAGACCCATGCGGTGGGTGGCTCAGTGACTCGTCCTCGGGGCGCTGAGCTGGGGCAGTGGGGTGAGCAGGGTGCAGCACGATTGCTTACAAGTCAGCTGGACTGAGGCAGGTCCTTACAACTTGAGCTGGCTGCAATGGAGGAATACCTTCAGAGCAGAGGTGCATATTGCAGATGCCTGAGTGGGCTTCTAGGGATTTTGACTTACTATAACTGAGCTGCAGAGACATGACAAACCATTAAAAATAAGCTTGGCTGCTGCTATTGAGCAATAATTATGTCATGGTCACAAAAGAAACCACCAGCCCTAATATACTTTTTAAAATGTTGTATCTGTAGAGGTGAACCTAATCATTTACTCTTCCACTTCACTATTCTGTCTTATCATCAGGAAAATCATGCCTCCTGGCCATAGTCAGACCTGAGGCCATGTTTTGCCCTAACTATCCTGAGAGATTTTCGTGCTGGGGCTATGCAAATATTTATATTATATTGCTTTTTTGTATGGCTGCTGAGCAGATTCCTATCCCATCTACACACAGGAGTACTTGTATTGCATTATTACCTTAACTCTGTAGTAGTTTAGGTTTGTAGATGATGGTCTGTGATCTGTTCAGGATCAGCGTTTCTCTTTTGCTGTCAGTCTCAGCAGACCACATCACACTGTACTGTGCACTGAATGCAATGGCACCATCTTCCCTCTGAGCTCTTTCCTTTGTAGTAAGTAATCAAAGAACATTTACACTTTCCTTTCTTTTGACCTTTATTAGATAAGTAGGCACCTTAATGGGGAAGTTTTGAGACGAGCGCGAAGTCTGGAAGGATTCTATTCTGGGATGTAAAGGTCTCAGAGATCACCCTTAGTGTTTGTGGCAGAACTGCATCGAAATTAACATATTAAAACAGATTGTGTCAGGCTGGATTGCAAACTTTTCTGAAGCAGGGTGAGCAGAAAGGTCACATTCCTCATCAGCTCATATATCAGGCGGCATGAGGGTATCCGAAGAGGTTAAATTCTTCTTCCAGGAAATAAAATCAGAGTTTCCCATTTTCAAGTCCCAGCTGTGCCTCTGAATTTCCATTTACTTTGAGCAAGGCAGCTAGCTTCATTATATAGGCATATTATTTTGGTTTCAGAAAGGATCCTTGTTTAAATTATAACATGCCATTAGCAAAGGTCCTTTTGTGGTGACTGCAGTTAATACAGAGTTCTTTCCGTCTTGCTCACCTACACACAAGTGCATATTGTGCCCTTTGTATTCTGTCAACTGGAGGACCTGTAGAATGATCTTCTGCCCCCAAAACTGATTTAACACCTTTCGCTATTATGCAAATAAAATGGAAAAATAGTTTCCCTATTTCTCTCGACGGGCTGAAGCTGGCGGCTCAGGACTGCTTACTCAGGTCGCAGCGTATAATGGGAAATGCCTACACATCGGTGTCTGTCAGGCCGCACAATAGGAAAGCAGCCGAGCACTGTGGCACCCGTCCCCATTCAGAGCCGGGATAATGGCATTGCAGCTCAAGTGGAAGGATGAGCTTGCCCCGGCTTCATGTTTCAGCGTGCTATCGAAGTGACAGGCTATTTTCCATTGGTGGTTTGAAAGTCTTTTTATTTTATTAATCCTCTTGTCAAGGAACAAAACCAGAGTTTTCTCTTCTGTTAAACACTGCTGCAAAATCTGACGGCTCCCAGTGGCTTTGTTTGGGCCCACACTGCCTTTGGGCAAGCCAGGTAAATACATGAGCTCCACTTCCCTTGTGCCTGCCTTCACCTCCACACGCCTGGGCCGGTGAGCAGCGTCAGCAAGCCGAAAATGTCAGGCCACTGTTTTGGAGATGCAGCCTGCTTTTGTGGAAAGAGAGATGGCCAGCTTAACTCGCGCGGGCGAGAGGACACGCACAAACATCTGCCATGCTTCACAGCAGGGTGAACAATGCAAGGTTATCACCAAAAAGCCAACAAGTTCTTTTCAGAAGATATCTTCTCCCTAGAACATGTCCCACGGAACTACAGCCCAATCCTAGATAAAATACTGCATTTTAATATTTTTTTCCTTTTCATTTCATTTTGTCTCCATCCCTTTTTTCTTCTTTTTTTTTTTTTTCCCCCCACAAAAGCATGCTGTCTTTCAATTAACATAGTAATGACCTATTGTCACCTGTTACCATGCTAATCCTGAGCTGGTGTGAAATTACTTTATAATAAACACTATGGAGTTCTGACTTTCAATTAATTTTTCACATGCTGTGCTAAATCAGATTAACTGTACCCCACCCTTTTGACCACAGACGTAATTCCTTCCTTATAATGAAATAGAGGATTAATTTATATGAAGCATATCTATACACATTTGCAAATAAATGTAAAGATAGACTTTGTACCATATTTGCATTGCTCGCTGTGTCAGGTTGAATACAGACTTTCTGAGATTATTAATTTTTGTGTTCACTGGGGTGGTGAAGGATATCGCTGGGTTTTTTATTATTATTATTTTCACTAAATGTCTACAACTAAGAATGGGTAAAGAAATGGAGTACTAAGAGATTAGTACCTTCCACAGGGAATTACACATAATGCTGTACAACATTATGATGAACTGAAAAAAATGTAAACACTGCAAAATTAACCCGATCACCATTAATTTACCAAATTGCCTGTCATCCTTCTTGGCTGTACATATTTACAACCTGACCAAATATAATAAATGCAGCTGTTTGGTCTTTTTAATAGTCATTAGCATTATGAAGATGGTCGATAGCTTGAGCAACGCTTTTCAAACCCTGTATACCAGTACAGGGAAACTGTATAAGGCAAGTTTTTTTAAACATCTTCATCTTCAGTGCAGAAAAAGCTTCCAAAAACTCTTTCTGTTTTTGGTAACTTCAAAGGTACAGTAGGCTAATACTTACTGTGCCATTTTGAAATCAAAAAGTAATATAAATCCAGAGTTGACCCTTGCTGTTTCTCCATGCACTTTTCTCTCTATAGCTTAGTTTTAGAAGCCCGAAGGTGCAGAATCATTGCAGATATGATTTTTTTCCTTGGAAAAGTGACAAAGATGAAAATGGGGTATTTCTGCAAGCCCCTGGATGCCTTTATCTGTCTGTGCTAGTTGTTCCTTTGATTCAATTCAGCATGCTTACCTGGTCCAAAATCTGAAGGTTTTCACCCAGTTACTTGAAGCAATTTAGCTCCTTGAGAATCATATGGGCAAACTGCCTGGCCAAACCCCATTCCAACCAGTTCTGGTTTTTTTAGCTTCCTGTGCTGAACTAGACGGTTCAGAGCTAGGCTAGAGCACCCCGCACCCAGCTGGACCGCTCTGTATGGACCCGCTGGCTCCTCACGTCCGACCTGGTGTGCCAGAGCAGCACCAGGGCTATGCCAGAGGTTCAGATTTACCTCCCACCCACAAGTCTTCATTTCTGGAGCAGCCTGTGGACCACTTTTTGCTGATCCAGCAGCTAATCCAGGGGAAAAGTCAGGAGCACTCTATGCATTAGCAAGATGCATTACTGGCCAGTGGTGTACCTTTGAGACAGCAAGTGATTGACTTCAGGCAGACAAGACCATCTCAGAGATTCTTTCCAAGAAAGGCCCCAACCTCACCCACCACAGGAGCAGATGGGTTTTACAGATTGCCCAAACTGTGTTTGAGAAAGATGGCCACTGGGAAAGAAAGCACAGCCTTGCTACTTACCCTGGGCAGATGGGCTCGGCAGCTACAACTCCTGCCCAGGGAGTGGGAACCTTGGCTGTTAGGCTATTACCATATCATTCAGGCCCTAAGAAATGTAGAAAAACCATGCCCAACTCTTCTTTGGAATAGGATCTGATTTAAATGTGAGCAATACTTTTTTTAGTATGTTTTAGACTTACAAGAACAGGACTAGCTGAGATTAAAGACACTTTTCATTTGTGTTTACTGTTGTTGCTTTGAAATAATAGCACTGTTGTACACAAGGAAAAAGTCATCGCATATTTAGTGTTTATTGGCTTAATACTGAAATTTCAATGCACTCCTTTTTATTGCTCTTTTCATACTATTTGTGAAGTCCAAGTGTACAATAATAAAACAGAAAACAATAGGACTACCTAGAAGGATAAGAAACAGAAAAATTACCTGCAGGATGCATGAGCTGTGTTTTCTTGTCACTGTGGTGCAGGTTGTATCAATAAAGTGAATGTACTGGTATTAGCATTTGGACTAATGCATTCCAGGAACAACAAAGTGAGCTAAACCTAGTTAGATCAGGTCAAACAAGCACGATCTCCACAAGGGGATTAAGGTGGTCGGAAGAGACATCAAATTATTTTTTCATTTTTCCGTAGGACTTTCTATTGCACATCTGTAATGAAAGGTCTTATCTCTGCCTTTTATTATGTAGCTTTTTAACTGTACATATGATCTGACTTGGACCGATTCCAGCTTTATTATTGAAAATCTGCTTTCAAATGCAAAAATAAAAACACTGAAGGAATAGCCGTTACTTTGTGTACAACGACAGTACTAAATTAATGAGTCATTAATAGCTTTTTTCATTTTATTATTTCAAAATGTTTTACCAAATGTCCATAAAAAACTTCACCATTACCACCACTTCCACCCAACTGCAACTAGCATATCACTACATATATAAACTGATTACAAACCTTAGCCACATTACCATAATCTGTCACACACACACATATTTCTTTCAACCATCTTCTTTGCTTTGACGGAAGCAAACAGAGGAGAGATCACATCAAATGCTCCTGTCATTATTGCCTGGAGAGGAGAAATGCCTTCAGCTACCCAATTACAGTATTCCAGTCAGCAAAGCTCACTCCAGTTTCCCCATCAGATTTTAAAGTATTGACAGCTCTTGTCTACTCATGCACTGCAAATCAACATGTCCAAAAAGTAAATTGAGGTGTAACGGTAGTCCCCTCACCATGTAAAACAGGTCACCAGCTCTCTTCTTTCATTGTATTGCCCTTCTGCTTTCGTAGAAATAGGAGATTAATGGGGGGGAAGTAAAAGTAACAGACTGCCTTTCAGTTTGAAGGGGTTGGTGAGTGCTGATGATCTTCCTTCCTACGCCTGCCTTTTTTCTACATCTTTGATCACGTGATATGGTGTGATGGAGAGTGATGATCCAGGAGCTGCAGTGCTCAGAACCAGGCAGAAGCAATGATGGGCAGCAAGATCTGTGTTCCACCACGCCACGTTCATCTACCATAACGGGTGGAGTTGCCTAGCGCATATATGGGCCCTTTTGACCAACTAGGAATGTCATCAAGTCAACTTCTCCACCAGAGTCTATTGCAGATTTATATTTGCTGTGGTTCCTGCACCTGCCTGGCTCTGGGCTCTGCTCTGTCCTTTTTGGAAACATGCTCCAGGCAGAGGGGTGAGGGCACATGACAGAGGACCTGTCTTCTAGCCATGCAGTACTGAGAGGAGAAGGTAAAAAAGCTCAGCTGCTGTAGACAAAGGAGAAAAGAGAGGATGGGGGGACAAACCCTGAGGCTGAGTAAAAGAGGTTAAAAATACAGAGACATCAGTAATTTAGCTAAAGTGTTGGGGCAAAAAGAGAAAGAATTGTACTTTCGGAGAGGACAGGATCATGAGTTTTGCTGATGATGAGTAAAGACAAGTTTCTGAGTTTCAAATGTCATACAGTGCTGCTCTGGGCAATAGGGTAATGTGCAACATCACTACAGCTCACACAAAAATGTCCAAAGTAACCTAAAAATAACCTTCAAACAGTAGGAGAGGAGGAAGCACCTTCTTGAATAGTCCTCAACTGCAGTTTGTAAAATCCATGAAAAAGGAGAAAGATACCATTGAACAGTCTCCTGGTGGGTGTTGTATTGTTGGAACAAATTAAATTTTCACTGGGAATATGCAAGTGAAGCAAGAACTGGCTGAACGCAGGATCCTTTCCCAGATATACGCAGGTAAGTAAATTTGTCATTAATAACATGCCAGTAAATATAAAAACATCCTCCCAAAACAGGAGTTGCTGTCAGATGATGTGCCTCAACAACTGGAGAATCAGTTCATTACAAGCTGTAGAAAATGAATGTGTTTTCTTCTCTCCAGCTCAACACCCAGGACAGACATAATTCAACTGGTAATTTTTGTGCTCAGGACGTTTGAATATAAAAGCAGCTATTCCACTGACACCACCAATGAAGAAGAGCGCAAGGGAAGAGGTATCTTAAATGAGTTCAAGAAGTAGGTCATTAACAAGAAAGTAACGATGATAGAATTGGTTTCTGCAACAACAGATGGAAGCACAGGTATAACTGGATCCAAAGCTTCATTGCTCATAATCATCAGCGAGCACTCTGTGGAACGTGAATGACTTTAAACATTATGGGAGCAGTGGTAAAAAAAACCCACAACTCCGTTAACTCTATTCGAGTCAGAGGCCTTTGTGTTTCAAAGGCTGCTTGATTAAGCTGCTGCAGCTTGTAATGATCTAATTTTGCACACTGAGATGAATGAGATGTATGAGCAAAGGTATGGTTTTGCTGGGGCTTTTCCTCTGCTTAAGATCAGAAGTCTTCAAATCAGGAAATGAAAACTCTCTTATGATCCTTCTGAAAAGATGAGTTTACTCTTCATTTCTCATTTCTGAGTGACTTAGCTACAAGGCAAATGAACATAAAAGTTGCCAGAAAATGGGAGAATATTACTGAGAAGCTTCATGCAGTGAGTTCATTCAAAGCTGGCTGAGTGAATAACTCGGAAAGAAAATATTACAGTGTTTCATGGCCATGTGAGGAACCTTGGAGGACTGGGAAGACAAAAGTAAGTGGAAACACCAAGAGGAATCATGACTGTTTCACACAGACTGGTAGGATGGCCCTGTCTCTGGCTCCCCTTGAGGCTGGCTGCAGTATGGGTGGCCGTTCAAGAGCAGAAGGGCTGGAGAAGCAGCAAGCAAGCAGGAACCTCACTCAGTCCCACTTGCCATTTGTAACAACAGAGACGCACTGTTTTGTGGCAGAGCTCATGTGGCAGGAGATGGCTCCAGGCTGTGAGCTTCTGTCTCAGACACCTAACTCAGGTGTACAAGACAGCATCAACATTTCAGGGGGACAGGGTTTGCAGAAAGACTGCCTTCTCAGCATTTCCTGGTGATGTACTGAGTGTCACCCGGTGTCCTGGCCACCGCAAATCATGTAACCATCCAACTCACCCCGTTCAAGAGAGAGGGCTTATGTGTCTGACCCATCCCCGTGGCTTCAGAGAGCTGTGCCTTGGCTTTTATGCTCTGCACATCTCAGTGCTGAGATACCTGAGAGATTTCCCCAGGTGAGCCCAGCCTAGGGGCAAGGAGCTTCACTGCTGTAGGAGATGCACTAGTGACACCGGTGGTGGAGCCTTCCCCAGGCCCACGAGCACCCCAGCGACGCTGCTACACAGTGTTTTGCCACAGCCTGTGATCTCAGCTCGGGCCTCTGAGTAATTGCAATAATTAATTGCACCTCCAAGAACAAGGGAAGCTTTGCCAGGACCAGGTCAGAAAGAGGATGCCCTCCTTGCCCTTCAGAGGCCAAAGAAGTCCAGGTAGTCAGCTCAGGTGGCTCATGGTGCAATGTTATCACCTGACAGATTGGCAGGTTTCGAGCTTCTACCCCATGGAAAGTTAAGTTCAAATACTCTGATTTAGGTTCAGTAGGGGAGCTGGGGTGGGAGGTTAGGAAATGTGTCCCAGGTGCCATTATGGGGCAGAGAACAGGCCCGTATAACTCAGTGGCATCTTGTGTTTTGTGTTCCCGTACTCTCCCAGTGACATCGGTGGAGGCCAAAAAGCCTCTGGGAGGTCAGTTTGCCTGAGGTGCAGCTTTGCTACAAACAAATTTCCTGGCCTTTATGGTGAGATAATCTGCTGCAGATGGAGGCACAGCAACAAGCCCTTCCTGCTCCAGCAGTACCTGCTGCACTGATTTCCTGGCTCCTGCTTTGCTCTTCTGCACTGGAGAGCTGCCTTTCTACAGGAAGGTTTTTCCCCCAGAAAACATTTTGGGGAATAACAGCATTTTTCAACCAAGTTGAGATTACCCATCTTGCATTGCTGTCTTTAACCTGTAAATACCTTTTCAACTGCTCTGCTTTTCATTTTCTTACTTCCAGGAGATGGTGAATTCTTAAAATATGGATGCTCTGTATAGAAGTAATATTTGAAGGAGTCTGCAAAATACATCTAGAATAAATTAGAATTTTAGATGCTAAAATATTTTTTCTGGGAATGACCTGTGCAATTTAAAAGAAACTTTCCTATCTCTACTTCTTTCATGTGTTGTGTTGCATGCAATGGTCCAGTATTTCCTGACAGAAAAGCTAAATTTGTCCACTTCTAGAAATCCACAAGTAGAGAAGAAAAGTTGGATCAGTTCTCTGTGTGCTGTTGAAAACCGGAAAACTACACAATTACTGTAACAAAAAATAATCTAACAAGTGAACTAACCATTTTTAATTTGATGGAAGCATTTACATCTGCTAATGTGCCATTTAATGTGCTGTGTAACACAATTCTGCATTCCTAATTGAAGCAAACGTTACTTGCGCTATATCAAATGTCTCATTGGTTGCATTTCAAATGTCTCCCCGAGTCTTTAATTATATTCCTGTGCCAGGGAAAAAAAAAAGAAAAAAAAAAAAAGAAGAAAAGAAATTAGAACTAATTCCTGTTAAGTTGTCTAAAGTGAAATAACCATGACCATAGGCATGATCTGAAATCCCCAGAACTTGAAAGAAAAACTCCTGCTGAGTTCAGTGGGCATTGGCTCAGATCTCGTGTAAACACTGTTGCGACCATACTGGTGCTCCACAAGCATTGTAAAAACAGGTGGAGGGAGTCCAACGTATTTTGGAATGCATTGGCCTGAGGGCAATATTACAAATGCCATAAACATCTGATATTCCCTTCATAGATGTCTCTGGCCTTGTGACAAACGAACTCAGCCTTTGAGCAAACAGGGAGAAGAAACATAGACAGCATGCTTACAAAATATATTAAAAAAAAAAAAAAAAAAGAAATTAGAACTAATTCCTGTTAAGTTGTCTAAAGTGAAATAACCATGACCATAGGCATGATCTGAAATCCCCAGAACTTGAAAGAAAAACTCCTGCTGAGTTCAGTGGGCATTGGCTCAGATCTCGTGTAAACACTGTTGCGACCATACTGGTGCTCCACAAGCATTGTAAAAACAGGTGGAGGGAGTCCAACGTATTTTGGAATGCATTGGCCTGAGGGCAATATTACAAATGCCATAAACATCTGATATTCCCTTCATAGATGTCTCTGGCCTTGTGACAAACGAACTCAGCCTTTGAGCAAACAGGGAGAAGAAACATAGACAGCATGCTTACAAAATATATTAAGGCTATTTAGATGAAAAACTGAGCTGTTCGTAGCTGTGAGCAAGATTATTAGATACTGTCAGTTTTAGCAGGAATATTTTCTTACCGTTTTTCTAGCATACAGAGTTCTTGGTGAAACGGCTCTCAAGCAATAGGATTTTCAAAAGGCTTATGCTGAATGCAGTGTGATACATTTTGACTTTGAAACTGGTTGTGTTAGTTTATAAAGATTTCCCTTTGGTGCAATGAGATACTCCAGTTGTGAGTAAAAAGTGAGTAGGAATCTTTTGTCTGTTCTCTTGTGGTGTATTGCGTTATGCTAGCACCTTACAAGTCTCTCTCATACTGGACACCTATCAAAATAGGTGCTTAGGATGATATGAGTATTATCAAGACATAGTTCAGTTTACCTATATTATGAAGAATCCAAACAGGTAGGCAAAGCTTATGGAGAGATTTATTTCTCAAAAAAGAGAAGCCCATGTCCAAGTTAGCCTTAATTTCATACAGTATGTTCCCTTACAGGAATTCTAACCTGAAATGAGGAATTCCTGTCCTTGTGGGCAGTTTTACTGAAATAGAAATCCTACAGTGTGTCCTGCAATCTGCAAGCCCTCCTCTTCCTTTGACCTTCAGCGGCAGGAAGTTTGTCAGCTGTAAGAGAAGCTGTACCTCATATTTATCTCCAAAAACAATGATTTTAAAGCAGCTGTTTTCCCAAACAATGTCCTTCTTTCTGAATCCCAGCTTCTATATACTGTGAAAACAAATGCATTGTGGCAGCAGAAATACAGAACATTTTGCAGGTGGTTTTGATACATTCTGGGATAGAATACGGAGTCATAGTCTTCTCCTGAAGAATGAGTCTCGCTGTCTGCAAACAAGAAGCCATTCCAAGGAACGGGTGAAAATTAATGGTGGTTAAACTCTGAGAGGGAAGCTGTAACCTTCACAGAGGCTTTCTTTCCAGCTGTGTTCAAAGGCACTGTAATGACTTCAGAGAACTGCAGTGACTCATTTCAGATGATGACTACATAACTATTCATTTACACTTAATGAGTTTATTCCACCAGGTATAGGACAAATTCTAAACAAATAACGCCACTGAATCATACACATCAATAAATTTGAGCGCTAAACTGATTCTGGGTAACAAAGGTAATGATAAAGAGAGAGGAAGAAAAGCTGCCTCAAATTAATGAAAATGCCCTTTGTATTTTCTAATAGCTCAAACATTAATTTGAAAATGGCTTTCTCTGCAATAATTTACAGACAAGCACTTCATAATGGGGAAACAATTCAAATTTATGTGCACTCAAACGGTGATGATCTGATTAACTTATTAAATTCTTGTTGATTCTACAGTCCAGATGAAGTGTACCATTCTTCATGGGTTTCATACCTTGCAGTTTTAAGTTCTCACATTATCAGACTTCAGGCTTCAGTTGCTACTGAAGGTCTTTTCTCTGGGATGTCCTCTGGTGCAGAGTGGACAGAACCAAGATCCCAGGGATTGATTTCATTTGTCTCTTTCCATTAATTCTGAAGATACGTTCTCTTCCGCCTTGGAGGAGCACTTGATTAAATTTAGCACTAGAATTCACATAGTCCTCAGCTGCTATGGAGTGTAATTGAAACGGTGTGAAATATTAGAGACACACGATTCAAGTTAAAGCTGATTCAGTCAGGGGATAGCCATGCTGGATTTAAGTTCAAGAAGCTTAGCTTGAACCCTGTCAAGCTTACTGTCCTTCAAAGGAAGCGAGTTAGCTTTTGAAGCAAGAGGAGATAAAAATTATCCATGGGAAAAGACAAAAGAACACAGCCAAATCAGTTTGCCAAACCTACTGTCCAGTGGCTTTAAACAATGGGCAGTAATACCGATTTATCTGTAATGTATGTGTCAGCTAGAGCTACCCCAGCTTTAAAAACCATCCCCTTGTATTTTTTGTGCACCCTAGATAATTGCACAGACAGTAAAAAATTGTTCAGACCCTCAGATGTTGTGTAGAAAAGACTGCTGAGATGCCACACACTAGCATAAATTACTGTAAATATAAATGTAGCTATCTCCAGCATCCCTTTCACAATAGAAGAGAGGCTCCCTGTGGTTATGCAGTGTGTCACGTTAAATAGTACAACCTAGTGTAACTGGTATTGAGTAAACACGAACCCTAAACCAACTAGCCCTTCATTTAGTGCTCTGCTTCATGGCTAACTTGGCCACTTATTCCCTGTCCTATTTTGACCTTGGGCCGCCCCAGCCTTTCAGGGTGGTATCAGTGGAGTCCACCCTTGTTCAGTCAGGAGACAGGCTGGAAGCGTAACTATGTTTTCAGGGGTGTTGTGGCTCTCTCCTGTGCACACCCCTGGAGCTGTAATTGCTGGCTAATACTGTGCTTGCCCGTGTTCAAGAAAGAGAGAATTCTTTAGAAACGTGCAACTGTTTTAGCCTGTCATAGTCATAACTTAAACTTCTTCCTCCAAAACAGCCTTGAGTCTTGTCCAGTATCTGCAAATTCTGAATAAACCTAGTTTGTTTACTGAAGGGGAACATAAATCTTTATTTTTCATTGAACACTTATCTTGCTTTTTTCCAATGCAACATTCCAGCTTTTTCTATTGACTTTATTTACTAGGTAGTGTTATCAACCCCATTGTTTAAGTCTGTAATCTCATTTCTTATAGCTACTGACCCAGAGACTCTAAGACTCCTCCCCCCTCCAAAAAAACCCCCCTCTCATTCTGGAGACCAGGATCTGAAGTCTGGATCAGTCCTTCCTTTGCCTGGATATAAAGTTTGAGTCTTTATCTGAGTATAGTTTAAATAAAAAGAAGTGTCAGTTTGACAGAAGCATCTGCAGAGATCCAGCTTAACCTACAAAAGAAGTCACTAGCTGTGTTCACTAGGGCTCGCCTACACAAGGACACTCAGAGAAGGGCAGGTGGATGAATTAAATTTGTAAAGTCAGCATTCATACACTGAGTATCTTCTAGGATTAAGCCACAGCCAGTTAAGGATGTTTTATTTCTGAGTGAAAGCAGGCACATGGTGGTTTAATGTGCTGTAGCTTACTCATGTTGACTTCATACCTTTCATTGATTCACTTCAACTTTCCTGACCATTTCTCTCTTGTCAGTTTGCCCACATGTTCTTTAAAAAATAGGGCCTTTGTGGCTGAGGTAAAAGAGGATTTTGGCTTTCTTTGTTAAAACTCTTGCCATAGCAAAAGTGAAATTCCTGCCTGAATAATAGAGAGATTTACTCTATGTTTCAGACAGGGACATTCTTCTAAGTGCACCCCATGAAGCACAGCTAGAAACTGTCCCCACCAAATGAATGAAGTAAAGACATGAGCACAGACCATTTCTCTGATGTCTCACAAAACCTACATGTAGGGAAGACCGTGATCCCACCTGTTTAAATATATCACCAGCATTAATGTTCTTCCAGTCAGCCTTGGACTGGGTTAATGGTGGCTCAGCTTTTTAGTCTAGTACTCAGTGACCCTATATTGTCAGTACGATGCTGATTTTTAACTCTGTTTTAACTCTTTATTCCCCTGCATTGCTGTGAACTCTTGCACAAAGGTAGGCCAGCAAAATGCGTTCATGTTTTGCACTTGTAAAACTTAAAAAAACCCCCTAACTATTTGGCATGGGAAGGCTTAATTTGGTCAAATGAGTCTGCTTCTTGGCTCAAATCTTGTAATACAGGTTGCAGCCCAAAGCACATTTTTATGACCACATTACAGTGTTAAAAAGGATCCCATGGCCTCTGGAAAATACAGTAGCTATGACAGAAGTGCTGTCACAGTCTTAACTAAAGCAGTATAAATGCATAAATAGAAGGGACAAGGTGGAGGCCTTCAGGGCATTCCCCTAAAATAGTAACACGTCTCTAACTAGGTATTTAAAATGAATTTTCCCCCATTGGGAAACTGTATAACCAAAACTAGTTCTCATTCCAGCCAGGCGACAAAAGGGCAGTATCCCCTCACCCACTGATTGAAAGTATCACACAGAAAAGCAGCCAATTTTTGTTTTTTAATCCAGGATGCAAGCATAAATCTCTCTTTTCATGGAAAATTTTCTATAGAGACCTTTGTTCACTTCTTTCCTTGGCAGTCCCTGGTGAGTTTTATTTCTGATGGTCAGTGCAGGGCACATGCCATGCTTTCACTGAACGCGACACAGCAGCCACGGGGCCAGTGGTGAGCCTGGGACAGACGTCAGTGGTCGATAAAGCAGTATAACACTATTGCGTGGCTAAATGCAGGCCGCCAAGCTTGCCCTGGTGACTGTAACAGGTAATTATTAAAAGAATTGCTGTAAATATGATTTAAAAACCTGGACAATGCTACAGGCCCCTAATTATCATTAAAACACTCCACTATCCCATTAATTTTAATGCTCTGATCAGATTTTGATTAGGTAGATTGCTAAGCCTCCATTATCCAGTAGTGCTGAGGTCTGAGGAACTGCCTCTCGTGCGACAGAGGGTGTCACCTGCACACAGCCTGGGCGTCATCGGGAGCTAAGGTTGTGTCTGCAGGCTATAAATTAACTGTTGCAGCAGCCTGAATCACTTATTTAGTACTTCAGGAGCCATATGTCAATGTATATCAAAATAGCAATATATCAACAATTGTCGGAGGTGAAGGACACAAGATAAAAAAGAAAATGGGATCATTTTCTAAAACAAAAATAAGGATTGGGCAACTATCAAGTTGCTGACAAGCAGCTTCAGAAGCCATTGTTAATTAGCCAGCGTTTGCTAAAATCAGCCCTGGTGACCCTGTAGGCAAGGGGAGGGAGGGGAAGGGGTGATGGACCTGTGAGGCACAAAGACCCCTCAGCTCCAGCAGCTTGCGCTAGCCCCTGGTTTGGCCCTGTGCCATGTCATTGAGAGGTAATTAGTTCAGGGTCATTTAAAACGTTCTCATTTGACCAAATGCAGCACATACCTCATCAAAATGAGGGGGGATTTACATCAGCCTTACCATTTGTACTGGCATTGACTCTAGCTGTAATGGCAGCTATATATTTATAGCCACCCCCAGAAAGGTTTGCTCTGTCATGTACTGCCTGATAAACAACAGAATGAGATTTTGATACCACATGAAAAGAAGAAAGAGGGAAAAGAGATGAAGAATGTCACTTGATGGACACTGATAGGTATTTATTCACCATGACCTAATTCACTGCTCGTTTCTAGAGCCCTGGGCAATGAATAACATATTAAGTAATATTAATGTGAAATATGGTTTCTGCTCCAACAGCAATCTTAGGAAATAAACTGCCATTGTATGTAAAAAACATACACAACCCTTCCCTTTTTTCCAGAACCCCTTCCACAGTTACAGACTATAGCAATATGGTTAGTTACATTAATTCTAGTATTATTACCAACCCCAAAGCCCAGGACTTTTCTAGTTACCCTGACAAGCAACCCTATTCCTCTAACTCCATTTCCTTCTGTTCCTGAGTACCCTTCAGCCCCTTTTTAATGTATGAATGAAGTAGGAATGCAGCTCACATTTTTATGTCTATCAGCACTTTTAAAGATATTAACCAAAGCTGTTTATCCCCTCTCTGTAGCAAAGCAGAAGCTTGGAAACTTCTCTTTATTTCCTAAAATCCAGGAAACAGGACAGCATGTTCACAGGCGTATTTGATGTAATATTTTATATGAACATGCTCATTTCTTTCATGAAGAAAGCAGTAAGCAGATGAAACTGGGAAGCACTAGTAAGAAGAAGCAAAAAAAAAAAAGCATGAAATATGATACAGAATTGCAATAATAGTATTTATGTTCTTTTACGTACGTTCCCATAAAGTATAAATCAGGATAAGGCTGAGATTATACTCCTGCCCCTCTTTAGTGGAAGAAGAAATGCAAATATTCTATACATTAAAATTCATTTCTGGGCACTCTTGGAAACTTTGCATCATACAGAGGATTTTTTTATGATGTGACTGACTTTTATCTCGTAGCTGAAAATAAAAACATCTGTACTAAAATAAGGGAAAATGTGTGCATTAACAGAGGGAAACCTCCCAACATAAATAAATAAATAAACAAATAAATAAATCCTAACCGTTTAATGCCCGTTAAACAAGAAGGCAATGTTCACTGCAGTTTTGCTAAGTGCGAGATGTGTACCTGAGGTATAAAAAGGTTGCAAAACATCAGCATTTTAAGCAAAAACTCACTGTATTTCTTAATGAATGTCCCATTTTTTTTAAACAGGCTTTGTTAATCTGACAGGCTGAGTCAAACCTGATTGTATTCTGTATCAGCCCCACTAAAGGGTGGTGAGCAGTACTCATCGGGCTTCAGATAAAGACTGTGTGAATTTATCTCACTTAAATGTAAGGTTACAGGATAGGAGCCTGCTTACCCAAAGGTCCCTGTATTCTCAGTGGAAAGAGATGAGCCTCTCCCAAGGGTGAATCAGGTCCTCTCCATCAACTGCGCGATCTATGCTGGGATCCTGGTCCCTCGTGGCACAGCTGGGCTAGATCCCCATAGGCAGCTGAGAAGAGACCTAGATGAAGAGTATGGTCTCCCCCCAAGTCCTGGCTTTCTCTGGAGGAAATCTTGGATGCGTGGGAAGGAAGAGAGGTACACCGCACTCCCAGAGAGCTTGTGTGAATTGTGGGGTGCACCACAAAGCTCATCTGTACTGCCATGTAGATCCAGACTGAAGATGAGGTGGTGGGATGCAGTTCATTTAAATCAGAGGAAGGCTACCTAAGACCTGCTTTACCTCCAGACCCATGCCTGACCCTTCTACGTGCCCTTACCAGCAGCTACGTTTGCAAAGCATGTCCCTGCTCATCACCATGAAGTCATCAGGACACGGAGCTATGAGCACCTGGCACTGCCACCTGCACAGGAGACAGGTCCCATTGCTGTTCAGGCAAAATGCAGTGGTGGTGGCATTTGTCCTTTGCACAGCGGCTTAGTGAGTAGAAAGATAAATTTGAACATCACCTCAGGCATAAAGACACTGGATGTGGCCACGATGGTGTTCTAACCCAGGCTACAAAATCATGCTCAAAACTATGGGATATGGGGAAAAGCAAGCAAAGTGCTCGATACCACATAAAAATGAGGAAACATGAAAAGATTTACTTTTGAGGTTTGAAAAATATCCATGCTAAAAGCAAATCAGTTTAGAATAGCAATTTTTACAGAGACAGAAAATACAAAGAACCTTTGCAAATAATTAAACACAGTAATTGTAGGTTATCTTTACCTAATAAAGAGAAAGGTTAGGCACCTCCAGAGATTTAGAAGACTCTTCTGTCATTATGTCACAATTGATTGGAATTTAATTGTTCCACTTGAGGATTATTTGCCTCTTCTCCACATGATTATATCCTTTTGGCTTACAAATCAAAACTAGATATCAGCAAAAGTTACTAATTTCTCTTAAAGAGAGAGTTTTCTTTTGAGTTCTTGTGCTGAGACACTGGTCCTCATTAACTTCCTCCTGTAATTTATAGAAGATGGCTGGTTTAAGTCTCAAATTTACTCAATGTATGTATTGCTTACCACAGGCTGAGGGTTTAATTCATTTCAGAGGCACAGAAAAACCTCTTAAATTTAAAACTTAAAAATCCCTTTCTCGGGAAAGGTAACTTATTTCTAAGAATACAAGAGGTCTCTGTTTAGCTAAAAGCTAAAAGTTGGAAGCGAGATAGATGTCCCTAGATAGCTCTAAAACTTGAGCTTGATGTTCAGATTTGGAATCAGCTGCAATCCACATGCCACCATAGCCTCAGGCACTGATGTTCATCACTCTTATTCCTATAAAGTCACAAAGGGAGAAGGACGTCAGCTGTATTGGATCCTGATCCACATTCTCCTGACACTCACTGTGAATTTTTGGGGGGGCTTGAGCTGGAAAGGATAGTTATACAGTAAAGTGATAGTAAAGTAGTAAGTAGGTAGAAGTAAGCAAAAGATAGTAAAGATAGCAAAGTATAGTGATATGGAGTGATACAGTAAAGGGGAAGATGTGTAAATAGATTTCATTTTTTATATCTTCCCAGTATAGCTATTTTTCTAATATATTATCACGTTTTCTACTTTTTGACAATAACTTAATATGCATCATCTGCCTATAGGAGTGCATAAGCTGATTGGAATTACCAGATTCTTTTTAGTTTCTGCGTGTGACATGACCCAAAGTGTCCATGAGGTCCTCCAAGGGAGATTCAGAAACCCTCACAATAATGAAAATCTGTCTTCTCTCCAAAGACTGCAGAAGAACTGGAGGGCTTTCTGCCACATTGTGCCAAGTGCAATAGAAATCACTGTACTACCACTGAGGTTGGACTTAGTAGACTAAAATGCCAGTTTACCAGCCAACTGAATTGACGTATGGATATGTAATATCATGGACTGACTCTACTTGCACTCTGAGTTGCTCAGGTATCTAGCTCTGGTTTGGGAGCTGTTTTGATAGGTGAGCATAGAGCTGTATTTGAAACAGTGAATCTTGGAGTGAAGATAGTCTTAGCTGTGCAATTGTTTTCGTTTGGCCATACAGCGGTATCCTTGCAAAATACATGTTCAGCCTTGCAGAAAATATAAGCTAAAAAAAATGTGAAGCTTCTCAAAAGTAGATGTCTGGCTCCTAAATCAATGAAAGGTAACTTTGAAAATAGCTTCAAAATGCTAAAGCAGCAAAGGACATAACTTCAGTATGTAGGTTTCTCAGAGTCAGGATTCCAAAACACTTAAATATCAATAGCTTTTCCTGCATTCCAGCATTTTAGCTAAAAGTATGTGTGTATATATATGTGTGTGTGCATGTAGTATGTATACTGTATATTTTTATTTACATTGTCTTTAAAATGAGAATCATTACATGCCAGATTTGGCAAATACAGGACTCCTAAAATCACACAGAAAGTAACCACCTCTGTGTGTGCTTGAGAATAGGGTTACCTTTGTTGTCGTGCTCTTCATTTTCCCCCATTGCTATCCTGCTTTTTAGCACAATACAAACCTAGAAATGTTCCTGTGCTTGCCAACTGGTGGCCAGCCATGAGAGCTGATTTAAGCAGTTAGCAAAATCCCCCATCTGGTATCTGGACTTCCAATGTATGTCCTGCACATTAGCACAGCTGAGGCTCCAGCTGATACCCTCACAGCATTTCCACCAGGTGAGCCAAAATACTAAGCCAGGAGGAGCTTTACTAAACTTGTCTCAGCTGGAAGCTGGTTTCTGCAATATTTTTCAGTGTTATTAAATTAGTTCATTTCATTCATAGATTCAGGTGCTATTTTAGAACAGTTTTACTCTTTTCCCCAGGCAACCTGTTTTTTATTATGAGCTATTTTTATATGAATCTTGTTCTGCAGATTCCTTGGAAGGAGGAAAAATGGTCTCTGAGCTTAAGGGGTGCTCAGTGCCATTCACTGATTTATCAAGTGAATTTGGCATCACACTTTTTTTCTCTTGTTCAAATCTCATGTTGCTCCCTGAAAGCTTCATTAAAAAGATCAATGCCCAGGAATCATAGCACCTGTATTCTTTATGGAAGAGATTGTGTGGTTAAAGGTTTTTTAAGTATGCTCCTGTTTTACAGAAATGATCTTATTATTGGTGCTGAAGTATTGTCCCTGGCAGAAGATAGATGGTGATAATATCCGTCATGAACACCTGAAATGTCTCTTTGGGTCACCAGACCATGTCCAGCCTCATCTCTTTATTCTCAATATAGTCTCTAGCCAGATGCTTATGTTACTTGTAGGCCTAATTCCTCCCACCTGATTTTAGAAACATAAAAGTAGCTTCAGAGTCTGATTTAAAAGCATTGTCAATGGGAAGTGATAAACACCCTCATTTAAGTTTGGGCTTTCTTTGTTTGCTCCTGCCAAGAGATTTTGAACCCACTGCCAGTTTTGAGCCAAGTCAAGGGACGATTGCATGCCAGAGAGATCTGAAGTGATGGTTGTGTAGAGGAAAGGACCTTATTAAGCCAATCACCGAGGGAAGACAGAGAAAGTTCAGTCTTGATGGTTGTATTTGGTCTGCCTAGCAGCCAAAAGGCTGCCAGCTGTCCATGCACATGGCCAGTCACACCCTGGACCAGGCGCAGTGTGTTCCAGCCTCTGCCTGGCCAGCAAGCAAAGCACATTTGGTAGAAAATATGGGAGATGTCAGCCTCTGTGTGCAGGTGCAAGGCATGTAGATTTGGGGTTAAGGGTACTCTGAGCAGGTGAATGTGGTAGGGCTCAGAGCTGGACGCACTGGGGAACATATTGTGGTCACAGGACAAAGCTAGGTATTGTATGGTTAATTCCACTTAAAAATAAGAAAAAAAAAATTACTATGAGGGTGGTCAAACACTGACACAGGTTGCCCAGAGAGGCTGTGGAGTCTCCATCCCCGGAGGTATTCAAAACCCAAGTGGACATGGCCCTGAGCAACCTGTTCTACTTGACCCTGCTTGGGCAGGGTGGTTGGACTAGAGACATCCAGAGATCCTTCCAATCTCTGCAGTTCTGTGACTCTGTGAAGCATAAGGGACATGGGAGCGAGCAGAACTTATGCAAGTGAGGATGCCGGGAACATGGGACATGCTGGAGGGTATCGCTGAAGGGTGTAAGGGGCATGGAAGGTAGCTGGGGAAATGTGGGAGGCTGTTGTCAGGGGGTTGTTAGAATACTGTGGGGCTGTAAGTGAAGTGGAAGGACAGTAAGAGTACCACGGGGATTACAGTGTGGGTGGGACTTTAAATACTGCAAAGGGGACGTAACAGATGTTGGCAGTGGTATTCAAACCCAAGTGGACATGGCCCTGAGCAACCTGTTCTACTTGACCCTGCTTGGGCAGGGTGGTTGGACTAGAGACATCCAGAGATCCTTCCAATCTCTGCAGTTCTGTGACTCTGTGAAGCATAAGGGACATGGGAGCGAGCAGAACTTATGCAAGTGAGGATGCCGGGAACATGGGACATGCTGGAGGGTATCGCTGAAGGGTGTAAGGGGCATGGAAGGTAGCTGGGGAAATGTGGGAGGCTGTTGTCAGGGGGTTGTTAGAATACTGTGGGGCTGTAAGTGAAGTGGAAGGACAGTAAGAGTACCACGGGGATTACAGTGTGGGTGGGACTTTAAATACTGCAAAGGGGACGTAACAGATGTTGGCAGTGGGATTTGTAAGAACCCGGGGAGCTGGCTTTATTACTGGCAAAGATAAGGAATATAGAGGATCCCTAGGAAACCTGGCTTGATTAGTTCCATGGCTCCTGAGAGGCTTGCTATGCTTCATCACGTTTTCAGTTCTTCAAATGTTTTCAGCTCTTTTATGCAAAATCTTGGCTGCTACTTTGGGGTTTTTTTTGTTGGGGTTTTTTTCCCTTAATTTTTGCTTTAATATCATGCATCTCAGTGAGACCATTTTTCGCTTTCTTGTGTTAATTGTAGGCAAGAGGTGGAACCTGCTTACTATGTGTTACTTTATTATGTATTCTTTCTTTCTGCATGCTACTCTTTGATACAAATTACTTTGTTGGGCTCTTTTATTGTGGTTACAGGGTGCTAATGCACTTCTACGCATGCCATAGGAGTCATTCATATCAGAAGAGTTTAGCTTTGATCATGCTTTTCCTGTTATCCTTGTTGATTACCACTATTTGCATATTACTTGATTCCCCAGGTTTGTGATCTGTCATTTGGTCTGGTTCCATCCTCTCGCATCTCTCCAGGTTCCTTGTTTGCTTTGCTTTCCTGCTTTGCTCTGCTTTGGTGTAAGAGATGTTTTGAAACTAGTTAATTTCAAAGGCAAAGGTTTGTTTTACACATTTGCTTTTCTAACTTTTGGCAGTTTTATTACATGACAAACGAGACTTTGATATTCACCAGAGATCATGTGGTGAATTGTTTACTATTAAATGACTGGTTGAAATAAGAAGTATAATAAAATGCCGGTGCTTCAAAGAATCAGTCCTGAGAAAATCAGGAAAGCACTTACTTCAGCATCAGGGTTTGGGCAGGCCCAAGTATGCGCCCACATGCATTTTCTGCACAGATGTCATAACTGTCTGCATGAAAGTTTACAGTCAGCTTTCTAAGCTCATGCAGTGAGAATGGCCTAGTTTTTATGGTGTTTGGGATAGTGAAGGTCATGTAAATGAGCTGCCTGTGGCTCCTCTGTAAAGACATATATTCACTGCTCTGTTTTGTAATTTCTATGATGCTTCTCATTTTGTTAACTGCCTATGAACCTGCACATTGGGTAAATGAGGTGTTGATGTATGGAATGTAAAGACATATCCAAATACGAACTAATACTGCAGGTTCCTTGTCTGTGGTTGCCATCTTCCTCTAGTCTACTCCTTATTGCTGAGTGGCTTCATCCATTTGACTGTGTTAACAGTTCTCAAACTTACTTCTCACTCTGCTGCATCTGCATGCCCTCAGGCTCATATCTCCTTCTCTTTGATGTTTCACCTTGGGTTGCCTGCCATCATAACCCTCATATCAAACTCAATATCTCCAGAACTGAATTTTTAAGGTCACCGCTGAAGCCCTCTCTGCTCCCCTCACCTCCAGCACTGTCAGTGACATGACTTTCTCCTCTCTGGGAGATGACTTATTAGCCTCTCTGATGTGTGTTCTTCCAGATCAGCCAAAATGTCACTGTCATTACTTCCTGTTGCCTCACCTCTGGGTCTTTTCCTTGGATCCCAAGAGTATATCGAATTCAAAATCCTTGCTTTCAAGTCTCTATATAAAGTTTCCACTTTTATAGTTGCCCATAAACGTTTTGCACTATCCCTTTCTTCCTTCCAGTGATATTTCTCAATATGATTATTCATTTAAAGTATAGTTGAATCTGCTTGGTGGCAGGGGATGGATTATGTTTTCTACAACTTATTTTCTTTCCTTATGCTCACCTATGGCCATGACTATTGAGTGGGGTGAAGGGTAAGGTGGGCATAAGCACAGCACCAACCGTGACCTGCATCCTTTTTCTTTACCTTATGAAATAGTATTTTAGCTGCTGCTCCAACTCAAATCATCCCTAGTGTGATTGGGATGAGTTAGTGAGACAGATCCAGTCTGATTGAGAAGTCCACAGGCGCTCAGGCTCTGCCCTTCCGGAAAGTCATAGTCTGGGGTCCATATGTCCCATTATAGATTCGTATATAACCTGTGCAGGTGGTGAGCAAATGAGGGTCATGTCACAAGTCCCTCTCCTTATTCTCCTCCATGATTCTTTTTTTTTATGATCTTTGCAAAATTGGTTTCTCAGTCCTACACATTCATCCTACTCAGGTTGTTCCTAAAAGTTTACATCCAGAGTGGTAAATACTGGAAGTATGTATTCTGCATTAACTGAAGACACATTTAAACTTTTGTACTATCAGTTGGCTTAAACTCAACCAGTCTGTAATGTGGGTTGTTCCTCTCCCTTCCTCGGCATCCTCTCAATGTTCTGTGACTCCTGCAGATCTACAAGGTCTTCCCAGGCTGTCAGCATGGTGGTGCCTATCATTTCTCTGTGTGGCTGATCAAGAGATTTTGCACAATGGTCCCATGTTATTAACTATCTTGAATCAGTGTTTACCAGTGCCAGGCCACAAATCCTACTGCATTCTATATATCATCGATGGAGATAATGAGGGCACTAAATCAGTTTTAATTTGCCAGACATGCTTTGTGCATGCCCGCACTCTCCCTCTTCTTGTGATTGATCACCACTTTAAATACGATGTTGTGTATGACAGCTGGACTTGGGCATAGCTTTCTAGCTCCTTATGGCTTTATAAGAAAAAGAGAGAATATTTAGTACATTCCACAAAACTAGGGGTGGGAAGAATTTAAGTATCTATAGATGTATATACATATGCACATAGCATATTGTGTATATATAGTGTATATGTATAACATATTTATATATGTGTACATACAGAGACACACACACACAAAGGGCAAGAATACGTGCAGGAATCTATAAATAATCCTATATTATGGATGCAAAGTGACACTTTGAGGCACAAAATGCCGGTTTAATTGTTTATACTTAAAAAGTACTCACATGAAATAAAACATGGAGCCATAAATCCTGTTATTAGAGAGTTTCATTCTGGTTTTGTTATTTCTGTAATTTTAGAGGCTTTCTCCTGAGCCAGCAGGACATCATTTCCTAATGATACAATAATATCTTTCCTCAAGCATGAAGTACGCTGTGTTCATTTTTGCAGCTTTATTTCTGCTGGAATCAGGTGGAATAAGGAACCTAGTGCCTTTCTCTTTAGAAAACGCTTACAGCGCACACAGTGAAGCTTAGCATTTCTGGAAGCAATGAGAAATCCTTCAAGTAATCTATGTAGGCATTATCTTTCCTGATGTGGCAGTTTAACATTTTTGTGAGAAACAAAGATAGCCTTTTTCTGGAGCTAGAGACTAGGCCTGAGAGTGTAATCTCAGTACCAAGCCAAGCTGAACAAGTGATTTACACCTTTTGACTCACTTATGTTACTAACACCTGAATAAAACATGCTTAATTATTTCTGAAATGGAAGGGCCCCCTGCATATTTTTCACAATTTGGATGACTCCTACATATCATCAAATGTTTGAAAAAAATCAAAATAAGGTTTTTTTAATATGTTAAAGAGTTTATATAAGTAGTTACTTATTATAATTGAGGTGTGGTCATAAAACTGAAACAAAATTATCAAAATAGCTTACTGGTTTGCAAGAAATGTTTACTAGTAATATGAGCTGAGAATTTTTCATGTACAATAAATATAATTCATTTTCAGAGTAGTTTTGCAACATAAATTTGAAGTTACAAATATCAAATGTACTAACATGAGCCCACATCCCTTCAATGAGAATTCAGTGTACAGATTTCTTTGAGAAGCTGAGGTCTCCATCTTCTCGCTTGGAGAACGGAGTTTTAACAAGTAGGTCCCTGGCGCCAGGGAAACATTTTGGAGGAATCATGAGAAAATGGGGAAAAAGGAAAATTGGAAAAAAAAAAAAAGAGAAAAGGAAATTGATGTCGGGCATGGGGCAGATTAAGGAGAGCCTGTTGACTAGGGGCTTCAATTTGCAATGCAAAGTCTTTATTTCCAGAGAAAACTTATTAGACATCCCCATATTGAAACAGATTGAAAAATTGTGTTTTCTGGTCCTGTTTCCCATAATGTGGTATTGTGCAACTGAAACTGCCACCGTCTTCATGCTTATTTTTGCTTCACAAAAATATCACGTTTTTTTTGTGAAAACTGCAGCATCAGCACTTTGCAAGATTGGGTCATGAGATGTGGAAACGCTTCATTTCAACAATTTTACTACTTTTTTGTATAACCTAATAGTGTGTTATAGCCATAGCATCCCCTGTTGAGTAAGCACAAAACTTTGCCACTTGCCTACTTTCTGTATTTTTCTGTACCTGGCAAGCAAGCAAAATCCATGAATTTTACTAGTTCTTAATAAATACTCAGCAGTGATATGAAGCAGCAGGGGAGATGCAAAAGGAATAATAATTCTATTAAATGAAAAAGAGTAGGATTAAGCCAGTTCATTTATGTTCAGGAGGGAGAAGGAATATGCTTACATATGATAAAAATAAACTGATGACATTTCTAATATTTATAGAATATTTCTCCAAAGTAATTTTGATGTGAATAACAAAATGCCTTTAATCTTCCCATCTGAGCCATGCTTACCTTCAAGTCTACACTCTCACCCCATTTCTTTTGTGGGACCTCCTCCCAGTTTCTGCAGGGGGCAGAAGGCAGGGAATTAGGGGCTCTCCCACCCTTGCGGCTGGAAAGGCATCAGTACAAATCACTTACTCCCCAGCCTAGTTCATTATATTTCTGGAGCTACAGTAGGGAAGCATTTCTTATAAAAATCCCACTTTAAGGGAGAGCCACATGCTGCCAGCATGACCCTGGACAGTCCTATGGGCCAAACAGCAAATGCTGCTCTCAGGCAATTGCTCACCTGAGGAGCACTGCACGGCTGCACCGAAGAACCACTAGACACAGTGGAAAGATTTACATTTCATCCACAGTTTAACAATAAAGAATAATATCCCACTCCCTGTCAAGCAGAACCGCTCACCAGTTGTTTCAATACCAGCATCGCATCCAGTCCACAGTTATTGTTAGGACTAGTGGAGCACTGCAGCAAACCTGTAAGAGGTTCAATATTCTGGATCCACAGCTCACGTCATAGGCATTCACCTCTCTTTTGCCACTATTTCAGATGCTGATGGTTGGGTAATACCTAACCCCCTCTGTAGCCAGCACAGAAATTTGACATTTTGCACTAAGTTTTCCTCCAAAATGTTCCACTCATCAACACACAGTTGTTATTTCAGTAGGAAAAGGGCTATCTATAGATATTTGGCCACATTTCAGCTCCAGTTTTGTCATTTGGTTTTGGCTAAAAAGCATTTCAGTGCTGACTGGAAGGCAAATGCTCAGGACGAGCCGCTTTCTGCCCTGGCACTAGCTGGCCCGGCCACACCGCTCCCCTCTTCACCATGCCCAGCTCATGCCTGTTCAGCGCTGTTGCCTGTGCAAATCCATGTCCTTCTCAGAAACTTTCCTTAGTTATGTCTTTTCCATGGTAACAGCCTGGGCATATGCAAAACCTGGTCTTGCTGGGTCTTGTCTGGCATATTCGAAGACTACTTAACCCCTGCTTTAACACTTTTTATTGTGTTTGCATGTTGGATTGTCGACATGGCCAAGAGCATGAAGCAATTGTCATCATCACGGGTCCCCAGTTAAGCCCATGGACTGTTAACCTGATGATCAGAGTTGTTATTTCCTCACCAATGCACACACAAAGCTGGGATGGGATGGAGACAAACCTGCATAGGGGAGTAGGCGTTACCACCAGGAAGAAAAAAACAAAAGAAAGGGAAGACTTGGAGACAGGAATAGAGGAGGAGGAAGAGAAGATTGCAGGGTTGCAGCTGGGTTTGGTGCAGCTTATAAGGCAGTTGGGAGGCTGTACGGTGTCATAGCCACTCCTCCCATTGCATGTCTGCAGGTGGTGACAGAGCAACTCTCCCCTCAGGTAAACCAGGTCCATGGAGTTACATGGAGGTCACCTTCCAGCCTCTCTTTGCAAAAATTCTTCAATGACACAAAGGAAATCTGGATAATGTTTTGTAGGATTATGTCGCGGTTTATAAAACAAAAATGTTGTTTGGCTTCCAGGAAATCATACCAATGCCTCTGGTGTAGCATTCGATTCTAAACATGGGACCGTCCTCCGCAGCTGGCTACCCAAGCAAAACTGCACTGTCCTCACAGGGGAGGTATTGAGACGTCCAACCAAGGCACGTGGAAACGGAGTCCACTGCAAATTAAGGTAATAAGTTAAACTGGTCTTTTGGCATCAGGCTAATATGCTCCTGAGCAGCGAGGTCACTGACATATCCCTGTGCTCTAGCAGCTACTACGCACTCAGCTCACCTCTGCTTTCCATATCCTAGTGCCTCACTTCAGCTTCCTTAGTGTTACATCACTGTTGCTCTATTCAAGGAAAAAAAGGATGAGAGTTGCTCATTTTTCTGTTAAATTACCCTAAGACAGCAGGAGAAATATCTGTGCTGAAACCTGAAAATTGTCCATTCGTATACAGTTATGTTCAGGACCTATCACCGGTTATGTTTTGATGGTAGTCTGCATCTCTCCTCTAATTTCACTTTTTTAATTGCTTCACCCTCTGTCATCAGTTTCTCATGGCTCATCGTTTGCACATTCCTGTGCTGCATTCCCCCATTCTGCAAATAGCTCACTAAACGGCGGGGTACGGGTCCAGCACCCTGCCGGGCTCTTCCAATGCCGACACCTGAAGTTGCCAGGGCCGAGCTCCTGGGAGGCTGTGCAACTACCCGCTCACTCTGCCTTCAATTGGGCAGGAGTTACATCAAACAGGCAGGAGATCCCCCTGGACTGTGCTTGCCAGCTGTCCAAAACTCCTTCCAGTTGGGCTGCGTTGCTAATTTACAGCGCTGAACAAGGCGTGGGAATAGATGGGGCTGACCTGTGGCAAGGGCAATTCACGCTTTCATTCAGAGATGGGGAAGACAAAATGCAGAACACAGCATGCTGCATATATACACTCCTGGAATATATAATTTGTCAAAATCATGTTCTTCTTAATCCCTGATTAGGCTTCCTTGCCAGCCTGAGGCATTAATAGTTCTTGTGGTTGATCGGGACCCCTGGCGCCAGGGTAACTTCTCCTGTCCAGCAGCCCCACTCTCCCACTTAAATGAGGAGTGCAAAAACCAGCCTGATTTTAAGTCAGTTATTTTTACAGGATACCCCTGCTACCTTCTGGAAGAAAAGTGTGAAATACTGAGTGTGTTGTGCTATGATTTTAGACATTCTTTAAACATCTTATGGAGATGCCTTACAGAAAAATCTGTGTCAGTAACTAAGTCAATAATGTGTGGGGAGCAGATATAAATTTGGGTCGGAGTGTGAGGAAGGAAGAGTTGGAAAAGAGGGTGAAACAATGCAAAACCACCCTGGTTCAATCTTCTGCAGTCAAACAAAAGCACAATTTTTAGATCCACATTCAGTAATTTAAATCTGCTGACCTTTAATTCTCACTTCTAATCTATAAAACAATGTGAAATCCATATTTCAGGTAAATATGTGACCTTGTGCCAGAGTCAACTTGGTAAGCCAGAGACTGAGAGGATGTGGCAAGGGATAGTCTGTTAAATAAAGCTATGGTATGAAGGACATTCCCTTTAATACAAATATTGCACCTCTTGATGTTTACTGTGCAGGCTGTGGCTGTGAAATCCTTCCCTTTGTGCATGGACTTTTTTTTGCTGTTCACATTTTCATTTTTCTGTGTGCTCCTATTAAAATTCACATCACACCATAGCTCAGTTCTATTGAAAAAAAAAAATCCCACGATATTCTTTATCTGATATATTCCTGTGCGCAGTTTTGGTAGCACTTACCTCACCTCCATTGATATTGTTAAAGTTTCATACCAAGCCTTCACACTGTTCTGCTTTTGTGTAATCTTTATAGTAATAGGGCTAATTCAATAATATTCACACTGCCAAGTGAAGAAGCCCATAAGGTAAAACTCAATTACCTTTTCTGTTCCTTTTCTCAGTTGCTTTTCTGCTGTGCTTAGTCTTTTATCTTTTTCACTGTAAACAGGTAGCTTATTTAAATTTAATAGACACCACTGCCTTCCTCATTTCCTTTTTTTCCCTTGAACCTTCTAGACACTCTCATGAGATGTTCATTCACCTTTGTGTAATACCATAGTAATAGTAATTCAGGAAAAAAATGTAATGATGACATGCAACTACAGTAAAGGCCTAATGAACACTGAGTTTATGAAGAATGTCGCTTGGATTCCTAACTGCACTTTGGTAAATTATACAAATTAAATATTCATTACTTTGTACTTCATTAGTTCACATTTGGAACACTTTTTACAGGAAAAAAATGTAATGATGACATGCAAACTACAGTAAAGGCCTAATGAACACTGAGTTTATGAAGAATGTCGCTTGGATTCCTAACTGCACTTTGGTAAATTATACAAATTAAATATTCATTACTTTGTACTTCATTAGTTCACATTTGGAACACTTTTTCTTCATTATAATAGCCTGGAGTAAAGGTTTTTTTAATATGGTTTATTCTGCTATTTTTCAGAAACTCTTTAGTTACAATGTTAGAGGAAAGTTTTATTAATTCCACAACAGCCCAGAACATCCATATGTTCCAGAGACCGAGTATTTTCTCCCACAAGAATATTATGTAGGTTCACTAATTGTTCAGAGTTCTTATTTCAATAACCAAAGTAACTAAATATTTAAGCTGATTTTCACAATAAGTTTGCTTACTGATCATATCCCAACTCAGAATGAATTGCAATTTCATTAGCACGAGCAATATCTGACGAATGGTAAAGCGTAAAGCACGTGTTCTGCACTGTTGCATTGCATTGCTCGCTGTTGGCGCTGGTTGCAATGTCTTCAAGCGGGTTTATTTGGTGCAGCAGGCAGATGCTGCTCACCAACCTTGAGAAAGTGGAAGAAGTTACAAGGGTGGCGGCGGCTGGGGGTCCAGTGGCCCTGGTCCGCCCCCGAGGGAAGGTGGCCATGGGATTGCCTCTGCCCCACAAGACCCTGGCCAGCACGCAGAAGTTCTTCTTGCTGCTATTTGAAACATTGGAAGGATGTTAATGGAATTAAATCCCTTTTAGTGCCTCTGATTTGCTTTCCTCACATGTTCCTCCATCCTCAGGCACCAGGCACGGGGATACAGTCCATCTCCAGACAGATATAGAAAGTCTCCTCACAAGCTGTGCAATACTTTTAAGCAGAAAAGCGTTTTCTGATTGTGTATGGGCGACAAGTCCTGTCAAACCTTGTTATTCAGACTTGAAACTAGGGAAGCTGGCAATTTCAGCTGTAATTCAGTTACACTGCGGATGTTAATGGAATTAAATCCCTTGGAAGGTTTAGTGCCTCTGATTTGCTTTCCTCACATGTTCCTCCATCCTCAGGCACAGTATCTGGGGATACAGTCCATCTCCAGACAGATATAGAAAGTCTCCTCACAAGCTGTGCAATACTTTTAAGCAGAAAAGCGTTTTCTGATTGTGTATGGGCGACAAGTCCTGTCAAACCTTGTTATTCAGACTTGAAACTAGGGAAGCTGGCAATTTCAGCTGTAATTCAGTCACACTGCGGGGAGGGGATTCATTAAAATATAATCTCAAAAGAGTTTGGTTTTAGCTTGTTGGTTTTCAGTGAGCACACAGTGGATAGATGTAAAGGAGAGATCCCTGATCTGGTGATCATTAACTACACAGAGAAATCATTTGCTCTGTAAATCAGCTCTCGTATTGCTCCTTGCCAGAAGAAATAGTCCTTTAATTCTCTTTCCAAGTAGCCCTCAGCAGTAGGACGTGTTTGTACGGGTGATGGGATGGGGGGGGATGTACTGGCCTATCCGTACCCAAGCAGTAAGGCTGGGGAGTGCTGAGCTGTACATTGGATACTTAAGACCCAATGTAGGGTCAAGCAGGTGTAAAGCAGAGCTGGTGGTGGTTTGGGGAGATCTTCATGAATCCAGGGTTGAAAACCATGGTCCATGTGACTTCGCTGAGGTTACACAGGGAACCCATGGAATAACCATGAAGAATTAGTGTCTTATGTTTTCTTGTCCTCTCCGTCAATCATACAACTTTTTGTCCACTCTTCTGCCAAAACACTATGTTGAAATAAAGTGCGATGCTTTTAGTCGCTGCTATAGGATGCAGTAATATACCTGTGTTTAAATGAGGTTGTGACTGCTTCAGGTCCTCATCCTTCCCCAACCAGTGGGTACTGTGTACATTTTGGCAAGCCAGCTATTCTTGTTGTGCCTCTGGCAGTGCAAGTGGAAAACTGGGGAGAGAATAGGACTTTGCTGAAAAGAAACAAGTGCATCTGTACTGGCTTAATAAATCAGAAACAGGGAAACATTAAATCTGAACGGTGTCCAGCTCTCTGTGTGCCTGCCACATCAAACACAGATCAAGTTCTACCTCAGAGTCTGCATGAAAATCAAATCATGTGTGGATGTTGTTTTATTTGCTGAGAGCAGACATCTCCAGACCATGTTTAGAGCTTCAAGGGAATGTGATGGAAGAAGTACAAATCAAGGTAAGAAAACTTGTTACCAGTTTCTTATACAGGTAGTTGTATTAAAAGCAATAAATAAGCAGCACTTGAAAAATTTAAGGCAATAGCCAAATATGGATCAGAAGAGCTGCATGCTTGGCCCTTGCATATTTTATTAAGCAGCTACGTGGGCCACCAGATAGTTATTTTCAGTTTAGCTGCCCGGATTGCTTTGTTAGGTCCCAGCCCACTAGATCCATGTAGTCCAAAGCTTCTTTAGCTTCTTGAAAAAAGGGTCCTTTTAAAAGATGTGTTGTCACATTGCTGGCATCCTTTCACATTGTATGCACACATGCAGACCTGCAGCCTAGGCAGAGCTCCCTCACCAGTCAGGAAATTCAGTTCCTCACCCGCTGTGTCCTATGCCTTAGTGGACTATAGCACAGTTTTGTTCCTGGTTGCCTCTTCCTAGACCTTTCACCCTCAGGACCAATGCCTATTGTCTCATTCGCTGAGTAACTTCAGTGCAACTCTCTCCAAAATATGTCCATATTAGTCCCCAGTTAAGTGCTGTGCATCTGTGTGTGCTTATTGGGGTGAGGACTCTGGCACATATTATCCTCTGATCTGTGCCCAAGTTTGCCTCCCAGCAGACCTACATCGTTTATTCTGATTCAGAGGCTGTGGATTAATTTCCAGGCACGCAGTGCAATAACTAAGGGGTTCTGGTCCCTTCGGTGGAGTCAACAAGGTTGACCATATGGACATACTCCGGGTTCACAGTTCTTTACTTCAGGAAGATATGACAAAAACAACATGGGCACAGACACACATCTACACACACAATTTTCCCAGGCTTCCAAAACGTGCACGTTCTCAACTGAGGTCTTCTCACAGTGACTGGAGAGTGCTACTTCTCTCTTACTTCAGCCACCCCTTCCACTCAATGTCTCTCATCTAATGAGTCGTGCAGAGTCCTGGCCATGTTCTCTTGAGGCTCTTTGGGGAGGACATTTGCCTGAAGTGAGCAGATGGCTCACTTTACCTCCACTGGTGCCACAGGGCTCATCAACACCATGGTATGTTGAACACAGACAGATTTCCCCAACAAAGCAGTGGCTAGTTCTGAACTTCGAATAAATGTGACCAAACACCACTTATGAAAATGGCTTCACTAGTGGAAGTAAAAGGATTGTATGTTTAATGCAAGAAACACATAGAAACTATGCTTCTAAGCATAGTGAGCAAATTAGCAGGGTCCCAATGTGTAAAGAAGAACATCTGATGACACAAACATTAACATACAAAATTAATATCTTCTGCAAGGCACTTACACAGCTTGAGGCAAAACTCAGGATGGTTAACGAACCCTCTTGCGTGTATTATCCAACAAGAAGACCTGTGTCATCAAATATTTTTATTATTAGCTGAGATTGCCTACACTTTAGAATGCAGCTGTAATTGAGAGCTCCAGTTACGATTCCTATTGCAAGCTCTCCAAATAAAACAAAAGCCTAAAACAAAGCAGCATTTTTGATAGAAGAAATCATACACCTGACAGATCTAATACTATAGTTATAGCTCATCCCAGCCATGCACAGCAATATGAATTCTGTGCTTGCTTCACTATGCTTTTAACATGTTTGAAAATGATGTGGCCTAGGATAGACGTTGTACTTCATCATGAGCGTTCAGGGAAGATGGGAATAATTTGTAAGCAGCAGGCAAAATGCTACAAAGACGGCACAGCACCGTGAGCTGGAAGGGTTTCACTGTATTTGTTATTAAATGTCCTTGCATTGCTAATCATCAAATAAATAAATAAATATCATCAATAGTGCAGAGCCATTTCAGGATGCAACAGCATAAAAAAATAGTGTTACTGTTTATAGTCATTTCATTGGTGACAGCTCATTTTACTGAAACAGAGCAGACCATCCTGGCTTCCTGCATATAACTTGTCCTTGAAGAATGTTAATGGTTTCTTGTTCAGTTTTGGGTAGTTTTGAGACCCCAGTAACAGTCATCTTTGTCACTCTGTGTGCTAAATGGGAAGGAGATAGGAGAGAAGAAATTCACCTACCCAAACACCCAGGGCAGATGTTATTCAGGAAAGTCACAATGTTGCGGGGGGACAAAGCTATAAAAAAAAAGTAGCACATAACTAAATAGTCTAAAAATGACCTGTGGTATTTGGTGTTGGGTGGTGCAGGAAGATAAAAAAATGGAGACAGAAGGGTACAGCCCCAAAAGCACTTAGGAGTGGCAGCACACCAAGTGCTGGCCTCCAGGGTGCGTTCCCACGTGCTGCTGACAGGTCTCACCTCCCCACAGGTGACCAGCAACCTGCGGTTGAGTCTTACTGGCATTCATGAAATCTAAAACACTGTGTGGGGACTTGCCTCACTTAGCCAATAGGTGTGCAAAAGACAGGATGCCTCTTCACCCTGACTTTCTCTGAGGTGCAGGTGCTTTGGAGTGGACATCAGGGAAACTCCTCTGGGCTCTACTGAGCCTTCTCCTTGAACACACGCCTGTGCCAGTCTTGTCCTGCAAAACCCAGGTGAAGGAAGTGGTCACCTTTCCTTATGCAATAGCTCAGTTCTTGGACCCATCCAGAAGAAAAGTGTGAGATCGGATTGCAATGTCTCTGCTGCCCAAATTTTCCCACTTCCCAAGCCATGTGCTAATCACCTGCAGTGGGAGATGTGGCCAGGGCACCCCATCACAGGGAGAAGGACACCTGAGCTCCAGGTCAATGCTTGCGGGCTGTTGGAAGACCTTGTATCCACTAGCTGAGGAGCAGCCCACGGGAGGTAGGTGATCTGGCTGCTCTTCTGCCTCTGCCGCCAGCGCACGGCTGAGCGTGCCACACCAAAAGAACAGCCCTGAAACCAACAGTGGGCCCCCCTGTCGACCAAGAAAAACTCACAACATTAGTAGCAAAGGCGTGAGAGGTTCTGTACATACAAATTGCATGAATCATTTATAAAGAAAAAGTTTAAGGAACTGAATACAGGGTTACTGCTGTCTCACTATATTATACAGCTCTAACAAATGCAAAATGGAAATGCAGATACGCATCTACGAAGTTGTAAATACTGTACTGCAGTTACTGTGCCTTTCTGCACTCATAGATCTGATGAAAAGATCTCAGTGCTTTTAGGCTGAATTTTATTTTGTTTCCTGAGCCTATGACAACTACTTACAATACCGAGTAAAATAACACTTCAGTTATACTATTTCAGACACAGAACAAATAAAACATAGTACTTATTCTTCTGTTTTTGCAAGCCCCTCTGACTAGGATTCTTGTAAAGTAGTGCTGGTTCTCCCCATTTTTTTAATTTCTCTTCACTCCTGAAAAAACATTTCAAAGGCATAAATTAGATGAGGCCAGGGACAGATTTGTAATATCTCATATTTTCCTGGAAACAATAAGAAATCAGATAAGTCCCTCAAGCAGAGTGCATTAAAGGTGACAGAACAGAGATCTTGCAGAGACCTCATCAAACACAGACAATATTCAGCATTAATTCAGTGTCCATTTTGATTCGTTGCAGTCGGATGGGAAATGAGGCTTGAGTGACAACTTTATTTAGTAAGTCATAGGCTGCTGAAAATTTTATGAAATGATGCAACATACATGCAAAACAGTGGGGCTTTTTATTAGCAATGCTTGATAAGATACAGTGAAAATGTGAGTAATTTTCATTAGCTATTTGTCAATAAAAGGCATGGAAAATAAATTAGATTAAAACCCTGCTCTGCATAATTCTGCTTTTGTGTTTGCAGAAGAAACCTTATCACAATACCTTTTAATAATATGGAGCATCTATTGCAGCGTTTGTTGTTTTACTCCATTACGCCAGGAATACTAATTGTTCATTTCATTTTGTCTTCAGCCAAAGCTCCCATTTGTGATTTGGAGCATTATCCTTTCCAATATTCTTACATCAGTGGTGCTTATGAAACATCTGGCGCTTTCATTGCTGTGGACACTATCTTAACCAAAGGTGCATTTTCAGATACAGAGTCCCAACTTCTTTCAGAAAAGACGGCGTGTGTGCAATGGCTTGTGTCCTGTGCAAGGACAATCATATTGTACCTAACGCTGAATTAAAACCAGCAGAGAGAGTCAGAGATATAAAAGGTGAGGAGAGTGCACAGCCCCAGGGCACTATAATGAATATCATTCTCATGGAAGGTGTCATTACTGCTGGCATTTGAGATTGAAAATAGGAAAAGTTACATTAAACCTCTCTCATAATAATAGTAATAACAGTCCTTTAGAATAATTTTTAAATTAACCTTATTAGTAAACTCATCCAGGTTTAGTTCTTTCCACGATTCCCAGCAGAGGAATTCTTTAGAGGGCTAATGCCAGCTATGTGTTTCCTCCTCTTCTGACAGCTTGCCTTGAACTCTATATGGAAATCTATTTACCTCCTTATTTTTTGTACAAGCGGCAACTTCTACATAGAAATATTCCTTTAAACAGAAGCCAATTAAAGGGCTGGCAAACTGTTTTCAGAAATGAAAGCTGCCTGTTCCAAAGCATTGAACACTGGAGCCAACTGCAGAGGAAAAAACCACCAATTTTCTTTTTCCAATTTAAAAGCAAACCTATCCTGGTGCAAGATACTTCTAAGTGACATGGGGCAAAAGGAAGACACCATAGTTAAATACAGAATAATAATAATTTTCCTTGGCTTTCTGTAGTAGCACACAAATATCTGTGAGTAATGCCCCAATGCTACCAGTGAGCAGGGCACTTAATAAAACCCAAACAACTGTCACACATAGGTTATAAGGTCATTTCTCACACATAAGATAAACTGGAAATCCATCCAAAGAATGGAATCTGAGAAAGTGTTATGAAGTTTGCTGGAAAATAAAAAATGAGTTTCACATGTTATTTTATTTCTCAAGGGCATTTTGATAAACATATGCATACACTGTCAATGCATAGCTTACCCACGAAAAAGGAAAGAAATCAGTATCATAGGGATTTAAAACAGTAAGTGTCCTTCAGTGGCTTGTTATATTATTGTTGATTATATAAACACAACAAAAATGTACAATTATGCAATGATCCAGCTCGCGGTGCATTTCAGAGCTGTTTTCTGGTTATATTTGAAATACTGTAGGTAAGTGTTATTATTGCCTCATGGAAGATAAAACTGAAAAACAGAGTTCAAGGTCAAAGGCCATATTGATTTAACTCTGGTTCCCTAAATGAAGCATCAAAATCCAAGCCCAGCACAGTAAGTCGGTAGCCGGGTTTCAAGGATAATGCACTCCTGCAGCTCCGCATGCGGCTGCCGCCCTTTGAGAGTCAGCAGAGACTGCAGCTGTTTGGCATCTCTGAAAATCAAAATTTCCTGATTCACCCTTTAGGCAATCAAATTTAAGCCTCTTGTTTTAAATTAAACTCTTAAAATTTACTGGGGGGATGGCTGCACAAGTCAGGAGCAGCAAGCCCGCTGCTTTAACCACCGACCGGAGGGCACGCAGACCGGCCTCCGTGCTGAGGGTCCCTCGGTATGCATTTTCCCAGGGGCTGCCTTTGACTTCCAGTGACCTAGATCATAATGGCACTGCCCTGCTGGTAGCTGCCACCATCCAGCTGAACGTATGAAGTCAGTTTTTCACCAAACACTTTGGCTTCCTATTTACTTGTGGCTGCCGTGGGAAGTGTTGCCCCTATTCATGATAAAGGCAAATATAGCTTGGGGCCTGGCTGTCTGGGATCCCACCTTCCACCTCATGATCTTCCATGGCAACTGGGGTCATGCAGAGTGCTGGCGCTAGCAATCCTCATATTTCAGTGGCTCTTCTGCAGCAAGAGGCCCCCGTGCGTTTGGAGACAACCTGAATTCAGGCGCCTTTCCAGCGGGTGGGACGTGGGATGTTTCCTTTCTCCGAGACGGGGAGGGGGAGTTGGCGGGGATCTCCACTCCAATCATCTTTCAGTCTTTTGCCTTTGAAAAGAGACAGATCTGTGTGCATTTTATTAAATTGCACCAAAATGTGTCAATAGGGCACCTTTTGTGAATCTAAAAATAAATAAAATAAAAATTGCTTTTGAGAAGGCTATCCGAACTACAGCCATGCATAGATCCAGCCTTAAATAATATTTGGCATGAAGTTATTCAGCGCTGATTTGCATCTTCTCAGAGGTGAGAGAAGGAGACCATCTTAACACATCGCACTCGTTCTGCAGCCCGGTGTTACCAGGCTGCCTCTGGTACAGGTCTGCTGGGCTCTCCTCCCCACGCTCCGGACTGAGTGCCACTGCAAACCCTGCTGCTGTATCACACCTCACTGTAACACCTGGTCCTGGCTACGCAGTGCAGAATTCAGTAAAGCAAAAGGTTCTGTTGGAGAAAGACTGGCGGGCCCACCAGTCACCCTAAAAATGGGAAAAGCCGTACGAGAGGGAGCAGCCCTCAGCTCCACTGCCCACAAGCTCCTGTTTGTCCACTGCAGATGGAAGACAGATGTCCACAGGAAAACCAATTTCCTCGTAGGATGAGACAGTACAATGTGACAAAACTTCCCAAGCATTATTTCAGTGTGTAATGTATGTCTTCAGGAGTGCAAGCAACAGAAAGAGAGGGGGCAGGGGGGAAAGGGGATACAAGCGTGAAGAGACAGAGACCTGTCTCTGCAATGCTCTTGGCCCCACACCTTGCCACAGCTGCTCCATGCCCCACACTGTTGATACCTGTAAAGCCCTGGAGTGGAAATCAAAGAATGAGTAATCAGGATTTTTTCAGCACTGTACCATTTCAGACACCCACATAAAATGCACGTTGTGAATGATTGCCTGGATCAGTGAAGAGATCTCGCTGTGGTCTCCATGACCAACAGGGCAGAACGGGAACTTCCTGCGCCCTTGGGAGCTCCCGTTTTGATTAAACATCTGAGAAATTTCCCAAAAGACTATTATGCTCAATCAATATGATATTGCTTCAGCTAACGAAATTCTTTTAACATCCAACATCCTTTGAATCACGGATTAGAGAGGGCAGGTTAGTTCAGATTCTGAACTACATTTTAAATTACATAATTATCTAGTAACATCACTGTATATATTAGAACATCTATTTTCAATGGAAAGCTCCAATGTTCTTGAAATTCTATTTTAAAAACTGTAAGAACTGAGTATTTTAATATTTTGAAATATTTTGAAGGCTTGAAGATTTCAGGCTTGTTAATGTCATTCAAAGTCAACTGCATATTCTTTAACATAGGAAAATAAATGAATATACCATGTCATTACTGCTGACATCTAAAAATCTTGAAGTTAAGACAGTCAAAAGCATAACTACTTACATGACTGTATTTATTGCTGGATTGTGGATATTTCATTGTCAGTAAAATATTTTTCTATCATACAAAACATGTATATTTCATTATATAAAACACATTTCTGAAGGAAATTTCATGAAGGCAAATTAAGTAATAAGTGATCCAGTCTTGATTTTCCTTGTTTATATTACCAAAAAATCTTACCTGGGGTTTTGTTACCATACTGACTGTTCACATATATAATATTTTTATTCCTTGTGTGACAATTAAAATGTTGTGGCTTGCTGGAATGTGTTAGATATTATACTGATACATCATTGTCAAAATTTTCACAAAAAGTGTCACGCAAAACCCTAATATGTGAAATATTTTTTATATTGTAGCCTACCATAGTTATATTTACAAATGTATTTTAGTCCAAGTCCCCCACAACTAATCATAGCTTCGAAACTAGTAGGTTATGTCATTGACTGAGGTACTATTTTTCTACTAAACTGAAATATTTGGGACTAACATTTTTGGAGTAAAAGCTTAAAAGGTCTCAGGGTTATGGGATTGGGTTTCTTTTTTTTTTTTTTTTTGGGGGGGGGGGAAGTATTCTTAAAAAAGGAAAACAAACAGAGAGAAGACAATGAAGCTGAGCCCAGTTTTGCAGGTGCGGTGGGTATGGGCATAGGAAGGCCATTTCCCATCACAGTGTTTATATTGTGTCACTGTTTCCTCGCGATCCCTTTTCCATCCATCGTAGCCACCCGCCTCATGTTCACTAACACCTGCTAACTGTTCACTACTTCTTTCAAGCATGCATTATAATTCCTATTTCTTATAAAAACATGTTCACTGAGGTCCCATGAATGCAACCAAACTTCTTACACCATCAAATGAAAAATACCACACTGTTGTTATTTTTAAGTGTCTAACCCTTCTTGTTGTAGATTCATACAACAAATGCTGTTGTGTGTTATATGTATAATGCTGATAGTTAATGAGACTGCCACAGGGAAAAAAAAAAAAAGGGAGCTTTATCCCAAAATCATGATATCTGCATTTAAATTTCAGGAACTTTTGAGATGAGGTTGAGAACCAGGAACATTTGGTGCCATGCCTAACTTTTCAGCTGTGTGCATTCAGTAAAGTAAATTTTATTTCTCTTTTGGTTTTTTTTTTGTAAAAAGTGTATTTTAGAATGTTACAAAAAAAAAAAGAAAATATTTCCCACATCTATATTACATGGTGTAACTCATGGACTCCCAGCATTTTGTATTACAGCTTCAGCCTCTAAAAATGTTCTGAGATGAAATATAAGACATAAATCATATTGGGATCCAGGTCTACTTTACATATTTGGAAGAACTGTAGAGAAAATGCTAGGAACTGAAGGGCTGATCTGACAGCTCTTTTGGGGAAGCTCCCTGAAGAGGTGGAGGAAAAAGAAGAGGAAAACTCTTAGATGTCTAAATCAAAGGGATTTTGCTGCCTGAAAAAGAGTAAATGTGAGCATACAGATTATTTTCATGAATTAAAATGACTCGAATATCCAATGCAAGCAGACCTGACTTGATCATGAGATCATTGAATTCAAACTTTTTGGCCCTTACATCAAATGAACCACAAAAAAGCAGCAGTCCCTTTTCCCTAATTACAGTTACATCACAACTTGATCACAATTTTTTGTAGGACAGTGTCAGTTATAACTTACCGCAAAAAGAAAAAAAGGTATTCTCTAAAAAAAAAATGCAAGTCTGTATCAGGGAATTGTACAGATCACAACTTGGCTGTCAGCCTAGACAGAATCTATAGATATATCCAATGCTTCTCATGGGAAAGTATTTTATGTCATGTCAAATTTTGGCTGGCCTCATACAAGGATGGAATTAAAATGCAGGAAGCACTGTACTTTGAATCTCATTCCTTTCAGTGAGCTAGGGCAAAGACTAGTTCCCCAATAAACCTCACTTCCCAGCTGGCTTGGACCCTATAGGACCATTGCTGGTCTAACAACCTCGGTTTTGTTTTGCACCAGATTCTTGCTGGACTTTCAGTCAGAGCAGTGTCTCTCCCAGTCCTTGAAAACTGCAGTAAGCATGAACCATGAATGTTTATTTTAACAAGGAAAAAAATTACTTGCTCCATTTTTACATACTGTAAAAATCTGGGGTACAGGAGATGATAGAGGAAGGAAGAACAAAAGAATCATCAGAACAATAAGGTGATGAAGACCTCATAAAACAGATAAAAACATGTAAATAAGAAACAGGCAAATTCTCACCTTAAACTTTTTCAGCCAAATCAGTAGCAGGATGATCTGCTTATCACAGGAACACAGTTATGAAGCCTTCGTAGGACACTCACCTAGCTGAAATTCAAGGGACATCTCATCGTTGGTTCAGCTCAACAACATGGATTTTGCTAGTGTTGTGAAAGGCACCTGCAAGATGGACACTGTACATACACACTCATGCACATGCACGCAAATACACCCCTTCCTTTCCTCCACCCAAATTGCCGGTGTCCAAGGCCAAAGTCACTTTTCTGTAGACCATGACTGAGGGGTATTTGAGAAATGTTTTATGCAGGGTGGAGTTGACGCAGCAGAAACAAAAAGTCTCACAGGTCTCAGAGCTTTTGCAGCTCTTTCTTTTAAAAAGTTATATTACCCTAATTCTGACCATTTCCCTTTCTTATATATGTTCCCCTTCAGATGCCTCTGATCAATGCCTTTTCCTCCAACAGTGGAGACAGAAACCGTGAGGACTAGGAAAAGTACTGGGATACTAAGCATGATCAAGGACATCTATTTCTCACTATTGACTGATGCAAGAGGATTGTAGGCATGGACCTGAGATATACTTCAATGCAGGTGGTAATAAGGATGAAGGAAACCACTCAAGAATATGAGGTAAAAATATCCTGCTTTGCTGCGTAGCTGAGTAAACAGTCTCCTAATTAAAACAAATTTCTCCTTATAACACTACAGTTTTCCCTTATAAAACAAATTCCTCAGTGACTCATTTTCCCCAGATGTCATATCAAGACTTTCTGTTTGCATGTGAAACACGGCTAGTAAATACACCTGAGGAAAAAAGCATCCCTGGAGCACTAAATGGGCTATCAGCTCACCATTATGCTTAATTCTCACTTGTTCGTTCTCCTTTTCAAAATTTCACTTTAAAAGTTTCTATCAGTTGACCAGATTTTTTTTTGTTCACTTAATTCCTTTAATGTTTATAGTCATTAAGGCTTTTAGTGGAATCATTTTAAAATATGCTTTCGGGGTCACTTCGGCTCTATTAAGCTTTTTAAATAGATTAAATCCAGGGTCTCTGTTTTCTGAATACAAAAGCAGATCTTGCCTGTGAAGCCAAAAACAATTTAAAACATATGAAATGCGGTAGAATTAATCTGTCTAGAACCAAAAGGAAGACTGTATTTATAGCAGCTGATTTATTTGTTTGATATATAGTATGTGCTCTGGTTTATAATTTTTAAGGTGTGTGAAAAGGGTCACATTATATATTACAAAAATAGCAAGGGAATGATTTACAAGACTTCACATTGTGCCTATTGACCTTCTCAATAAGAAAGGTTGGTGGTTGTAACGGCACTGAAAAATTAAACCCATGGGAGTCAATTTAATGTAGTATAAACTCTTTAACAACCAGCAAAATAGCCATATCAGCTGTTCCATCTGCAGATTATGTTTCAGTTGTAAAATGCAGTTTTTAATAAAAAGTGCACAAGCTTTCTTTATTCTACGAAGCATGTGTTTCCTCCTCCGTGGAAGCAGCTGCTCCCTACCTTTCGTGTGGCAAGAATGGAAGTATTATGTTATAACTGGTCCCCTCAGTGGGAGAAGAAAGAAAAGGAAGAAAGAAACTGCTTAACAGCAGTACAAGTCATTTTGTCCAGTTTCCTTCTGAAAATTAATCTCTGAGCTCTGAAGAAAAGACGTACATCTGTTTGTCCTTTGTTGTGGACAAATACATTAGTCTGTCCGCAAGGAAAACAATATTAGCCCATGTACAGCTTGAAATAATCAATACCTAGACTTAACAATTGGGTAATGCTTCATGTTAACACACTCACTGTGAAAATGAGAGGTTAAGGGCAAGATATCTCTTTTAATTATCAGAGCCCTGTGTCATGGACGTTCCAGAAATAATGGTATCTGAACACATCTAAAGCATTGTCAGGTAAGTGAAAGACAAAAAACATACAAACTGTGATCTTCCTTATGATTTACCTCATTTTTTGCAGGATTATCTGGCTGCCGCAGTAACTTGCACAGATGGAAGCTGGCAAGCAAGACAGACTCTTTTCGTATCTCTGGTTAATCATCCCTAGGATGCTCACCTCAACCATTTTTTGCAAGGAATCAGACAAAAAGCAGCCTAGAGGTACACAGAGATTGCTAAAGCCACATATTAATAGCCACCATCCTCTAAAACAAAACAAAACCTAACAACGAAACGATGCAGCTAACACATCAGGTACTCTGATTTTGGCTTATACCTTAGGGGGTCCTTCCAGAGAGAAAGTTAATGGCAGACACACAATATTGGAGATATAACTAGCACCTTTTGGCTGTTGGAGGAGTGCTGTGGCGTATTTTGGTTTTCTTGACAAAAGAGGGCTTTTTTTGTAGCTGCTACTGTAATGATTTGGTGAAATGTGGAAGCTCACTGAATGTTCATGCTTCACACTAGAATTTATTTTCCTGACTAAGGAAACAAATGGCAAGACAGTTGAGGGCAAGAAGATTGGTGTTTGTGCACAAGCATACAAGAGGCGTGAATAAGGATATTTGCATAATGCACACTGGTGGGAGTTCTTTTCCAATTTAGCTCATCTATGTGGGAAGTTCATTATGGTATTTCCTTTATAACTTATATCTCTTCTAGGATAGCGGAATAAAACAATTGATGGTGCAGCAGTAGATATCTTTTTTACATCTTCCTGTGAAAGATCGCTAAACACTGTCTCTAATTTTCATTCCAGTTACATATTATATATGAAAAGAACGGGTCTCTTCAGAGTGTGTTTTAAATCATTGTTTGGTGTGCTATGTACTGTAGCAATCTCCACACATTCATTTTAAGTCCTCCTCGATCTGTTGATTATAATGCCCTGGAGAGACAAAATGGGTTAATATTTCAACACTGTGCTTATTAATGGTTAACAATTTCATCGGAACATGATATTCCCATACTGATAGTAGATGAGCTGAAGGAACAGGGTTGATTGTATTATCTTGTCAAAAAAGATATAGACACAGTTACTGAAGCTTTGATAATGGTTAGAACTAAGGAAGTACCATAAAATAATAGATGTCTCTTGTGCTTTTCCTGATTCTAAGATATTTGTCGGATCTGAGAAGACCCCATAAAAGACAGGTGAAACCACCTGTTATAGCCAGTCAGTGTTAGCAGCAGGAGAGCAGGCTGTCCTGTTGCTGGGACATGAGGAAAGCAAATCTAGATGAAAAAATTTCCCAGTTACTAAGGCTGTTTTTCGAACGCACACATACGCTTGTCCTCCAAGGCTTCTGCTTTGCTTTATTATGGAAACCCAAGCAAAGCAAACCCAAGTTAAAATACTTCCAAGGTGGACAGTGGGTTCAGCACCAGCTTTGCAGAGGTGTACATGGTCTTCTCAGAGGAAAGCAAAGAGGAAGCAGATTCTCAAGTTCTTCACCACACTGTTAAGTAGTATTTTAAGACATGGTTGTCAAAGAAGCATTTTCCTTCCCCCTTCCCTGTTCTTTGCTCAGAATTTTCAAAGAAGCGTTCAAGGGGTATCTGAATCTTTGTAAAGCAGAATCAACCAGTAAATCAGCAACACTGGAGTCAAGTGGGCAATGAAAGAGATCCTATTTCTCATTTGATTTGAAAGGAGTGTCTGAATGTATCCAATATCTCCAGAGGTAGTTTTATAACCTTTTGTACCTGAGTTCCCCAGGTTGCAAGCACTTGAATATAACTCCCAAAAACTTATCGGAAAGGCATCCCAAGCATTCAGTCTGAGCTGCTTAGGTCAAAGATTAAAAAGAAAAAACAGGGCAAAAGCAACTCCAGAAAGGAGTCGTATTAAGGGTCCTTGTATTGCCTACCATATGGCTTGTGGAGATAGAGAATTTCTAGTCATTTACTGTCCTGTCACCACAGGAAGCTCATGCTGGACCTTCTGAAGTGTCACAAACCACTGCAGACTAATAATCTTGTGGAAGGTCATGTAAGAAAAATTCAATAATAAAGCAACTGGGACAGTACCTTGACATTTGTGATAATAAATATTATCAACAACATCAGCTAGAGTTCAGAGAAACACCTGAATTTCACATGTCAAAATTGCTAGTGAGAAGTACCGGAAGACCTTTTAGACTGACGTTTTCCTGGGAGAGGCGATCAGCTCCAGGAATCCTTGTGCCTCGGGCATAATTCAATACCGTCTATATCCTTTGTCTTCTTGATCATAGAAATTAGAGCTGGAGAAGACTCCCAGGTCACCAGACCGCTACACATTTTCAAGCCTTTCCCAGTGCTCATTTAATGAGAGGAAGTCCAGACAATGACACTTGTACAATTTCTTTCAGAAGACCATTTCTCATCTTTAAGAGGGGAAAAAAAAACCCTCTTGCAAGATTCTTCAGCAGTGTCTGGTAATGTAAAGCGCTGCTGTATTGAGAGCAGGAAGCAAATTACATCTGCTTTACAATTTCCACTGGTGTAACTTAAGTGCACACAATACTGAATGACACAGAATCTGGCCCCTAGGATTTCACTTAAGAAAAGTGCTGTAGCAGTTAAATGTCTCAATTTTTTTTACTTTCTGTTTTTACTTCTGTTATAGATCCTGTCCATCTGTGAAGTCTAAAGCCCTTGCAGGACTTGGCCACGTTGGCCATCGTGCAGAGTGAGAAAGGACTTGAGCCTGAGTAGACTAAGACATTTCCAAGAGCATAGCACTGGTTTCTTCAAGGACTTTGCAAACCAATAAGTAAAAGCTATAACATACAGGAGTGGAAAATCAAATAGAAAAACCACTTTAGATCTACTAATAGCCATCTCCCAGCCTATAGCAGCAAACCTCCTACCATGGCCAAGATAAAGAACACAAAAAAAGAAGAAAAAAAAAAGCTGATGCTTGACATTGTAGCCCATAAACTGAGTGGATTGAGCTCAATAAATGATATCATGTTTGTGTTCTCCAGCCTCTGCTATATTGCCCATGTCCCTGAATCCATACACAATTCAGGTTATGGATATGGAAATCCTATTCAAACTTACCAAAGGCTTCAATTCTCCTAATTTCAAAGCCTACTTCTTTCTTATGGTTTTTGACACAAGCTGAACCAAATACCAGGTATGGACAGATGATCACAAGCAATTGAGTTTCCATAGCTAGTTTCCATAGGTTGCCATTTGTCACTGAGCTGCAGTGGCTGGCTGTATGTGTGTATGTCACCTAATACATAGGCGGAACAAAAAAGCATTAGTTTAAACCATTGCAAAGGTCACATTTGCCGTTTTGTGTAAGTAGCATTGAGATCAGGCTCAGTAAAATAAAATATTTATTTCTAATACAAACCACGTTCATAATTTCAGCTAACACATTTTACTTCTCACTTGTAACAGACAAGGAGCATTCATGCAATTAGGTAGCATAGCTTATCTGCCAGCTGGTAACTCCTTACGCCTCAGTAATTTGGTTGCTAGCAATTGTCCTGTTATATCCATAGTTTGGAAGGAGCAGAAGGCAGGCTTCCCACAGACTGAATGCTATGAAGCCTTCCCAAAAAGAGAGCATGGAGAATTTCTCACTCCTCTTTACTCTGACACATCTTTCCAGCACAGCGCTCTCCCATAAGGGCCTGAATCATACACCAAGCAGGAGTCAGCCAACACCTACATGGCTTGCTCTCACGTAGCTTTACGCCATGAAAACTAAGGCATGTCTGGTTTGTTTATTTATTTATACACTAGTGAAGGTATGCTAGGTAAGTAGTTGGAGCCAAATGAAACCTGCTGGTTTTACAAATTGGGATTACTGGCTGAAGCTTTCTCATGTCACCTCTAAACACTGAGGCATGTCCCAGGATAGCTTTAGTGATGATTACCAAGCTATAACACAAGCTGTCAACTCTGTTATAATCAGGGGTTAAAATAATACACACTCTGTATTGAATAATTGCTATAAATGCCCTGAGGCGTAAAAATATTGTTTGAGATGTTGTAAATAATGTGGCTGGATTTAACTGCAATTTGATATGTCTGTTCTGTTTTTTTTCCATGTAGCCTGGCCCCAAGTGTCTTTTCAGGTCTGCTCTTCAGTTGATGTTAGCCACAAAAGTAACAGTACCTCAGTGTACAGTATACAAACATCTGGGTCAATCTGAGGTCAAAGCTCAACTAAAGGAGGCAGCATGCAATAAATATAAATGAAGTATATTACTAGGATAAATAAAAGTGGTCTACAGTAATGCGAACAAGCTTGACTGATAGCGAGTACATTTCCAAGACACAGGGTCAAGCTTGGTGCATCAGCAAGGCTGAGGGGCTGAATGAGATGCATTGCTGCAAGCAACTCTGAGACAAAAATCCCCAAATAGGCTATGATCTCACAGAGCAGACTTATCAATTATGGTAATAAAGTCATCCTGACAGTAGACTTTCTGTTACCATCTTCATGTCTTTACTGTCATTGTCAAAGGAAGTGCTATTTCTTTCCTGATATAACTTTTTTCCACAAGAGTCTAGAATTGGTAATATTTGTTTGGTTTCATCACTGAGGCTTGCTCTCCCATTTTATTCTTTCCTCTCTGCAATTTTTACTGTCAAGTAAATGTTCTTTAAAAAAATACGTGAGTTGCTTTATCTATAGTATACCAATATTTGAAGTTTGTATTTAGAAGACACATCCTCTGGAAAACTACAGGCATTCCTGAAGGGAACTTGACCCTTTTTTAAGTTTTGTATGTAGTTTGTATGCAGTGATGGGCTGAGTTCTGACACGGACTAACTCCATATAGTGTAACTCTATGCAGACAGGGAGCAGTTCATCTATGAGCCTACCTGCTAGGTAGGTTTTCAGTGAGGTTCCCTGGAGTACTGTGAAAACAGAGTCACTGCGCAAAACACGGGAATAGTTTGTGCTCAAGTACTCAGGATCTGGCTGCAGGACTCAGCACTGAGCTGAGTAGCCAGACTTGCTATGTGGGGGATTATGGTGCAGAGAAGCACAGTGGGAAAAACCTCTTCATTGGAAAAAGACTAGAAAATTAAAAAAAAAAAAACGACAAACCAACAGAGGCAGTCAAAAGATTCTGGATAAAGTGCTACAGAAAGGAGTGGGAGACACAACTTGTACCATATCCGATTTCCTTTCCCATCATTTAATAGAGGTCTGGAGAATGAGGAAAGTGTGATGAAATGTTAAACAGCAACACACAAGTCTTCCGTATTTGGAGTGCAAATGACTAGTGACATAGGACGTTCCATTAAATGATGTCCATGAAAAGCAAGCACACAGTGAATCATCCATCCACACAGGCTTGCAATAAGAATGTTGCAGAACTCATCTCTGGGCTGATATTGCTGCTATTTAATGTAGTTTCTAGCAAGCCATTTATCATATTTATGGCTACATCTAACCCTTTTTACTATGTTCTTTTTTCACGAGTTCTCCTAGAGAAAGGCTATTCCACAGCTTTATGAAGCTATGAACTAGAGAATAATGCATGACCTAAAGCAAATGGAGGTGAATGATGCCCACATTATACTGGTTATCCAGACCTGTCAGAGAACTGCCAATATATCAAGCACTGTTGACCAACTTTGCCATGCCTATACTTTCCAGAATAGGTAACCAAATGGAATCGAAGGTGCACTTCAAAAGCTCCCGTTACGTTATCCTGCATCAAGATTTGCAGCAAATCTGAATACTTGCATCACTTTTTGAAAACAGAAATGTTGTCCTCGTCTGTGCACTACAAATTCCTGGCTTTTCAGCAACAGAATAGGAGCACTGCCTAGCCCTTCGAATAACCATTTCCTCCGAGACCTCACTTCAAAAAAAAAAAAATGTGCAGAGCTTATTAAAAATGTAGCTGGCTTTCAGACTACTCAGTGTCTTCCAATAATTTGGATTGTTGAAAAAATATAAACACTAAGTAGCAGCTGCTGGACCACACACCATGTGAAAGAAAGAAAACTGTTTCTGTTGAGAGGTTTCTCAGGAGCTTCATACCATGCAAATCCTTCTGCTTCAGCTAAATCCCTGGAGTATGTAATCCTGATATAGTTAAACTGTTCTTGGATCATTTACTTCCCAAGAAGCTTACTTTGCTGCATGCTTGGTGTGCAATTATTTATAGAGAAAGCCCTGTCCCTTTGCAAAGCAGAAAACAGTTCCTGGTAACTCAGTTGACACTTGATCTGCATCTTTTCTTTTTTTTTTTTTCCCCCCCTCAGAAGTAAAATTCATTGAAATATCACATAGATTCTCTGAGGAGATACAGAACATAACTTAAGAATGCTTATACTGGGTCAGACCAAGTGTTCATATTCCCCAGTATCCTGGATAAGCAGGGAAACATAAGAGCAGGGAAAGAATACAGTGATGCTTCCTCATGTTCTTAAATTTCCTGAGCCTGAACCACATCTCTGTGGTTAATTAATAGTCTTTTTTTCATTAGTGTTTCCAAGTACTTTTAGAACCCATTGATATTTTGGCATCTGCTACATTTTGTGGCAATTAATTTTAGCAAAGAAATGAGCATCTTCAGTTCCCTTTAATGACTGCAAACTTAGAGAAAACTCAAACTTTTCTGGATTGGATCCTTAGGCTTCCTGTGATTTTTGTTTTCCTTTTGTTAAAAATTTGGATATTGATACTTACTCATATCTCTCACTGGCACGAGTCATTCTGCCAGTTATTTTACTAACATTTGTTAGTGAGACCTGTTGATTCAATAACATGTGTTAATCTGCACTGAAGACATTTAGGCAAGGTGTTACTCATTTCTTGATTTTCTTTTTAATTAAAGCTTGTTCATGACAGCTAAAGTTGTGCAAACTTCTAATACATGTAACTGCATGCAAAACATTTCTTCATGCTGGCCAGTTTCTAAACTTGAATTCAGTTGAAGAGTCCTATATATTGGTGGAGAGAGAGAGTTAGTGGAAGATGATTTCTTTAAGTTATTATAGAAACTATATTTTGTTATTAGAATTTAAACCCGTTAAAGCACTATTCTACCACCTATATTTTTCTGAGTTTCTGGTATCTTTGTTCAACATACTTGTAATATTAGAGACTTGCAAGAGTGTTATATTCATTATAACTCGCATCTAAATTTTATAGATGCATGTGTTTCATACAGCTTAGTCAAAGATCCCACTGGAATTAAAAATACAATCATGAAAAATGTTCTGAAGGATGGACTGACAAATAATGAAAGGAAATAAGGGAATTACAAGAACACACTGAGAAAGAGAAAATTATAGTTCATGTCTCCCCAAGAAACTGCTGATAACAGAACTACTGTAGGCTACTTCCTACTTCTTCATCTCTCCCCATGAGTATGTACAATCTGAAGATTAGATCAGATTGTGTTAACTGCAGATCTTCTTTGAGTTTAAGAAGATCCAAATAAGGGATTTTCATCCTACAGTCCCATAGCAACATCACCTGATTTAGGCCACAAGGTGATGGAGTGGAGTCAGGGTTAAGTACCGAGAAGAGTTAGTTTTTTCCACAGAGCTGCCTAGAGCTAGCCAGTAGGAAAACGCTGAAAGCAGTGCAGGGCAGAATTTGACTTTTGTACTAGGTAGTGTTGTAGGCAAAAAACCAGCTTAAATGGTGAATGTGGACAGGCAACACATGCATATGTGTGTGTGAGTGAATGCCCAATACTGAACTTCTGAACTCTAAAGCAGAAGCCTGCTTCTTCCTAACTGCAGCTAGTAAGGGCTAGTGGTACATTTTAATAACACCTGGACTAAGCAGACATGGCATGTCTTGAACACCACCATTCATAAAGAGACATGAGACAGGACCACCAGCTAGGGGGCTGATTACACGTTGTGTTCCTGCACACAGACTGTATTGGCTCTGGAAAAGAAGTGACCCCAGAATGGGGATGAAGACCTTGGCTGGAGGAAAGATCCTGGAAGTGGGTGAAGATACTGGAGATCAGAGAGATGGATGGAGATGAATGCCAGGGGCACCCAGAGACCTTGGTGGGTGATGCCCAAGACTGGCAACCATGAGCACACCAGGAACCGACCTTTCTGCCCAACCTTCCTGGGCCAGCAGTGATTGCCCTGTGGGAAAGGGAAGTCAAGACCAAGTAAGCGTAATTGGGGGGAGGGAGTGAGGGTAAGACAGTCAGGTAGGGCAAAAGCTTGAATCTTGCTCATTCTTAAATAAACCCCACTATTCAGATCCACCATCAGTTGCTGTTTACTATGTCTTGCCTGTGACAGGTCAGCAGAGCACACACAGGTAAATGGAGCAGCACTGTACCCTCCCACATTAGAAGTCCTTTAGAAAGAAAAGGTTGCTGCCTTTTCATTTTTTGTTGTGTCTAACCTGGGGAGGGGGGCCACACAGTAAGCATTTTTACGATTTGCCTATTAGATGCTTTCAGGAGATAGGATGGAGGATGCCATATTCTGAGTACTGCTTTGACCTACACCTGTTCCAGGACACCTTAGAAGACATGACTTTGGGATAGGCACATGAGAAAACCAAGGAGACATTAAATTCAAAAATTAAGTCACAGTTATTGAGGTACCGCTAACTCTCTTTAAATCTGCCTTGCATATTTTGTTCATAACTTCATATTTGTTTTATTACTCCTCAACTTGTTTTGAGGGGTCAACCCAATTTTTATGTTAGTCAACATGTTATTAGTGGTGGTATTTTTGTTTACTTCTATGCCATTGAATACCACAAGATTCTGTACTGATCTCTGTAAAGCACCTCAGGAAACACCTACATTCACAGACGATTATTGGTGCCAACTTTACTGACTGTAATCCATTTGATGCATACTTTAAACTAAAGGGGGGTAGATATAGACTAGATATAAGGAAGAAATTTTTTACGCTGAGGGTGGTTAAACACTGGCACAGGTTGCCCAGAGAGGTGGTGGATGCCCCATCCCTGGAAACATTCAAGGTGAGGTTGGAGGGGGCTCTGAGCAACCTGATCTAGTTGAAGATGTCCCTGCCCACGGCAGGGGGGTTGGACTAGATGACCTTTAAAGGTCCCTTCCAACCCAAACTATTCTATGATTCTGTGATTCTATGATACTTCACTGATGCTGTGTGGTGGCATTAATTGTGCCTGGCAGTAATAAGGCAAGAGCCTTACAAAAGCCTGTTTCACCAGAATAGATGTAGCAACCAAACTGAGAATTCCCACACATGTAATTGAGATTATTTCAGAATCATATTTATTGTCATAATTAACTGAACCCCATCTTGTTTTAGTACTATTTTGTCTGGGACGGATTGCCTAGAGACTATTTGTGCTAGAGACACGTGGATAACCTCACAACTCTTTTAAGATCAGCTTGCTTCCAGCCTCCCAGGATTTTGCTGGTGCTCCAGGCAGAAGTCTCTTCAAGTAATTCTTTGGGATTTTTAGGTATAAGTTATCCAGGCCTGCTGATTTGAAACAATTTATCCTCCGTACAAGGGCTGGGTTTTTTTAATACCTTTTTCAGCTCTTAACTGAGTACTTCATCATCTTCATGAGAAAGAAGCACTTCCTCTAGTTTCATTTTGAAAACAGAACAGGGATTTATTTATTGTGCACTCCTGCATTTCCTGTCTCATTATTAATGGCATTATCATCTCTAGTAATGGGCTTGTATTATTGCTGGGATTTCATTTGTTCCTAATATACTTTTAAAAAGCTCCTTATTTTATGTTGCCCAGAGACAAATCCATGATGTTATTAGCCTCTCTTATCAATTATGTTCACTTCACAAATTATATTGATTATTATCCATTTCTTCCTTTTCTCTTGTGTTACATTTTGTTGGATTTCCCCCATTTGTGATAGCTTCTTTCACTTCACCCCTGCCATAGAAGGATCTAGGGCCGAAGTTGCTTTTGACTGTGGATTCACATCTTTCTTGCCATACAACAAACCTTCTTGAAGAAATCTAAATTGCATTTTACAACAATATTTTTTCTTCCAGTTAGTTCTACTTCCTTTGACTCCTTCAAAAATCCCAGTGTGTATGTTCCAGATTGGCTCTGCCCTGATTTTTGGCCACAATATATGTAATCATCACAATTTTGGTCCCTATACAAGCACAATCTTCCAGTCCAGTGATTAATTCACCTTCATCTTCCATAATAAAGCTGCAAATAAATTCACTTTGCAATGGCTTCTGAATTAGAATATTTTTAATTTTTATTTTTTTAGGAACTTTAATGATCTTGTACTACTGGTTGAAGGAAGCCCTTAGAGCACATGTCCCTGCACTAAGAGTCTCTACCACCTACCAACCTATTATTCTGCCTTAGTTTAATGCTCTCCTGGCTGCGCCATCTAGTCTTTGTGCAAAAAAATGATTCCCCTACAGGTGCAAGATTCAGATTATTAGATTAATCTCAGACAGTGGTGGCAAACCTGTGGTGTGGATGGAGGAATGAGAAATGCCACTGTAGCAGTAATGCAGTGCCCTTTCCTCTGCCCCCTTTTCCCTACTCAGCCTGCTCCTGAGAGGGGAGTGGGGTGTAGAGCTGCCTCTGAGGGATGTCGGGGAAGGGAGAGGGGAGGGGAGCTTCGTTATTCCCCGTGAGCTTGTGTGCACACAGAATGATGATCTCTGTAAATATCAAGCACTCCTAATTAGTAAATAATGCAGTTAGCCTAAAAGCATTTAAAAATTAAGAGGCCTTATCTTTTGCAAGACCTGTGAACTCAATTAATCTATGGTTGGTCCACCTTTAGCTGAGGTCACTTTGTGTAGCCTCACAAGAAAGCTTTAGAAGGTTTTCTAATGTCAAGATAATATGAAATTTCCTTTTAAACAGGTGAGGGTTTATTGCATGTAATCAGGAAATAAATGCCAGTCTGGCATATTTGTTTGTTTTATATCAGACCTTTGAACAAAAGCTATTAGTGGTTTGGAACCAAATGTTCTTCTTTGTCTTTGGCCTGAAGCAGGGGAACATGATGATTTTGAAGTCCAAAATTGCATTACTGTCATCTAGATCAGAATTTGGATGATGGTGTGTAAACAAATTGTAACGTGTAAGTTAAGATCAGCATGCGATAGTATTGGCAGTGGCATGGGAACATAGCCCATCCATTCTTCCCTATAGCCCCGTTGCTTAAAAAAATATTCCACACTGAGATTCAGCTGGCTACAGTATTGGATTTAATAGTCCTGCATTTTTAAGTGCTGCCTGTTGTTAGAAACAGCTTCATTTGAGAGCACAGAGATCAGGATCCCATTCCTGTAGGAGCAGGAAAACAAAAACCATTCAGCCTTTGTTTTTTCAGCAGCTGTTCATGGATACTGGACCCTGATTACAATAAGCGGAGAGCAGGCATGGTTTTTGTATGCCTTGAACTAGCTGCTGATCCAAATGCTACAGCATTAATGAAAATATTTCTGTAAATCTCAGTAGCTTTAGGTCAATCATATGGTCAAACTGTTTAAGTCAAACCTTTCATCCCTTTTCTACCTGTGGCAAAATGTCAGAAGATTGTTGTCTTAAACTAAGCAATAGTCTATAATTGTTACCCCAGCTAAATCTATCTCATGTAATGATATTATACCAAAGCAAATAAAAGATGGTATTTTGTGGTAGCCGTGAGCAAAGAAGGGAGTGATCCAGGTCTCTAATGCTGATTCTTGCAGGATTTTTTCTGCTCTCTCTTCACATTGTAACCTCAAAAGTCCTCTCATCTCTATCAGTAGCATTCACGTTTGTAATCTTTAGGTATTGCATTAATTACCATGTTGCATTAATTATCACTTTAACCATGAGCCTTCTCCTATATCCATGTATGGATAAAATTTAATTGTCTGCTGGCTTCTGAAAATAGCCAGCACTGAATAAAACTGCTCCATTAACTCATCATAATTTCAGTCCCCAAACCAGGCTTGTGGGATGCAGATTAGTTCAAGAGATATTCGCTAATGCTGAAAGATGCATGTACAATTAAGTGTCTTCTTTATTCAATGGCTGTCTTCTTTTGTGTAGAATATAGCCCATTATCATTTATGGGGGTATTTTATGTAGCTATACAGTTAGATGGAAGTGTAAGTATCCCCCTTCTTGCCCAGACTGTCAGTGACATCCCTTGTTTAAAGTATTTTTGAATGCTAATTAGGTTTTCACTGCCCCTGTCTTTAGTGTCTGCTAGAAGGCAGCTCCCATCCAGTAACCACCTTGAAGTTACCATAGATCTTGCTAATTATCTGTTTCGCCATAATTCCAATGGATAAGACCCTGTGCAATCTGTGACAAACAGGGCCTAAATTATGCAGTAAGTGCCCCTGGATTCTCTGACTTTCTAATGCAGCAAACTGGAAATACTGCAGCTTCAGGTAAATTTTAAAAATTGAGATTATTATTGCATTCAATATAAAATGAATAATCCATGAAAGAAATTCCTTGCATTATTTGTCACAGTAAATTAAACTTCTTTTACCCTACACCTGCATTCCTCCTCTGCTTCCAAAATGTGAAATGAAGAACTGAAGGGCAAAAAATTATCAGGGGCAACTGACAGCAGTTACACTGGCTACAAGATAATTTGGTATTTGGAGCACTAAGGAAGCCTTGGGAAATTATTTGAGACTCAGGATTCAGAACTCAGAGTGAATGTTTCTGCTTAAAAGACAAGCTTGTAAAAAGCCTAGCTGGTTAACATGTTAAATGGCATGAGAGAAGTGCAATTTCAGTCTGTCTGCACATGGGAAAACAGTGCTGAGTTGCTCATAGCTGTGCTAAAGAATATTTGGCAGAATATCGCTATCCAGAAAGCAACAGTTTTATGGCTAGATTCACACAAGGACCTTAAATGTTGCACTGCCTAAATTTTAGGATGGAAGAGCGTGTCTCAAGTAGTCAAGAGGAAAAACTGAAGAGAGGGTATGCCTTAAAGCTGACCCTTCTCCTTACAGCAGCACAAGGACAGAGGCGGGCCAAGATGCCTCCAGACTCCCAGGGCCAGCCGGTGCCTTTGCCTGCGGGACTTTGGTTCCCACATCAACTGCTCTGCCAAAGTCACTAATTCTGTCACCAGGCTGGCGGCAGCCCCAGGACAGGAGGGAGGAAGAAATACTGTGCCTTGCACAGCATAGCAGCACGTGGTGGCCGAAGGGGACATGCTCCCTACTCCCATCATGAAATGGGGAGGTCCTCTGTTTTCAATCCACATCAAATAATTCTGTAGCCCAAACTGGCAGCCCAATGCCCTTGCTGCCAGATGATGTGAAATGCCTCTCGTGCTTCAGCTCTCCTCTTCCCACCATAAATACTCGATTCATTTAGGCAAGGGCTAAGGACAGTCCACCAACCCCTGCAGCACAGAAAGCTGCATACCCTTACCACTAAAGCGTTTCTGGAGCCATGTGAGAGCTGTGGCTCCAGGCTCAGCTTGAAAATAGGAACAGCGGTGCCCAGGGAATGTGTCTACTACAGAACTCAATCCAAGGTAATGTTGCTTCACTATCCGCTTGTTTTTGGGGGTCACGTCTAATTGGTGAGCTCGTGAGCCCACTGAGTCAGACTGCAGGCATAAGACATGCTGTCCTCCACACGTGCTTATTTTGTGGATCCAGATGGGCAAAGGGACATGAGATGAGACCCTTGGTGTTGAGTCCCCTCCAGGCAGTTTCCTGCCTTATTGAGGAAAATTCCCACTAGGTGGCAAATCACCTGAGATTTTTGAGGACTGAAACTTTAAAAGCCTTCAGAGCACCCCTTTGTGGGTCTATCTCTTAGACCTTGACTGTAATCCTAACCTGTGCCTGTACAGAGCCTGTACAAAGTAATTGCTAGCAATGTTTGAATCCAGTTTTAACTGGGGGAGGGGGAGCGCATTAATTTGTTTCTTGAATGAAAACAAATTTGGCCGCTGGAGTGTGATTCTGCAGTGCAGATTGCCAGGGGTACAAACATTAAACTATTGATTTATTATGTGAAGTGCAGGTTATTCTGGTACAGATGGTAAAAAGTTTTGATTTGAGAGCTGCAGCTTTGCTATCGCCTCTGTGATTCACTGGTGTCTTCAAGGTAAGCTGTTCCAAACCACTTCTCCTGTTCACCCTTCACTTCAGGGGCTCTGGGTGGGACCGGGATGTTCATTGCTTTTTTGTACCACTACAAAGATCCAGAGCAATGACAAGGTTCTAGCTTGAAAATGGAAGTTTTACAGACCTGTCACTACAACTGTCTGTCAGGCATCCCTCAAATGATGTGTCAGACATATCATCCATAGGTGAGAAGAGCATTTCACAACTTCCAGACATGAAGATGGCACGGCTCTCTAAACGCATGTATCTCTGCAATTTAAAGCAGGTTAGACATTTTCAAGCTGATTTTTCCCCTGTGTTGGGAGGATATCAAGGCCACTGAATTTCACCCAAACTGGTGTGTCACTTCCCCAGCTTCTCAGCTGAAAAGACAGACCAGTATAGGAGTCCACGGGCATTTCCACCTACTGCCTCTCAACAAGTGTTTTGACAGGCTGCTCTGAAAGTGGGTTGCAGAGCCTCCAGGTCTCTAGAGCTTTCCAGGGAGGCTGGTGGACTCCCATATTCCTGGGACATTGTGTTCCCCAGCAAAAAATCTGGTGGGCAACAAGAATCCCTGGGAAACGTCATGGGTGATGTCTCATGATAGGCTACCCCTGGCTGACTGTCACCCCTGTTTCACAGACAGCTGGCTCCTCGCTGGCCCCCATCCTGACAGCAAGTTGGCTGCATGGACAGCTTGGCTCCGTGTCTGTCTGCCTGGCAGATTGCAGAAGAGCATGTTGCATTGTGGAGATACTGCAATGTCCCTGCTTGAAAATCATTCCTCTGTTTCCAAAATAAAAGCACTAAAGATTTTTTGCTTCCACCAAGAATCTTAAATGTTTGGCTTTTTTTTTTTTTTTCCTTGATTACGTGCAAAATACTCCAAACATTTCCATTCTGGTTTTTGGCCTGCCCTCCAGGACCCACTGGGGAGATGTTTAGAGCCCAGCTAGATCCATAGCTTAATTACACTCTACCGGCATTGACTACATAAATAGAAAAAAGGATTGTTTTGTTTCAGACTGTCTTCTAGCACTCTTATGCTGTTGGAGCATTAGCTGATAAAGGAACAGATGTATAAATCATCTGGGCTGTGTACCAATGTACTGGGGGCTTTTCCAAAGGGATGCATTATGATCTGGCTGCACTCAGTCAGTGAGGATTAACACTCCAAACACCTTTTGTTCTTCTCCTCAGTTCTGCACTACATTGAATGTTTGAATTGAGGATGACTTACTCCTCTGCTTGAATGATACCTAAAATGGAGGACTACAGCTCCTCTCCAAGTGAATAAGGAGAGACAGTGGAAGTGTCTGAAGTAATACTCACGGCGAGAAGATTCACTTTTGCCATTCTAGCAGTTCACAGTATTATTGGCTTGTTCTTCTGTATTAAATCTTTTCCCATTTTTTCTGCTATAGAAATGTAATTTGCATCATGTCTTTTTCCCAGGAGGGAGATGCTAGAAACTCCTCAGCAGCTGATTAAGATTTTTCTCACTGGGTTCACATTTGCCTTGTAATGATTTGTGAGTAGCCTGACTTGTTTGAAATACTAATGCTAGAAGTTTGGTTTAATTGACTAAGCCCTGGATCTTCTATAAACTTCACAAATTTCTTTCCTAATTTCTTTCATTACAATGGCCTGCACAAGAAGTGGATCAGCAATCATCATTAAAATGTCATTTATATTCTGCGTGACTTCATTTCCAAACTTCCTATATTTTATATCTGCAAGATGGAATTTTTGTGATAATTTCTGCAAAAGTGACAGGACCATTGCAAAAAGGAAGTGTGTGCTGAAGATACAAAGAGCTGTGGTTAACTTTGACTCCAGCCAAAGGAGTTTTATAAGGGAACCATACCTATTGGTCTAATACTTGTGATGTTTTCCCATTATCCATGCAATCCAGGACTCCTCTCTAAATCACTTAATTCAGCTCCTTTTAAGACTTCCTTTGCATCACAGGACAATGTCGTACCCTTCATACACTTACACCTCTTCATATATTATCTACTAATTAATGCCCTTGAAAACAGTTTCTCTGGTCTCTGCTAACTAATCAGGCAGCAGAGAGTCCAACCTATTAGCCAGCACATTGGTGAATATCTCAACATCAATATAGAACAAGTAGAGAGGCCTATGAGAGACAAAATCAAATTTGTCTTTGTTAGGTTTCACGTCAGTAAAAGATGGGCTTCTATTGATTTTGAAATTTGCTGGGATTCCAGGAAACCAACTTAACAGGGTTGAGAGCCAAATCCTTACTCTATTTAATGCCTCAGTAAGGCTTTTCTTCCTGCTCTTTTTAGTCTTCTACCATTTCCTCACATATTCCTTCACATTTATTTCTGTTAAGCTTTCCTAGCTGTTTTTCACCCAGGATCTGAATTGCTGCAATGTCAGCTGTTAACCTTGGTGTGTAGTCTGAGCTTTTAGAACTTTATCCATCCTAGCAGTTTTGCCTATATGGGAATAACCACTTGCAAATGAAACACACTTTGTGATTATGCCTCTGAAGTATACCCTGTTTAACACACCTCAAAATACCCCTCTAAATGTAGGAAATGGTGATTCCTTCTCTTTTGCTGTAGACAAATCGTGGTAATGGAACTGTTAGAGTCAAGGAAGGATTTTAAGTTCCTAAAATCTAAGTTCTTCCTAGATTTAGGAAGAACTTATTCAAAACAATGCAAAGCTGCAATTCTAATAGTCTCTGTGTAAGCATTCCTTGGGTTAACTAAACTCTTTTTTTTCTTATTTACATTAGTGTTCAGCTTCTTCCTTCTTTACAGGACTGACTAGCTGGCATATAAGCCAGATGTCCCACTGCCCAGCCCCTCAGAGGCATGACTTGGTAGATATTCTCAGACCATGCCTAACACATACCGACAGAATTACGTTTCACAAAATAAAGAGATGTTCCAAACTTTCTTTTATATCAGCAATGGCAATAGGAAATTTTTGTGTGCATTGACCTAATGGCTGGCACATTCTCTCAGGAAAAGGGAAACCTGCCCAACTTCTCCTCCTGCCCGAGGGGATCCAGATCTCCCTCAGATCTCAGGATTTATTGGGCTAGAGAAAAGGAGAAAGAAGGAACGCACCTGTATCCTAAAAGTACCTGCACTTCTTCGGGAGTGAAGGGGCCAGCATTTTAATCACTGCTCCTGGGACCACGACTTTTGAATAGAAAATTGAAAAGCAGTGCTGGGAGCAGCGCTTCTGGGCTGGGAAAAACGGGGTTGAAATGTCTCAGGTCTCCTCATTTTGTGGGCAGATATGGTTGGACATGATCACCTCCTCTTCCTCTACTCTCAGTTGTTATACTTTTGCAGGGAGAGATGAGCCATGCTTGGTGCTATTGAAAAAATGTGTGGGTATCTGTCATGAAGAGCTGGCTACAGGCTCCCAGGTAGCACAGAGGTAGGGAACTCATGTCCCAGTATGGCAGCATGGCACTCAGCTCCCTTACCTTCAGCAGAAAACTTCTAGCTCAGTGTCTTGGCTCTTTGGACTTGCCATTTTGTGGCACCTACGTCCCCATGTGCTGAATGCTAGGCTTATTTAGGGTTCTCCCTTCATTTCTGGGCATCCTTTCTCTCTAATCAGTGCTTCCCCTCTTTTTCTGCTGAACTCCATGCTCATTTCTTGCAGAAACTAAGTGGGATATATCCTTTTTCACAGTTGAATTGATTCCTGTTAAGTGCTCGTTTTCTTTTCACTGGTACAGTGTGGTACACAGCATAGTGCAAAAGCCATGGGTGCTAGAGTGAAAGCCCATAGCTGGCTTCAATGTGTATGAGGTGCCCCACCTACATAGACCCAGGAAATTCTCTCTCCCTCTCTCAAGAGTTCCTTTTGCAGGAATTGAACACTTTTTTGAAGAATTCCTTCTTCTATATGTCCATCTGATCCGCGATTTCTTTCAATACGGTGTTATTTCTTCTCTCAATTCTCCAAATTATCTATTTTTTAGGTCCTTGCTTTCAAGCTCCTGAAGTCTCTTATCTGTATCAGTAACTGTATCTGAATGCTTGTTTAAGCCTGCCTCAACTTCAGTCACTCTACCTTTTATTGTAATTCCCTGAAAGAGGCTTGCATCAAAGCTTCCATTGATGTTAGCTCAGACAGTAATTCTCTAATGTCTGCCAATCTTCCTCTGTTGTACTTTGTTCGCAGCACAATGTTAGGCCTCCGGGACCTCCTGGGGTCCCAGTGCTTCTCTCTGGCCACTTGCAAAGGCATTGGAAATATCAGAAGTACACCTCTATACAAGCGTGCTGGCATCAGGGATCACCAAATAGTTTTAGGTGGGGCTTTGGGATGTTTTGCATTCTCTAAAAATCATTGAAAATGGCATACCGATGGCTGCTTTGGATAACTACTACAGCCTTTGAGACATACCCATTGCTCTGAACAGCCTCTCCATTTTTTCTTTTTGATTTCTGAACTTTTCAGACTTTAATAGAAGGTGAGTTCAGTCTCTCTGGTCCAGTTTGGGACACATCACTCATGGCTGCACCCTCATGGCACTTCTACATGCAGATAACATAGAATTACTGAGCAAGATGCATCTCTAGTCCCAACCCCACTTATCACGTAAAGGTGGTCACCCAGCCCCAGGTCTACAGGCTCAAGCTTCTCCTTTTGGCAAGAAACAAATTCCCATGATTAAGCTTATTTCTCATTTATGCCTTTCCTGCTGAATATGGAAAAATGCCTAGCCCTGCATTCTGCATTTCTTTGAAGATGGTCTGTGCCTTCATCCTTCCTCCTAGTTCTCATGCTTCTAATACAGAGTAGAAGAAATGCCTTGTTTTTCCTCCCCGGCCCTTTCTTCACTGCCTTCTAACTACCACTACAGAAGTTACTGGTTAGCTCCTTGAAGCAGTTGTACTCAGTCTGAAATTGTTCTCTCCTCAGCTTCTTGTACAGCCAGTACCTGCCCAGATTGAAAGCGAATGTTCCATCCAGTGATGAGGCTGCCTAATGTGCTTTCCCTGGCTAAAGTGAAAAAGTATATATGTAGTTATCCAGTGTTGCCATGCTCAGTAAAACATGATGTAAAATGTGTAATTAGGAAATTCTGAGGAGACAGGTAAATCCCAAATCCCATCTTCCTCTGGGTTTTGCATGTCTCTCTGTGAACTACATGAAGCTCACAGGGAATTAATTTCCCAAAACACTCATCTGGAGGTAGATATTCAGAGTCTCCAAGAGCCTGCTGCAGAGCTTGCTTTTGAAACTGTGCTGAAAAACATCACAGCTGTCATCTGCTATAAATTTGCCCTTTGGTGAATGTTGCCCCTTGCACTGAAGCAACTCTCACACTAAGAGCAAAAAGTCCAGGAGGGCTCCCATGTAGGACAGAGAAGCTCATAACACGAGGAGCACCCCACATTGTGCTTTGAGTGAGAGCCCAAAGTCACACTCAAGTCTCAGCTCACATTGCTTTTTGGATGGTTTGGTAGCTCAGATGTGCACTTCAGCAACACAGAAAAGCAGGCTGTGGAAGATGCAAGCACCTCTCTAAGTAGTGTCTGCTGTAGCAGCCTGTTTTGACCTGGTGGACATATCCTGTGTTTCATGCCAGCCCTGATGTTTATTGCTGCAAAGGCCCTTGCTTTCCCCTGAGCTTGGGTTTATAACAGTACCACAATGAATCCTACAGCTCCCACGCTCCCCATCATGGGAACTGTAGAGACAGCCTAAAAGAAAGAATTCTGCACAGGTGATGTTATTCCCCTCTAAATTAAAACATAGAAACCTCTGTCACTTTGTCTGGAGATGAAGAAATCAATCAGCAATCCTTGTCCTCCAAGAACGGAGATGTATGAAACTGTTTCCTTTGCTTTAATTTACAGGGATATCTGTATATTCTGCTCTTGCGTTTTTTGTTCAGTTCTCTCCTTGCCCAAGATATCATAACCCTGATTTAGGTGCTAGTATACTGCAGTGAGTTCCCATCCGCAGGCAGCTTCATCATCTCCAAGCCGTGCAGGCTTAAACTCTTAACCTGTCATAATACCATGATTAAGACCCATCATACATTTCAACAGTTCAAAAGCCCATCTCTGCTTCACTACTGGACACTCTCTCCCTCAGTGAAAGGCAAAATCAATTGCCCCCCACATGAAACAGAGGGAAGCCAAGTGGGCAGTTTCCATGGCATTTTACAGCATTATAGCCCAGCTCCCTGGCCATGTCTATTCTGCACTTCTAGTTCTGCTGTTTGCAGCCTTGCTGGTCTTTGTGGATGAAATAGAATAATTTCCTTTTTCTCCTTCATACTGCTGATAATTTGAAGTGACTTTAAATGACCAGAAACTTGCATTGTAGTATTACACAGGTCCTTATGACTTTTCAATCACTTTGCATTACTCATGTTAAAATCCTTAAGTCATGGGTCTTCCCAATACCTTATTTGTCATTCAGGTATTCCTTAGATAGCCCCATTTCTAACAGTAGTCAGAGATTGAATAAATACATAGTGTCTAATTTAAGAAGGTGTATGATGGTGAGCCATGAGACCATGAAAGCTCACTAGGAATGTTATGGGTAGCACAGGACCCGCTCGCAGAAAGAATTCCTTGTTTTGTGCTGTGCCATCTCAGAGGGTATATGCATGTGTGTGTTATATCTCCTACTTCCCTGTACAGAAGAATAAAAGCAGTTGAACAGTAGTAAGCCTGGATGCTTACTGCCAGACAAAAGCTTAAATCAAAACAAAAGAGGAAAGCCGTGGTTCTGCGCTAAGCACAGACGGTAGATATGCTAAAACAGAGTATTTACAGGAACCAAACAAAAATAACTGCATATGTAAAAAGCCTCTCCTATTTTGCAGTTCATATCAGTCCGATTTCTATCTTGCCTTCAGTGATCAGGAAGAAAAGAGCTCCTATTGTTCAGTGACATTTCCGAATATTTATAGGTCTCTAGTAGTAACCTTTTGTTTGGTAGATAGTGGAGTTTGCACAGCATGCTGAGTATGTCATTAAACATTTGCCTGAAGATCTGAGTGTTAGCATCAGTGACAGAGTTTCCTAAACATGTCACATTTTCTTTGGCTGTCATGAAAAATTATAGCTACTGTGACTCACACTTTAATAGCAGCTATTTGTGATATTTTAACCTAATGTACAGCCCCAGAGGAGAAACAACAGACACAATAAAGCATCTGCCAGTGACTTGCTCGAACGAAGGGACTCCGAGCATTATTAGGATGCCAAATTAAAGAGAAAAGGCTCTTGTGTCAAATGCCAAAGGGTCTCGGTGTTTGTTAACTTCACTGTAATTTATGTCTTATCTCTGAAAGCATATAAAGAGAAAGAAAATAAATATTCCTTTCCTCTCTATTGTCTCTTTCTCTGTGCTTAGCTGCATAGCTCTTGTGATAGCAAGGGTTAAATATTTCAAAAAAACATATGATGAATCATTAGCTTTTTATTTTTAACAATTAAATTACTTAACAGGAAAGATTACCTTCTAGTGTACCTTAGTAATGTTATTTTTTTTCATTGGAAACTTAAAAAAGTAACACAAAAGTTGAATGATATGAGTATTTTGGATGCCATATGGAAAAAAGACACTTCTGTTACATTTCTCAATCTTTTCTCTTAACCATCTTGCTCTTTTCTGCAAGAGAAAACCAAGAAATGAATATTCCAGGTGTCTGTAACAGGAAAACTGTTCTTTTCCTGTTCATCTGGATTCTTTCCCTGTTTTTGCTAAAACTGCTCATGCCACCATTACATACATCAGGAAACTTATCCATGCCCTAATTTGTCCATCTGCAAAATGAAAATACAAACACTTGCCTCCTTCCTAGTTAAAATCAGCCTTGTCTGGAAGTGTTTTAAGAACTTGGAGGGAAGATGTGATAGTTGCACAAATGATATGTTTTTGTTTTATATAAATTCAGACACTTATGCCATATGATTAGAATGACAATGCCAAAAACTGAGCTCCAAAGGAAACACAAATAACTGCCACTGATAGCAGCCAGTTAACAGATTTTCCTGTGGTGTTGCTCTTGAAGCTTATTTTAAAAGCATAGATGAATACATCATTCTGGAGCAATATCATCAGCCACCTAGACCTCTTCGCCTTGGAGTAAAGGAGCCACTGTAGGATTTATAACAAAAGACCAAACCTGCAGTCCCGTGTGTGGCTTCACTATATATCATTTTCTTTAATGTATTTGTTTCCCCATAGGAAAAAAAAATCCATGAAATGTGATGTTGTTTTTGCTTGTCCTCGTGGACATTCAGTAAATCAGGCCACATTACAGCAGCTATGTTCACATTTCAACATAAAACTGTGATATCACCTAAGCAGCTTTGTGAAATATGTTCTCAATAAACAGGACTGAAAAGTAAAGTTGCTATCTGAATTAAAGAACAAAACAATCTTAAGGAAACTTAGATTCCCTTTTCAGACCTTATTGTCCAATATGTTGTATCTGTTATGCTGACACCTGCAAATTTATAAGATTTTATTGAAAATTTGTTGATTGCACTCTTCAAGCAAGTCACCTAAGCAAGACTGGCAGGAAAGGAAAAGTCTAGCTGAGATCACCTTCCTAATTATCCACAGATTGCATTTTCTATTTTCATTGACTTCATTCACCCCTCTGAAACAAGTCTCATGTTTCTAGCAGATGTGTTAGCACAAGTACATCCATCACTATATGCCTTACCTTTGCATTGCAATGTAACTCTTGATCCTTCCTCTCAGAAACACCAACATGAATTTCTGCCTGATAACGGTATATCTGGATGAGCACTATCATATACTACTTTTCCTAAGAGAATTATGAAGACAGAGCTGAAGTTTTTTATTATAGTTTGATCACAAGGAGCATGTGTGAATGCTGTATTTCTCTCCTCAAAATTTAAATGGAATTAGTTACTAGAACTGGAGGATTGCAGCTGTCACATGTTGTTATAAGATCATTCAGAGACAGAGCCTAAGGCTTGGAACCCTACTAAGATTATCCTTTCAAACCAAGACTGCAAAAAAGGAAAGAATACAATCTCAGTGGCAGGTCTCTTCAAAACAGGTGTTTCAACACTTCGTAAAAAGATGAAGAATGGGAATTTGGCACCTAAATCTAATGGACATAAAAATAGACATACAGTCAAGAAAAGCAGAAGCTGTCCTTGTGTAATACCCCACTTTTTGTCTCGGTCTCACAAGTCGTCATATTAGCAGTTACATCGGCAATGCGATCTCTCATGGGTTATGGCTTGGGCTAGGATGATGTCCATGTCAAGGACTGCAAACGTTCTTCAGAAGACACCATTGGGATGGCCTTGCATTCGCACAGCAGTACAGACTCACTGGGATTCAGGCAGTTTAGAAACAAAGTTTGGCTAGCTCCAGTCCATAGCTCAGCAGCAAGGTATAAATTCAATGTGAGTTGTTATTGATCAAAAACTTCCTGTGAGTTGGACATTCCCCTGTCTAGAATGAAAAGAGAGGTAACACAACACTCAGTCCATTCTATAAATTGTGCTTTTACTTTTGTAACACATACAAATGTTGTGAGAAGGTATATGCAGAGGTAAGCTGAGTTGCTAGTGAAGGACAGAGGAAGGGGGAGAAGGAGGGAGGGAGGTTACAGAAGGAAAAGCAATCTACAACAAGGTGGAAGAAAACATAAACCATCCTGATTTATACTTTTTCTCCACTCCTTCTGTTGATTGCTTTTCCTTCTAGAGACACATCTTTTCTCTTCTTCTACAAGGTGTGATGTGAACTGATTTACACTGCCTTTCCAACAGATAGTTAATCCACCCTCCTATTCAAGAAAAAACATTAAAAAATTAATAAACTTTACCTTGTTAAACTAGTTTTATTTGTCTTCACCAGTTGTTTTTTATTTCATGCCAATCAGCTGTGTTGGCAATATATAAAACACCATTGAATTTGTTGCCATAACTAGCAATAATAATAAGTATGCCTGTATGAGCTTAAGTGAACCGCACAGCAGTAGGTACTTGGAAAATGTCAGATGTAAATGAGTCTTGGATTGTTCTGTGCTTAGCAGTATTGTACAGGACTGCGTATCGGCTGTGCAATGGGTAGAGCTGTGTAACACATAGAGCCCATTTTTGCCCTGCTTAACAACTCTGACAGTGTAACTTGCTCTACCTTTTTGCAGGAGCCGCTTAGTGAGCGGAGGAGTCAAGAAGAGGCAAAAGGGTCTCACAAAGCTGCCCCAGCCTTGCCTCCACATGGCATTAGGGCAAGAGTGCAAAGGAGGCTACATGGGCAAAACCATGTCCTTGCAGGCAACAGCGCCAAGTCCCCTCCTGGAAGAACTGAAGCCAGCCCTGTGATCCACACTGCAGCCAGCTGGGCAGAGGAGGTGCCCAGGTGGCCACAGCTTGGGTCTAGAATGAGCCGAACCCTGTAGGAGCTCATTTTTGCAAACGTGAGATTCACTTGCACGTTTGAAACACCATTTTTCTTTGTAACAGACAGTTTACATAACGCTGCATATAAACACTTCAAAGATATAAGGAGTAGTGACTACTTATGACATATGTGAGAAGGAAATTTCCAAACTTAAAGACAAAACACTGCATTTGTTGGCAAATAATTCGACAAGGATCACATCTGGAAAATTCTACAAAATAGGACAAAAAAGCATTCCCATATTTTCAACCAAACTTTTCTGAAAAATTCTGCAGTTGTGTAGTAACTTTTTAATATGGCGTAGACATTTGAGAAGCCCAGATGTTACAAAATGCAAACCACAGTGAGTCACTGTTTCCAGTAGTGAATTCCAATTAGGATTAGTTTCTACCAGAAAACGGTACCCCTTATGGGTGCTCCTTGGGCTAACGAGGCCAGTGGGGTTCTTATTTCCCTTCACGTCATCTTCCCTGTGTAAGCAACCGTTTCCCATTCTCTACCAGCCCCTCTGAGGTTTCAGATCTGACATTAGAGGTGAAGCATAGGACAGCAACCTGCAGCTCCTGCTTTTAGGGCAATGGAAACAGCAGTTTCCCATTCTCGCTGATGTGGCTGCCAGGCTGAGGTTCCTTTTAGCAGGAACGTGCCGCCCTACTGCTCCGGGCAGCGATGCGGTGGCTTTCCTAACTCTTTGCTGTCTGCTTCCAGACCGATGGTTGCCCTCAGCTTGCTGAGCACTTGCAGATCTTCTGCATCAGACCTTGTCACTTTTCAACCTGCTGAGGGCTCATGTATTTATATCAGAGCCTCTGGCTGTGGCCAATGGTGGAAGAAAGGACCTCGATGGCTCTTGTTTCAGTCCCAGTAAGTACAGCAGCATTTTTCCACATCACCTCCTGTGTCCTGTTGGCTTTTTAATGTGAGGTCCTTTCAGGCAGTAACTGTTACAGAGATTTAATAGAGCACCCAGTTGGCAGAGCTGCACTGTCTGCTAGGGGCTTCCAGGAATACTGAGAGCTTAGGAGCAAGAGTAGGATTTCATGTCTGATGCTCACATGGAAACAAAGACAGCTTTTCAAAGGTCTCTCTCTACAGCCTGCACCAAAGTGACCTGTCAGGGTTTCATCTCAACTTGACATTTTGGCAGTGCTCTTCAGGTAAGAACTGAGAAGGTTGGATTTTGTCAGAACTTGACTTGAAAGGATTTTCAGCAGTTCTGTTTCTTATTCCCTTCTGGCAAGGAAAAAAAAAAGGTTTACATGTAGGAATCTCATGAAGCAGAAAATCCAGCTTTTACACTGCATTCCCTCTTGACGACAAAGGGCACAAGTGACTCAGTCCATATCATGGCCTCAACACCATTCACATTTAGAAGAGGGGCTGCTCGCTGTCCCTGCAAGAATGCTGTGTCATTTCTCAGGTTGTCTTTATCTAGATGCTATATTAAAAAAATGTTCAGTTCTGAGTCTGCCTAGAACTCCTACCACCACCTTCTAGCACAAACAGCATATTTTTAATACAAAATAGACCCCTCATCTTTGCCCTTGGGTAAGTGATAGAGTATGAAGTAAACAGGTAATATAACATTTCTTTTGTATTCTATATTATAGCATAAGTTATCAGAAACAATGACTCTGGCACAATAGTACAGACATCTTTGAAAATGGTTTTGTGCTGGCTCACCTACCATATTTTCCTTCCATGGAAGAAAAATACTGTGAAGCCACTTAGGAGGAAATTAGTTCTGGAGGTAGTTAATCATTTGTGCAAGTGCAAGGTGTGGGACGGGAGATAGGATTCACAGGCAGCAAACAGCAGCAAGACACTGAGAGAATGTATATTCCCAGTGCCATTAATTTGCATTGAGTACACAGGGCTAGGAGAAGTGGCCTAGTTAATTAAACCATCTCACTGAAATGGATTCAAAATAGGTTTAGTTTAGCATTAAAATCAGCTTTAGCCTACGTTCCACATGGGTTACATTGAGATAATTTATTCTATATCTGAAGAAGTTCAGATATAGATTATGCGGTACTGCTGGTTTTATAGAGCAGAGTTACTTGTGTGAACGTTCCTCAATGTCTGTATGCTGTTCCTCCCATTTCGCTCATTTGAAAATGTCAGTACAGACAAAAAATTAAAGGATGAGATTCATGGAAGGCTGATTGTTGCAAGAGACAAAGGTGAAGTGACCCACTGGAAGTCTGCAGTAGCTTTTCATCTCCAGATATCTGCAACAAAAAACACTGGAGTTTGGTAACATCTGTTTATTCCTTTGTGTTCACCCAGTAAATCACAGTGGAAGCCAGTAGGGTTAGCTCAGACTTACAATATTGGGAGTGATGTATGTCTGCGTTGAAGAACACTGATGAGCCAGGTAGAGGAAGTCAGACTAAAATAACATCTGTTTGATCAACACCTCTCTCTATTCACTTTTATTATCTTCATCACATTCCCCATACAATAAAATGGGTGTTATTTGCTTAGATAATACACAAGGGAGAGGAGTCCACTATGTACACAGATGGTAGGCCTTCATCTCAAATTAAAATTATCATCTTTTGGTAGCCCAAAATTTGTTTAAATGAAAGCAATAAAGCCCGCAGGAGTGCAAGGAACAACTGTATTGTTATATAGCTACCCTATTTTCTTAGGCAATGAAAGATTATCTTTAATTTAAATAGTTTTTTAATTTTAATTTCATCTGAGGTTTTACCATCTGTGTGTGCACTGAACTCCTCCCTGTGCTCTTAGCAAAGCTCTTAGTCTCTCAGCTTGGGATCTAGAAATAAGACAGGCTGGAGAGATGTTCAGCAGAACCGATCAAAATTGACTTCAAAAGAAAATTTTAATAACTGGAAAGTTAAAGAGAAATTCAATATTACTGAGTACCTAAAAGCTTGAGCTCAATCAGATTTGTGGTCAAGGGAATGATCAACTTTACAGTCCCCAGAACAGGTTCTGCTACGTGACCTGGGAGCATTTGGGAGAATAAGATTAATTTTGTAAGGGTTTGTAACTGGCTCCTGAGAAACTGTAGTCATAGAAGAACTGAAGATGTCCAAACCACGCAACGCACAATCAAAATTGACTTCAAAAGAAAATTTTAATAACTGGAAAGTTAAAGAGCTATTCAATGTGAAGTTGTATACACTCAAATTTTTTATTTTCTGAGATATTCCACTAAAGAAGAATGAACACCAGAAATACACTAGAATACTTTGTCAATGATTCCATGAGCTGCTACAGTTTTTAAAGAATAATATGGCTCACTGAAAGCATTACTGAGTACCTAAAAGCTTGAGCTCAATCAGATTTGTGGTCAAGGGAATGATCAACTTTACAGTCCCCAGAACAGTTCTGCTACTGTGACCTGGGAGCATTTGGGAGAATAAGATTAATTTTGTAAGGGTTTGTAGGACTGGCTCCTGAGAAACTGTAGTCATAGAAGAACTGAAGATGTCCAAACCACGCAACGCAAACACAGTTTTGTACTCATGGAAAGTCCCTGTATGAAAGCGTTTTCTCACTTCTGTTATTCAGTGCGTGAGGCAGTACAGGGACAAGCATGAATTAGGCTACTGATGTTAAAAGTGCCCGTTACAGAAGATTTGCATTATGTCCTGTTCCTGAGCATAACAGCTGCAAAGCGCGGGGAACAGTGGACACCCAGCAACTCATAAGAAATCAAAGTCTGAGACTTTTTAGTAAGCATATCAAATTTTTATCACTCCCTCCACACTTTGTAGTCATCCTGCCACCTAGCATTTCAGCTTACTTCATTTTCACTAGTTGTATTCCTACAACATACCCTTTGTAATCAACATGATGTGTAAATTACAAACTAGCACAATCATGGTATCAACACGTCAAAACAAGATTCCAAAACAGGACATAACAAACCAATGCGTGAAAATGGGATATTGTGAAAGAAATTGCCATTCATATCAAAGAGATCAAAAAGAGGTGATCTATAAAACAATGATTTTAAATACATATTTTAAATTTCCATCTACCAATCTCTCCCAAAAGAATGCATTGCTTTTCAATACACAGTTTCAACAAGCAATTTCAACGCACATAAAATTCCTAATAAGAAGCCATATACTAATAGGAGACAAGTAAATTCAGGTGCAAGTTAGCTGACAGGCCACAAAATGAAAAACAACCAGAAAATAAGCATCTCTCTTGTCTTTCTTTGTGAGGTTTCCTTCACATGTAATAACTGGTTTTAGTATCCTGAACAGACAGTAAAATGGGTACCTACAAAACTGACTGCAGATAGGTGAAGTGTCGTTAATTAAGCAATAATACCCTTTGAAATCAGTCATTACCAGCAGTTTTTGGTTATGGGCCATTAATATTTTAACTAGCAAGTCATTAATAGTGGTAATATCCAATTCTAAGGGGATTATTGCTTAGATAAACTATTTTTAATGATTTCAAACCTTCTGAAAAGCTTGGTCTGTCTTAACTTTAGATTTTGATCCTTTGTAATGCATCTGCATTGAAGAGCTATTTCTGTTCACACAGAAATACGAACAGTGCTACAAGTACACAGCACAATCTTGCATGGAATTTGTTCACAAGCCGTATGGCAAATGGTCTCCCCTGCCTGTATTATTATATCTGTGATGTTGATTCTCAGTCGTGGCTTCTATCATCTGCCTTCTTTCTTTTACGATGACTGCTCTATAGCTTGCCTTGATCAAGGAGACCTGAGATACTTCAGTCATAGTCTCTAATCCCACCTCTTGCATCAAGCTGTGGCTCTCTTTTGATTTAGCTAGGTATGTACAATTGCTCTCAGATGAGCTTCTGAGGGGCAAAGAGATATAGTTTAGTCCAGGCAATATTATTTTTGTGCCTGTACACAGACTAAGCCTAATATTTAGACTCTGTCCCTCTGTATCTATTAAAATACTGCAATTTATTTTACAGATATCTCCCCAACAAGGTTAAATCATACAACTCAGGAGAAATAAGTTGACACAAAAATGTGTATTTCATGAGAATAGTCCCAGGTCTATATCATCTTCCCTTGAATATAGCTAGAGATAGGAAAGACAGATAAGAAAGATAAGACGTAAAGAGCCTCTTACCCCTCTGGATAGCAGAGATCACTTTCCCTCAGGAGACACAGTATTTCCTAACTTTGATCCTATCAGGCTAGCCAGGAAGGAAATGGTATCTATTTTATGACACTCCAGAATTCCCATCTCTAAACCCCTACTGCAAATCTAACTTCATAAGCAATCAACCCTTTCCTTGACTCAACAAATATATCAAAAAGGCAACAGACAAAATCCTGGCCTCAATACTTGTATTGTAGACTAGAGGAACAGGGTCCAACACGGTCCAGAAAGCAGAACCAGGAGTAGACAGATAGCATCATAGCAAAGTATATCAGATTTTCTCACATTTTCATATTTTCATTTCCTCGCCCTCATTAAATTATAGCCTGTTTTTATAAATGGCCATTTTCCCCAATATATTTACAGGAGTTAAGTCTTTGTAACAGTCATCCATTTCCAGAGACATACAACACCACCTTTCAGATTTGACAATTATTTTGAATTGTCAAGAACAATAAGTCTTCTGGTGGGCAGTTTTTCTATCGAGGCTCCATCCCACAATATTTTAATACTAGGTGTCTCTTGTGTTGGGCCTGACAATTTCTGAGGGTGGAATTGCTGCCAAACACAAACCAACAGAACTGTGGGTGGGACTCTGCTGAGGAGTCAGTTGAGTAATCTGTCACTTCAGCATCTGATAGTGGATAATTTCACACAAAAATATGAGAATGCATGTGGTCTCTTCCACAAATACTGAATATACAATAAATTGACATCATCTGCCCCCCAAAGCACTGCTTGTGTGCATTATGAATGTACTTTCCAAGAAAAAAAAACAAAAGCATGAATTAACTGGTATATTGGAGCTGTTGAATAGAATTGACTTTGAACACAACCAATGCAAATGTCTCTACTGGCCTTTTTCGTGCTTTCTCAGAAACCCAGGTAAATAGCAATGTCTGCCAGCAAATCATAGAATCATAGAATCATAGAATTATTAAGGTTGGAAAAGACCTCTAAGATCATCGAGTCCAACTGTCGACCCAACGCCACCATGCCCACTAAACCACGTCCCTAAGTGCCTCATCTACTCGTCTTTTAAATACCTCCAGGGATGGGGACTCCACCACTTCCCTGGGCAGCCTGTTCCAATGTTTCACCACTCTTTCAGTAAAGAAATTTTTCCTCATGTCCAATTTAAACCTCCCCTGGCGCAACTTGAGGCCATTTCCTCTCGTCCTATCGCTTGTTACTTGGGAGAATCCACAACTTTATTCATTGCGTCCAGTCTTGGATGCTTCACTTCTTCCTAAAGATACAGCAATAACCCAGACCTTACAGAAGAGGTCTGTTCCCAGCTTCTCCCCATTTGCTCCTTATTCCCAATGGTCATAGTGTGCCTTTTTTTGATTCCTTCTCTAGTTGTCCTTTTTAAGCAAATTTTTTGCAAAGATAATAGCTGCATTTTCATACAGAAACAAATCAGCACATTCATAGGTATCAGATGATATATGAGAGTTTATGAATTAACAGATAACAATCAATATAGCTATCCAATAATTATTACAATGAGGGAAAGGGTGATTTAAGAGGCTGGTAATAAGACAAAGAATTTCACTTCATTCTGCCAAGTCAACAGTGACCAAAGGACATCACCTTGTCCTGTTTGGAAAAGCTGTTTGGTGGCTTGTGCTAAAGTGTCGACAGACAAAGTCAGTGACAGACCTACAGATTCAGAAGTGGAAAAAACACAGAGTAATTTCTTCATTCTTTGCTTTTCTGCTAGGAAATACCACAGCTCGTCCCATTCCTGTGCATCCGATTTTCTGCTTTATAAATGGAACTACTTTATGGAAAAAAAAGCCTTTGTTTTCAGGCCTAGAAACTTAATCGCTGAGACAGAGCTATGGGTTCTGGATCAATAAGTAGAATTTTGTTCTTGGCATTTCCCATAGGACTGGCCATGGTTTCACTCCATAGTCCTGTGTATGTCTCATTGATATGCTAATCCAAGACCGAGAAAGCCATCATCATGAAGAGTAAATGCAGGTGGCAATTTCAGCAAACATAACAAAATACAGGATCGGGAGCCTTATTGCTGACGTACATTCCTTCAGGTTATGGTGGAGCTGGGAACATGTAGGAAAAAATGGGTGAGGTTCCGAAAGCGATTGTACTAAACCTAAACCTGCTGCAGTGGGGGGACAGAAAGAGAGGCCAGGGTAACAGTGAAGTTTGGCTTCTCTCCTTTCTCTGTTTTTGCTGGGTAGGAGAGGATCTCAGTTGCCATGGCTGCCAAGAACCGGTGATGCAACTCACTAAAAATAACTCACTGCTCAGAAAGATACAGATATTATAGATCGGGCAAAAATGAAGTCATTCCTTCTATTATTTACCCCCTTTCTGGCCTCCTCCTCCAGAAATACTCCCAAAACAGAAGCGGGACTTTAAAGCAGCAGACATTTTTGTGATGATTTACACCTGAGCTCCATCAGACGCATGCTTAGATTTGCTTCTTCCCATGCACAGATCCCTGGATACAGGACATAACCCTATGACAGATATTTGCAACCCACTCTGAAGTCTAGCCGCAGGAAGTCTTTTTCACCTCACCATATATATTAAGTTTAGTCAGAAAAAGCATTACACATTTGATGGGAAAGGATCAGGATTTACCTCAAGAATAAAAAGGGTGATAAGTAGGGATAAGTAAGAAATAAGATTTGAAATGCATATGTGATATAGTAGCGCCAAAGAATCTTGTCCTGTATCAATCTGCTCAAGGCCACCTTTGCACAGCAACACAACACCAATGCTAAACATTAACCATCCCTGCAGAGATCTGCAGAGAAAAGACATGTCTGTTGGTGCGGCGTATTCTCATTATGAGTTTCCCTGTTAGACTGCATAGCTGGGGCATTCAGTGCATAGTGGTGAAGTAAACAGAATTTCCAATTTTCTTTTTAGTTCACCTTTACAATGATGCTGTCAACTGGAAATGAAAAAGGAAGGAGGCAATGAAGCAAGAATATTCAACCGCAGCTGAGAAAGGAAAAAGTAAGGGTAAATGCCAGCTGCAGGTACAGAGGAAAAAAGAAGCACACATAAATATATCAATGAGAAAAAAAATTAGGGAAGAAAGCAAGCAAGAAAAAGATGTTTTAAAAATAACCAGGCACAAAAATGGCTGAGAGACTGAAATATACTGTTGGGTTTTAATCTATTTTTCACAACAGAATAACAGATAGGAAAGCTGAAGAGCTACACAGGCATAAGATTATGCAGACTTTCCACCAGTCATGAGTATTTGGTTGATCTAGCAGTCTGCACCACGGTTGGAGGGTGACTGTGGGGCTGACTATTTTGGAGATGGTACCTAGAAGCCTATGTGTTTGTACATGATTTGAATGTAATCTCTAAGTAAATTGCCTTTGTAAAAATTTCACTTACTAAAAAAGGGAAGCAATCACTTACTAAAAACTTGAGCTATGTTTACCTTGCAAGAGCTAGCAGATAGCTTCAACTTAAAATTACTGCCTGTCCATGCTACTACCTACAAGCCTCAAATTATTCTATACATTTTATGACATAGACCCATTTTATAGAGAGATTATGTATTTTGCTGAGGGCATGTGAGTAGGCTGGGGCTTAACAGAAAACTAGATGCATTTTGCTGAAGATGTAACCTAATGATCCATCTACCGGATCACCCGGCTTTTTTTTTTTGCTTCCATCCCACTTTCTTCTTTCTTCTGTCATTTCCACAGCTTTAAAATTGTCTTATCCTAATGCTGGTAACTAGAGCAGAAGCGGTCTCACTGCTGCCTAGTACTTACGTTACTTCATACTTATTACTTATTCTCTCTTTTCCTCCTATCAATTATTGGCCTAAATATGTGGTGGTGCTTTTGTTGAGAGAAGAAGTTGCTAAGTATCTATTAACCTTGCATAAAGCCTTCTTGGAAAGACACATCTTATGCAAAAACAGAAAAAAAAAACCCCCACACATTCTTTTGCCATAACCATAGGAACTCTCTGAAGACAGTATCTGTAAAAAAAGCTTATTCTGCCAGTGAAGATCCATGTATGCTTGGATTCTGTGCATCTTAGTGAGGTGACTTTTCAGCCATGTGCTGCCATGCTAGCAAAACTTGTAAATGTAAGCAAACTTGCAAATGTAAACAAACTAGGAATTTCTACCATGCTGTTCACCTCCTGCTGTGGAGCAGTATCAAGATGCTTATTCTGGAAGAATGAGTGTACAGAGGGTGTAAGGTATCCTTAACATGGTCTGACTGAATCCACACTAAAAACTATCCTCTATACCTAAGGAAGAAAAAAAATCACATGCTTCACAAAACCAGTGAGGAGACAAAACCTGTTAAACCGTTAAACTGCCACTGATTTCAAGACCAGAGTGGCAGTACTGTGATCTAACGCATTACATCAGAGCTGGATAACAGACCTATGAGATTTAACTCATCACTACATTTTGTGATATTTCCTAAACTTCCGAGTATTTGAGGTACAGTCTGTATCACAGATGTGGATTTTGGTAAACCAGTTATATAGCAAGTTAACATGCAAACTAGATTTATGTAGAAGTACACAAAGGATGGAACTGGAGCTGCTGAAAGGAGAGAGTACTGCCAGACAGTGCAAGGCAGAGTGCTTGGGGTGCAGGGGAATGGGGTACGGATGGGAAGGGGGATGTGCAGAGCCACAGAGTCCTATAGTAGGACCAATATTTACTTACCACCTTTATTAATAATCATGAAGATGGCAGAATAAAACCACATTCATTAAATTTGCAGATGATGCTAGATTGGGAGATATTATACAAGTCAGGATCAAGAAATGTAATATAAAACAGCTCAGAGAAATACAGGCTGAGAATAGCAAAATGAGATTCAGCTTGTAAAAATGCAAGCTAATGCATGCCACAGGGGAAGAATAACTTGGGCTCGGGGAAGCCACAAATTCAATAGAAGGCAAAAACCTCAAGGCGACAGTGGGCAACAAATTACACAGGAGCATTCCCTACAGGGTGGGTGCAAAAGGGTAACACAATTGTGGGCTGCGTACGCAGAGGCACTGGCTCATGGACAGAGAGATTCAAGCCATCGGGTTTTATTCAGGACACCAATTTAGCTTCAAGACAAATATACATGACATTCCCTTAACTCAGATGTATTTGTGAGGGGGAATTTCTACAGATAGCTTCTGGTGTGTAAATTGTCTCGGGACACAGAATCTGAAGGCTGGCAAGGTGGAGTGAGCTCAGAGAACAGCAACAGTGATTCAAGGATGGTAGAAAGCGACAAACAAGGGACACTCACATGAGCTAACAGAGTATGACACAGTGAAGGAAAGTCCTACAAATGCCTGGAAAAGGAGCAATCACATCCTGCGAAAGGAATCACAGGTAATCCTGTTGTCATCTTGATTAAGATGCAAGAACAGAAAATTATTATTTACTACAGTAGAGTAATTATAGCCTCTGAAAGAGTGGAAGATCTTACTTGTGGGATGCTTTTTGAGTAGGGGTGGCTAGCAAAATCACTCAGGAGAAGCAGTCCTGCACTCACAGGGAGGTGACGATGGAAAAAGCCTTTTCCTCCTTTGATATCTGTTTTACTAAGTTTAGAAGATCTGTGTTACAGCTGTGTATTCTGATATTTACTTCTGTGACGCAAATGGGGATTCAGGGAAATAAAAACAAAAAGCAGTAAAAGAAGAAACTTCTAAAGGATCGGCATCCAAGCACAGGAGCAATGTTTAAAAAAAAAAAAATCCAAAAAACCCCTAATAGAGCCAGCATTATTAACTAAAACTAAAGTGAACTGATCACAATAATAAAAATAAAGATGTTGAATTGCTTCAGAGTTTATTTTGGAGGAAAAGCAGAAAGCTGTGGGGAAGGATACACAGGGGAATGCGATCAAAGATGGATTAATATTCTACATGCCCAAAGGTTACATATGCCATTTCACAACAGATACAGCAAGAGTGAAAATGGCCACCAGGGATGAAAGGAAAATTACCAAAACAGGAGGGCATTTGGAAGTATAATTTACCCTATATGAAGAGCTACATGACAAAATCTAGAGGATACTTAAATGTTCAGGTCAAGAACATGGGTTAATACAGAAAGCTGAGTACAAAAATAGACAAGAATGTTTATGAACATCCTTTGGTTTCTAACCAAGCTAATCAGATACATAACAAGATAGCAAGATATTTTTTCCTGGACTTTCAAGTTTACTCAGGTCAAGAGTTTCACTTAAGCTGGACAAATAGTGTGAAAAAAATTGTATCCATGAGTCAGTGTGTTCTTGATTTTTCTGACACTATTTACGCCTTGCCTAACTATTTCTGCATTCGGAAGTACATGGAAACATATTCCATGTTATGGAACAATGTCCCCAAGAAAATCTCAACTAGAAAAATTTATCATAAGCATTTTGTCTCAAATATTCTTGGATAGTAGATTTGAAATTTTAATTTGAAAATCCAAACCATTAGCATTTCTGGACTCTGTGGAATAAATACGGGAATCTCAAGGTTGATTCTGTATTATGCATGTGCTTAACTTTATGCCCAGCAAGTGGTTCCATTGCCTTCGGCTCCAAAGGCAACTCACTGTTGCATCTCTGTGGGATCAGCGTAGGTCCCAGGCTGGCAGTGAGACCGCGCTGGCTCTCTCTGTCCTCGGGCAGATTTCACTGTAGGGTAGGGCCCTTCCAAATGCAGCTCACAATCAAAAGCTGACCCTGGGGGAAAACAAATCAAGCTTTTATGTATTTTTCAGATAGAAGCAATTCAGGCCTGTTAAACAACTGAAAGAATTTCCGTAGAATTCATCAAATATGAATACAATACATGACAATGAAGATATAACTGATTTCTAGAGCTTACTTCTTTTTCCCTACTGCTCTCTATACAGAGTAAGGCAGCAAAGAGCTGTAAGCCACAGGGCCTGATACCTTTTGTACGTCCTCAGTGAAATATTCACTAAGTTCAGCAGGCTTTTCCTGTGGAAAACCACTGACATGAAGGGGGCTGCAGGGGTGTCAATGAGAGCACAATTTGAAGACAGTGTGTTACACAGTCATCTCAAGGGGGCTAATTTGGCCTGAAGGTCTTTATTGCTGCTGCTGATAGGTGAAATGGAGGGAAGCTAAGGCTGACAGTAAAAGTCCACAGTGAGTTTGCAGGAATGGCAGATACAATATCCATCTTTTTATTTGTAGGCTAGATCTGTTTGATAAAGACAATAAACATGGAGCTATTTTTACAAAGTCATTTTTTTCAGAACAGAGCTGAATTTAACTACACCTCATACAAAACTCCTGCCAAAATCTTCTCACAGTTTTCAGCTCCTGCAGAGGATCCTTCTGAAGCCAGGTTGTGACTTTCATCCTTCTGGTTATAGCCATGAGTCAGGGTCAGTTATAACTGTGTGAGCTTTAGAGAGCCCACTGCTCCTGCAGTGGGATGTAATTTTAAATAGTTTATGGAGAAAAGATAACTGGGAGTTATGATTCAGTAGTTTGATTAGAGGGCCATCCAAAACTTTAGCGTAGAGATACATGAAGAGGCACTGGGGCAGGGTGGAAAACACATAGGAGAAGGCACTGCTAGAGGAGGTTGCTGCAGGGCAGGGAAGAAGGCATAGAAGCAGGCTGATGTTCCTCTCCACACAAGTGGTACATGCTCATGCACATATCCTTAGTAGATAAATACTATCATTCTGGTTTTTCATGTAGGGTTTCATGGTATAGAGACTTTAAGATCAAATCCTACAGTATTGAAGCCCAGAGGGTTCCCATACTCAGCTGTGTGCAAACCTGGACTCAGGCTCAGCATAGGCCTCCTACACATCTCCCTTACTCTGCTAAGAACTCGCCTAGGAAGGACACTGAACTATTTGCTTTGCCTGACATCAGCCACAAATCCTTTACCAGAAGGACTGATACGGTATTTGGAAGTGGGGAGGAGAAAGGCACAAGGTCCCAGGAGCAGTCCACTTGGCAAGTAAGTGTGTCCTGGGGTATCCTATGAAGTACAACATTTAGATGCTCCCAGGCATTTCAGCAGAGTAGCTGTAGAGTCAGTTCCAGAGGTATTTCAGCTGGAAAGTCATAAGGTTTGAAATCTGGCCTTGCGATTCTCAGTGTATATATGTAAAAATACTAAGTGCTAGTCCAGAGCTACACCCTGGCTCAGAAGGTCACAATTTCCCTGACCTCCCTTTAAAAAGTGGAGGACCTGGAAGTTATAACTTGGCAGACTCCCTATCTAATCTTATCTTCTTTTCCATAGCAAGGAATGGGACAGAGAATCCCACAGGCAAGCACAGTTCAGCATCTTCCACAGCAGAAAAACAGGTTCCCATTAGCTTCAAGAGGATCAAGTGCTTTGAGACAGTCTGAGATTACCAAGAGTTCTTTTTATCATTCTAATCTTATAGGTAAATCTATGTACAATGCCTCAGTTCAAGTGCAATTATTGATGCCGTGTAAATATGACCTCTACACATTAACATAATTCAGTGAGGGGCAAGTCCTAAGGAAGAAGGCCATAATACTGGTTTTTCAATTATTACAATTGCTGTTACTTTTGCTTTCCTTGTTATAATTATGATGATGAATATTACTTTTTTTTATTGATACTCCTTACTACATATATTTGGAAACAGGAAAAAATTACTGTCATGCTTTCCATGCAAAAGTGCGAGAGGAGCTTTTGGAAATAATGATGAAAAAGTCTTTCTGTTTCTTGGGTGTTTTTTTTTCCTATGGCAACACTAGTACACGTTGGATGGCACTTGGACCTATAAAAGTAGCTTATGGCTTATGCAATATGATAATCCATTAAAACAGAGACAGCAGGAGGGAGAGGGTGAGAGAGGGAGAGAAAATCCTGTTCATTCACATTTGAAAGTTACTTCTTTCTTTTTACAATATGACACACCAGAATGAATATCAATCACAGCCTTCTTTCTTCCCGGGCAGTTTCCTGCATTAATGAAGCAGGTTCATCATGACTTGCTATGACAATACCTCATTTTTACCCACTGTTCCACTGCTTTTTTGACTCCTTTGATTAAAAGGATCATGCTGCAGTGTCCCACGTGATAACTATATTAGCTGGGGTAAGTAACTGATCTATTACCACAGGATAATATAGTTTGAAGGCATTTTAATAGGGGTTGGCAGATTTCAATATTATTTGAGGGTCACAGAGTGTCTGACATTTCAATTTGTTATCAGGCCACTCATATCACTAGGGCAATCATTAAACATAGACTCTAATAAGGTTTCTGCTATGTAGGGTCATTCATTATTGACAAGGAGGAGAGAAATAAATACAGCAGCCTCAGCATGTAATACAGTAAAAATCATAGAGTCTGGAACCATATTTTCTAGATTTGCTGGCAAATCAAGCATTACATTTTCAAACTAAACCAAAAGAAAGACTACAGATAAAAACATTAATACTTAAATTCTGTCTTTACATACTGTCAGAACACTCATTGTAATCACATATATTAAAAAAATTGATAATTAGATCACAAGTTGGCTTATTTTACCAGCATGATGGGAGCTAATAACCCACTTGTGTCATCTTTGGCTTTATGAGGTCTGTACGCCTGGGTCAGACTTTGCATATTACAATTAATCATCATATACCATCTAGCTCCAATAGCTGTTTAACAGATGAGCCATCTTCACTTTTCAACTAGGTAGACCTGTAATTTAGCTTGGAAACAAAAGGACTAAATTCTTCATAAAGGCTTAATAATGTTTTTCCCCTTATGTCTGGTTTATTGGGATACGTTTTAAAGTTCCTTTTTTAATTTCAGATTTTCCTTGAATAACCTTAAGCTCATATACATTTCACGCTTCTTTTAAAAATTACCTGTGGTGTGCTTTAAAACCAAATTGAGATACAGAAAAAGGAAAAAAATAGTTTGGAAGAAGGCAAAAGATATTGTTAAAACCACAACTAAAAAGATTTTGACAGAGCTATTTACTTCTGGAAATTCAGTTTGGGGAAAAATAAATTTTTATGAAACCTTTTCTCAGTTTCTTGGGAATAAAAATAAATTACACAGAAAATAGGGGCATTAGGATGTACTTCAGCATTTGCTGAAGAAACAGCAGTGTTGCACTAATGGGTGCGAACCAGAAAGGACCTAATCCTGCAACTATATATTGTCTCAAGTAGTCCCATAGGCCTGATCCAGATCCCATTCAGAACAATAGAACTTTTACCCTGATTTCTGTATCAGATGGCTTGGGCCCAAAAGAGCAGTTCAAGAGAGAATCAAGCTCAAGAAAAAATGATGTATATTCATTTACTGTTAAAGCTGATGAACTGCAGCATTCGTGGTGATAGTGAATTAGCTTACAAAATTTCTTCCAGGTTTAATAATATGTTATTAATAACTCAGGTAAAACAACATGTCACCCACAATTCAATAAGGTGATCCTGTCTTTTTAATTCATGAGAAGAGCTTTAATTGGATCAGAATAGCAACCAGCAGACAAATAAATTGACAATATAATTTAATTCAGTTAGTGTAGTCAGAAGGAGTCTTTACTGACAGTTATTTATTCAACCTTACTTCATTCCTGGGTCCCAGCTTAGTCAACTCCAACACAACAGCTTCTCTCCAGCTCATCTTTGGGAGTCCCTCACAAATAATCATTCAAATCTTAATGGTACAGTAACTTGGCTCAGTGCAGCAAGTTGTTCTCATCAGGTTTCCGAGCTCCCTGATCAGGGAGAGTAACCTTCAATAAGTCAAGAAAGAGATGCTGAACTAAGAAACTCTTCTCCCTCCAAGCAGTCACAGGATATTCCAGGAGAGGCAACAAGGGGTGACTGCAGGCAAGATGGCTTGGACACATCTAGAAGGTCTCCATGTGGAGACAAAAGGATGCTAAAACATGAATGAGTAAGAGAGACTCCCTGGACTGAATGGAGTAAATCTTCAGGAAGAAATTCAGTTATACAGTGAGAAGCTGAAAGACTAATCATCGACATCTGAGATTGTCCAACTTGAAAGCTGAGAATCCTAACAACGTTCAGATATGTGGAGGTACTTACTTAAAATGGGATAATACTAGTAAATATACTGCTGTCTTCTACAGCCAGGCTATCTCTAGCATACCTAATATTCAGCTCACATTTCTGTATAACATTCTGCATTCTATAAGAGACTCATGCAATACTAGAAAATGAAGTTTTTTATGGTATTGATCATGATGTAAATTAGGTATTTGGTACCATGATTCGTATGTTCATTTAGTCACTGTTTTCTTCAAAATAATTCACTATATGTCTAATGACTAGGCAATGATGGTTATATTGTTGTCTGGGAAAAAAAATTGCCTTGCCTATGATTATTATTGGCAACTTAGAATTATCAAACCTGGACAGCACAAAAAATTGATATTACAGGAAATTCTTCTTCATGTGAAATACACTGAAGATAGAGGTAGAAATTTCCATCATTACAGAATCACATAATCACAGAATAGTTGAGGTTGGAAAGGAACTCTGGAGATCATCTAGTCTAACCCATTTTGTATATCTCTAAAGATGGAGACTCCATAACCTCTCTGGGCAACCTGTTCCAGTGTTTGACCACATTCATTGTAAAAAAGCTCCTTCTTATGTTGAAATGTAATTTCTTGTATTTCAATTTGTGCTTATTGCCCCTTGTCCATTAACTGGGCACCACTGAGAAGAGTCTGGCTCCATCTATTTACATGCTCCCATCATGCAAATTATTCACTAAATGAGATCCCCCTGACCCTTCTCTTCTCCAGGCTGAACAGTCCCATCTCTCAGTCTTTCCTCATTAAAGAAATGCTCCAGTCCTTTAATCATCTTCATGGCCTTTTGCTTGACTCTCTCCAGTAAGTCCATGTATCTGTTGTACTGGAGAGCCCAGAACTAGACCCAGCACTCTGGGTGTGGCCTCACCAGAGCTGAGTAGAGGGGAAGGATCACCTCCCTCGATCTGTTGGCCACACTCCTTCTAATGCAGCCCGGGATACCTTTATCCTTCCTTGCTGCAAGAGTATATTGCTGGCTAACGTTCAAGTTGGTGTCCACCAGACATCCCAGGTGCTTTTCGGCCAGGCTACTTTCCAGCCAGTCTGCCCCCAGTCTATCCTGGTGACTGGAGTTACTCCTCCCCAGGTGCAGGACTTCTTTGCATTTCTCTTTTCTGAACGTCAGGACACTCCTGTTGGCCCATTTCTCTAGCCTGTCCATGTCTCTCTAAATGACAGCACAACCATCAGGTCTATCAACCACTCCTCTCAGCTTTGTATCATCTGCAAACATGCTGAAGGTGTACTCTGCCCCATCATCCAGGTCATTAATGAAGATGTTAAACAGTACTGACCTCAGTACCCACCCTAGGGTTTCATAACTAGTGACTGGCCTCCAACTGGACATGTGCAGCTGATCACAACTTTTTGAGCATGGCAGTTCAGCCAGTTTTCAACCCACCTCACTGTCCACTTATCCTATCTGTACTTCTTCAGTTTGTCTATGAGGATGTTATGGCAGACAGTGCTGAAAGCTTTACTAAAGTCAAGATAAACAACATCCACTGCTCTCACCTCATCCACCAAGCCAGTCATCTCATCACAGAAAGCTATCAGGTTGGTCAGGCATGATTTCCCCTTCGTAAATTCATGCTGATTATTCCCAATCACCTTCTTGTCCTTTATACATTCGGAAATGGTTTCCAGGATTATTTGCTCCATCACTTTAGTACAAGAAACTGTAAAAGAGAAAACATACACACTCACTTGAAAATGACTTGGAAAATGGGACAATGTTGTGTTTACAAAGACAGAGAAATATAAGAATGGTATTGTTAGTAGTTTTCTTGTCCTTGTCCCTTTAGTGGTTGAAAGTCTCATGAGCAAGTTTAAGAGGGAAGCCTGAAAAGTGTTTTTTTGGATGTTCTCTGACAGGACTCAGTCTGAAGGGAGCTGTTGCAGACACAGGAGGTTTAAAAGTCTGATAATGTCTCTTTCCAGTCAGAAGAGGTAGCAATGCTATAATCAAGTGAGCTCCCACATCTCAATGTGGCACAGAAAGAAAGGATAGATGAGACAAAGATCGGGAGTTTGAGTCAATTTACATTCAAAATCACCAGAAACACTCCATTGATTTTACTGGAGGCAGGATCAGGCCCATGATATTTAATCTTCTTGTGTTTCTTTAAGGGACTGTTGTATGAAATGTGCAACTGTTTTTGCAGTCATTAGGTTATGTCCCATTTCCCATTTGGAGAAATGATGATAATACAGAACATTCTCTGTTGAAGTGTGAATGCAGTTTCTATTAACATGGACAATCTAATGGTAGCACCCCACACTCACTGGAGAGAATATATTTGTCTCCATGAAACATTAATCCAAAGGCACCATGCAAGGGGTAGCTGTCAGATCTCAGCAATAAAAAAATAGTACAGCCTCTGTATTTTAGAAAGAGGAAAGAATTCTGCAGAAATATTAATATAAATTTATGTGCCTAATTTAATTTACACAAATCAGAAGGAGAAGGAACAAGTGGTTAACATCTTGGCATTAGCTGTCATCTGCAGCGCAATTGTTACAAAACATAAAAAGGATTGGAGACTGAAAGAATTTTTACATCAGTGGCTACTAATTTAACAGTAAAAGCAACTTGCTTCAGAGCTGTTAGTTTCAGTTGAAAATACACCATCTCTTCATGCTTGTTGGAGTTGGATTTATTTTGTTCAGATATTTCAGAAAGAGAAATTAGGTATTTTTATTCATACAGTTATATAGCATTTCCATAGTAGCAGCTGTTCTAAATCTCTAGGATCCCAACAATACCTGAACCAATAAACACCAATACCATTGCAGTATCAAAACTGTTAGTTTCATGCCCCATTCTACATTATTTTCTGTAATCTAACCCATTGCACTCCACTGCTTTTGGCCTTCCTTTACCTGTACCTTTGCCTCTAATCTACCCCAGAACCTCTTTCAACAGCCAGGATGCTGCTACCTACAAGTTTCTGCACTCCATCACTGGGGAAAGGAAGGGACTGAAAGTGGATTGTGCCTAATTTCCTAGGGTTATTTTCTCCAGTGAAGGGAACTCTTTTTCCTTTCCAAGAACATGAGGGAGAAGAGCAGCACTACCACCCAGATATGATCCATGTGATCTACAGGTCTAAGAAAAATGGTTGAGAAAAATCAGTGCTGGGACAAGTGGTGATCCCAGGAGGGGTGATCTCAATGTCCTGGCACAGCATCCTCCACCGTGAGATGAGCTCTCTCACAGTAGTGTGTTTGTAAAGGGACAGAAATACCCCACAGCAATCCAAAATGGCTTAACAGAGTCAAGATATTTGAAGGCTTCATGGTCCTTCTTGATGTCTGTCTGCCTGCCTGCTTCTCAAATTCTGCCAGAATCATCTGCTTGGTTTTTTATTCATTTAAGTACAAACATCTATAGGAATACTCTAATATCCTTATAATAATCGAGAAAATATTTGTTGTATGTGTCCATTAACAATGCTGTGTATTTCACAAGACAATGAGGCAAAACACAGTCTGTAAGAGAAATAACTTAGCCATAGCAGTTCAACAGTTAATCTTTTCTGATGTAAACAGGCAGTCATCAAAGACATTCTCAGGTAAAATCCCAGTAGACATGCCAAATATAGGAATGGCCCAAGCTGATCTAAGGGATATTCAGCCTGGGACAGGTATTTAGATCTGTGGAGTTATGGTCTGAGAGGTCTGCACAGGCTCAGTGCCTGAATCCAGTAGGGTCTGGGCACTTAACCAATGCAAGTCAGTTCTCTCTACTTCACTGCCAAAATGAATCAAACTGGATTGAATTAGGGCTGTTTTAATGCTGAATAAGAATGTCTATAATGGGGATCAATGCAGTTTAACAAACCCATTTTAACCAGTACTATTAGTTCATTCAGATGTACTTTTCTAGCTCTTCCCACACAGTGGAGGTCTCGGGAAATGCTACGTCATGAAAACACAGTTTAGACTCAACGCCATCAGTGCAGGGTTATGGAGGCTGGTTAAGTACACAACTCTTCCAAATGAGTGGTGCACATTAAGGGCTGCTGTCCCAGGGTTGCACGTCTATAACACATATTATATTGGATCTCTAAAGCAGTCCTTTTGCATTTGAGAGGAATAAATTGGTGCACTAAAAACCTGCTGTCACACTCACTGCAGTGCCAAAACTAGCTGTGGTTGCTGGAGCTGGGATGGAAAACAGTGACATCTACCCTTCAGGTTTTTTTCAATTCCTTCCCCTCATCCCCACCCACCCAAAGGCAGCTTCTGGTTGTGCAAAGTCCATCACATCTGGGAGGATGTGAAATTTGTTGCTGTAGCAGTGCAGTAGCTGTTGACAAGGACATGAAGCTTGCTCATGAACCATGCTTCTCATCCCTTTTCAAAGCTTTACCTTGTGTCTGAGTTGCTGGTTCTTGGCCAAAAATGTGAAGAGGGAGAATTCAGAAATGTGGGAGAACTTGGAAAGATCATTTACTGAGTTCTAACATAAAAAAAAATAAAAGCACAGAAAAGACGCTGCAGATAGAAGTCAGTAGACATTTCTTATTCACAAGTGGGAGAGTCATCTTGAAGATAACAATACCAAAATAACATGGAGTCAGTTTAGTTTTCTCCCCCTGAACAGCATTAATACTTCTTGATTCTCCACATTAGCTCAGAAGTTTAATATCTCAAGGAAATATGATCAAATGAAGACTCTTACAGCAAATTTCTGTGGAGGTCAAGTGGGAGATTTGAATTCTGTTGGAGATGCATGGGAAGAAAGATATTGAGTGGCATGCAGAAACTGCTCTAACAGAAAAGACCTTTCAGTGAACTACAACTATTCAGTATGCTCTAATAAAAAGACAGCTCCCTTTCTACACAGCATTCACCTGTGCATCCCATCCACTGGGACCTCTGACACACCCATCTATTTACCAGTCTTCTGCTGGTCAAAACAAATGTGTTTCTTCACTCATTTAATCACCAACCACCTTCCCATAACTAACTCTTTACTTATGAGCATGCTAACTAGGGCTGATCAGAGCCGTGAGCAGGAAATGTAATTTTGTTCTCCAATTGCCCTATTCATTATCCTCCTCAGCATTTACATTCTGCACAACATTAGGATGCTGCATATAATGTGATCACTTACTATGTGGCTGTGACTGCCAAATACAATGAATAACTCTCTTCTGAGAGAGTTATTCTACATACAGGAAAAACACAGCTTGTTGTAATGGGTTTTAAAAGTGATCAAGTGTAGTGCAACATTTGCGTAATACACAGTCTTTGTTATCAGTCTTCTTTTATATATAGAATAAAGTTGGTTAATATTTACATAAGTCAAACAATTCATGAAGCAACATACCACTTCTCAGACCAGTGTGGGTCAGGATGTGATATTGTGCCAAAGTGCTTTGTTGTTAATAGATCCAGGGATAGGCAAAAAGAAGAAGAGGGTGTTTTTTCTCTCCTATCCAGCTAATTTTAGATATAAAAGTATTATCAGGCTCTAGGGACTGGGGAATCACAAAACTGTTATGTTTTTTTCCAAAAACCAGCTGCTTTGATCCAGCCCAGGCAGGAGAGTGAAGGAAGCATTTGTCTGAAGCAGGAAACGAGATTTCAGAGGAGCTCTGGCTTTCCAGAAGGTTCCTTCTGCCATTCCTCCCCTTCCCTTCCCTTCCCTTCCCTTCCCTTCCCTTCCCTTCCCTTCCCTTCCCTTCCCTTCCCTTAAAAAATTCCCTTCCCTTCCCTTCCCTTCCCTTCCCTTCCCTGCCTTTCCTCTTCCTCCCTCCCTCCTTGCATGGATTGGTGTCAGGCTTTAGAAACTTTAAAACCCAGGACTGATTGATGCAATATATTTTTGCAAAAATGTGTTTTTTCTGAAGAGATCCTTTCATGTGTTAAGAGTATGGACAATGGGACACAGACATGGGACCACAGAGAGAAAACTCAGGTCAAAAAGTATTTGCAATATTTGCAAAACATATTTGCAATATTTCCCTGAATGGCTACATTTTTTTTTTTCTGCAGTGCTCACCTGCATATCTGGAAGTATAGAGAGGAATGAATTATCTTCATGGGGAAAAAAATGCACAATTAAGTTGCTTTGTATGTAAGTGATTTTCCTTCTAAAAATTAGATATGAAATCACCAATGTCATATAAATGGTATAAGACTTATGAGAAATGTGGTTTTCACAGCCTAGTTAGAAGTACTCAATCCTGTACGTCATGTACACCTGAATTATTCATCCATTACCTGGCCTTTCATCAGAGGGTTTTTATGCTTTGGAAGCAGCTGATGTACAGATCGCCTGTACAACTCCCACACATGTAGGAGAGGTTACACCCGGTGCCCACAGTTCAAAAGCAAGCAGAGGCTGCTTTGACACAGTCACTGCTCTTCTACAGTGAAGCTCCCGCTTCTTACTTGAATACAAAAGTCATGTAAGAATCTTTAAAATGTACACGTATGAATTAAAAAGTACTCAGCATTTTTTGGAAAAGAGTGAATGTACTCTCAGGAACTAATCCGCTAACCTTTGTCTCAATAAATTTTTCAATTCCTTTGGCTACCTATGGACCTATGGATTACTGCAAAGCATATATTGTTGTATCACCTGTGTAGTCACTGCATTGGTGATACTACCATTTTGAAGCACTTCGGATTATCATGGGTATGAAATGTGCTTTGTTGTAAACATAATTTGCAAATCCTATCCTCTTCCAGAACACCAGATACAAAACAGGTCACAGTTTAGTCAATAATATTCAATACAAAATCATTGATACTGCACTGATAATGCTAGCAGAGTTTCTGGGGACTACTGTAATAAATATATTTCATAGGAAATAAAAATAATAAAGAATAACATTTCCATGTGGATCTTCTTTCAATATGGAGAAAAGGCTAACCATGGGAAAGGGAAACTCTTGTTTCCGTGGAGATGTGTAGTGGAATATTCTATAAAAATGTGTTGTGACAGGTCAGTAACCAAGGTCTTGTCTATGTGGAATATGTTTCTTCCATAGAGCCGAAGAAAAGGGCCTAATGTGATGTTGTTGTGTCAATAGAACAAATTGTCCCCTCACTCTTCTGCACATGTTGGCAGTCTTACATTGCTATAAGTTTCTTTTGACATCTCTGCTATTTGGGAAGGGGTTGAATCCCTTGCCCTTGTGCAATGGTAAGAGAAGTTGAATTAAGAAAGTTTTGTTTGTATAATTATGAAATTAAAACTGATGCCACAGACCAGCACATCCTTTTCCAGATCTGGCTGAGGTGGTGAAAAAGGGCTCAACCAGCAGATCTCCTCACTGCCCACCAGAAAGAAGCCACCGCCTCCCCATGTACATACATCTGGTACCAGCACAGAGCATTTCTCTATCTGCCTAAGAACAGTCAGGATCATTAGGTCAAACCATCAGCATACCACAGCAGACCATGTGTCTTTGAAGTGGATGAGGAAGCCTGACCTGAGCCATGTGAGCTGTGGAAACACCAAAATGAGTGGTTATAAGATGGTAGGGATGTTATAAGACTGGCACAACAGTTTGCAAAGGGACACCAGTCATCCCGAGACTGAAAAGGATGAGCATGGAACTAAAGTTATCTCAGCGTGAATTCTTTTAGTACTACGTTTCCCTGCAGAGACTCCTGGTTTATGAATTTGAAGTACTGATACAGCATATCATCATATGCTGGCTGGTTTTGACTTTGAACATACTGGGGTAAACAGTAATGGTCTCCTGTACAGTGTAAGCTCTTGGAACATGGGCTACATATAACTCTACACTTGCTTCAGAAAAAGGTTAGATTTAAAATGGTGTTGGTGTTCCATCTTTGACTCTAACATTTAGTTAGACACTGCACAGGACTCAGAGCTAGGGAGGAGATGGAGAATTCAGTGATTCCCCCCCCCCCCCCCCCCCCCAGATTTCCAGAACAATAATTTTAATTCACAAAAAGCCTGGAACAATACTGGATAATTAAACTTGAAGAGCCACTGTGCTCTGGACCCTCCCTGACACACGTGGAGTTGGGAAGGGAGAGTGACTGCAACTCCAGAATTGGTGTCATCCTCCAAAGTTTAACCCAAAACATACTCAGATTTAGAGGAGGAAAACATAATGCATAACTTTAAGGCATGGTGAACTGAATGCCTGTGCCTGCTCTCTAGTTCCACCCCCTGGAAATGCTTTTAAACTCTGACTGATCCAGCTCTGGAGGGGCCGGAGAGGAGCTCCTACAGTGGGGAACGCACGCCATCCGGGGCGGCTGCTGCTGCCAGCAAACACCCACTCTGCAGCTGTTGGCATGGCGAAGGCAAAGGCTGCCTTGCCAGAGGCAGAAAACCTGTCTCAGAGGCAGACACGGTGTCACAGACATTTCTGTTTCTGTGTGGTGGTGTTGACACACATGAAAAAATTGTCTGTAGTGACAGTATCCTGGCTTCCTTAACCCTGCTGGCAATAGCAGATGAGTATTTGTTTCTCCAAGGAGAGTCTGGAGTAGTGCTGTATTTCTCTTCCCTAAAAACCAACTTGAGTTTGCAATGGGATAGATTACCCAGCCTCCTGGTCATACCACCGACCCTGCGAAAGCCCGCTCGTCCCATTGCTCATCCTCTGTGTAGGCTCAATAAATCTGTGCCTGCCTTTGGCTAATATGTCAGCCTGAGGTGCTTGCCACTTCCACAGCGAGGAGGTTTGCTCCCCATCTCAGAAAATAGTTATTTCACCTGACACGTGTCACTCCAAGTGCAAAGATAAACTGAAGCCCCTAATCCTCACATCCTCACAATTCATTCTTAATGAATACTGTTCTGGAAAAGCACTCCACATCATTCTTTTTAACAAGAATGAAATTTTTAAAATTTACTTTACTGAGTGTTCTGTAGATTTTGGGGCTGTAGCCATGTAGCCGTAACTACCCCAGTTTCTCCCACGTTGTTTTTGGTATGGACTCTCCTGCCTATGATTTTTTTAGATCCCCATATCTGGCCCCCATAGAAAGCAAAGGTATTTCTGCAAAGCAGTTTGTCAGTTTATATTGTCTGGAATAATAAATATCCATGATGGTGGGCCTCAGATACATGGATCTAAACAAATGGGCAATTCTTAGTTAAACTGTAAGAAACCATCAGTCCTTGCATGGTGACAGAGAGTGGTAACTCAGCCAGGCAACCAACACCTGAGAAAAAGGACAAGTAAAACAAGTACCCACTGCCAAAAGAAGCCTCCTTTGCACAGACATCCAAACCTAAGCTGGATGTATCACCAGGCAATATGTTGTAATTACAGACAGACAGATTATCTATTACCAGAAATCTTTTTATCACATATTATTCTGACTCCATGGCAAAATCAGCAAGGGATCACTCAGCTCACCCCCCTGCTTTGACTTGACAGCCAGGAAGGTGGAATTAAATGGGTAGTCACTTTAATGAATTTGTAGCAGTATCAGTGGGAACAGCAGAATAAGAAGGTAGGTAGGAGTGGTGCAGGGGATCATAACTAGGGGAGGCAGGGATGGGAGAGGAAGGCAAAGCAATTAATCTGTGTGCCATGAAAGGGAACGAGTCTAATTAGTTCCATACTGGTGCCACACTCAGAAGAGAACTGAGCCCTGGGTTAGGGAAGCCGTGGTGAGTGGAGGACCGCCACCAGGTACTGAGAGAGGCGAATGGAAAACGTTCCTCTTTGCAGGCGATCAAAAGCAGATCCTGCCTTCATCATTTGTTCTCTGCATCATCTGGCAAATCTCTTTTTGTTATTTTACTTACAAGCAGGGCTAATCTCTATAGATATAGATATAGACATAGATACAGATATAGGTATACATATACATATAGGAATAGGTATAGGCAGACACAGACACAGACACAGATACAGATAGATACAGACGTAGATACAGACACAGCCCTGCCCTGCACCCCCAGGCAGCACCCTGACACACCATCAGCAATAGCAACTAGATTAGCACCCGACAGGGTAGCCTTCTGGGAGTAATAAAGGGAAAAATAAAGCAAAAAGTGGTTAAGCACCATAGGTAAGTTGGGGTTAGGCCTGTTTTGGGGGGTTGGATGAGCAGACAATGGCAGATCAGACAGCCAGGAAAGACTGAAGCTGCTGTTCTCTCAGTTCACCCCTCCCGTGTTTTCTTCCCAAGTTTTCACCTTCCCTTTTCTCTTTTGCTCTGTGATGGTGCGATTTCAAGTTCTGCAGTGAAATGGCTGATTGCAGACGTGCCTTGGGAGAAGCATCACAGACTTCTTTTCTGAAATGACAAAGAACCGATGAAGATCTGTGAAGCACTGGGAACAAATGCCACTCCTGGTTTTTTTAGTGTGTAAACACACAAGCTTGACTGCAGGTCTTTCTGTTATCAACCTTGTGATATTTCTCCAATGCCTTTATCTCTCTTTTTCTCTCCTGTACCTTCTGCCTCTTGGAAAAGATTTATTGGCAGTTGAAACTTTCATTATAAATCTTTCTGTTAAACCTTGTGATATTTCTCCAATGCCTTTATCTCTCTTTTTCTCTCCTGTACCTTCTGCCTCTTGGTTATTGGCAGTTGAAACTTTCATTATAAATATATTTGAAAAATTAAATGATAAATGATGTCGAAGGTTAGGAGTTAAATGATTGTGGGTGTCGAAGGTTAGGAGTTCTTCTTTAAATATTACATGGATTCATGTGTAGTTAGAAATAGATAAAGAGATAGCAGGACTCTTTAGCATTGTATGCAAGTAGCACCTTAGCCCATTCTAATTGCTTTCTTTTATCATGCTCACTCTGATTGCTCTCCAAACACAAACACGCACACAGAGAACACGGAACAGATTGCAAAGTCTGCTTTTGGGGAGAAAACAGTCTAGTTAGAGGCTCCCTGGCCTTGAGAGGGATTTAGGGACTTACACTCTGGGCCATGTCTACCCACACAAGCGCCTCAGCCCATTGCATCTAGTGACAGGAGCATTGCGAGGGCTCTCCAGAGTCCAACATGTGGCATCCCTTCAGGCCCACTTCTTCACAGCTGTTCCCACGGCCTCACTCTGTTGCCATCTCGCTGCTCAGGACAGCCTGCCAGCATCATTCTCCTGCCTCCCTTGGTGCAGGCAGACTGCTCGGGGCTAGTACAACTAATTCAGAACCAGCTTTTACCGCTCCCCTTCAAACAGTGGGGTTTAGCAGTTTTTCTCTTACGTGGCAATAAATGTAAAGTTTCCGGATCCTCGCCTGAATGCAATCTTATGTTAGGAAACCCTTTCACTTATTGATTGTGGAAACCTGTTTGACCTCCACTGAAGAGATGGTATTAGCCGGTGTGTAAACTCCCAAATAAGGATGGAGCAGCAAGTTCCCAATTGCCTCTTGGTAATTCACTGTCCTGGTTTTGGCAGGGATAGAGTTAATTTCCTTCCTAGTAGCTGGTACAGTGCTGTGTTTTGGATTTAGGGTGAGAACAATGTTGATAACACACCGATGCTTTAGTTGTTGCTAAGTAGTGCTTACACTAGTCAAAGGCTTTTCAGCTTCCCATGCTCTACAGACTGAGAAGGCCGGAGGTGCACAAGAAGCTGGGAGGGGGCACAG
>NW_008796051.1:4738862-4757629 GCF_000699145.1 Aptenodytes forsteri
TCTGGATCAGTCCATGGCAAATGGTGGGGCTGTGTTTCCACCCCTGGGGCAGTCGGTTCCAGGTGTACTGGACGCCCCTCCAAGTGAAAGCAAACTGTGGCCTGCACTCTGCTGCCAATGAGAAAAACGCATTAGCAATATCAACTGTGGCATACCACTTGGCTGCCTTTGACTCCAGTTCATATTGGAAGTTCTAGCATGTCCGGCACAGCAGCACTCAGCGGTGGCGTGACTTCGTTCAGGCCACGATAGTCTACTGTTAGTCTCCACTCTCCATTAGATTTCCGCACTGACCATTGGCCATGGACTGATCCAGACTGCACTGGAACAGGGTGAGGCTCCAGAACACCTGCAATACATTGATGACATCATCATGTGGGGCAACACAGCAGGGGGAGTTTTTGAAAAAGGAAAGTCTCTCTTTCTCCCTCGTCTCGGCTGTGGAGAAACTGTCCCGGGAGATCCAACAGCTCAGAGAGGATAGGTCCTACTCCCCACCTGTACGGACCAGTATCTCGGCTATTAGGAGTCATCAGCAAGACTCGCTCACCCTTTAACAGTCCCATATGGCCAGTGCATTCACCTAAAACCGAGGAACACACATTGGTTAAGACTTATGTCAAAGAGGGGAAGGGTTTGGCTCCAGCACCAAGCAGCAGTATGATGGAAAACAATGCAAATGGCCAGGCCCCTTCCCCAAGCATGCAGGACCTGCCCTTCTCACACCTTTCAAATGAGAGCATTTCAAGTCCTGAACACTGGTGGACAGTCAGTGCTGGCTAGCTGTGAAGAGACCAGTTCGAGGCCTTGTCCTCCAAAACGACAGACAAAGGCTCTGAGCTCATTGCACACAGCCAAGTTCCTACAGCTTAGCCAGATGCCACATGTCCGCTGAGCAATGATATACAACTGGATGCACACTCTTAGGCCACTTCAGTTGCAAAGTAAAATGGATGAATTTAATATCACCACAAAATGAAATGGGAAAGTCGAACCTAATCATTTCAAAATTTTCCCACAAAAAAGAAAAGCTAGAAATGGATGGATTGTCACAGAGTGTTTCAGTGGAAATGAAACTGGTCTCTGGGAGAAGGCTGTTCATCAACATGTTTTTGGCCAGTTCTGTCAAAATAGGCTTTGACAGAAAATGTTTTGCGTTTTTTTTACCCAAAGGCAAATGAAAGAGACAAATCTATGGCTCTCTGACACCAGTGTCTGCCTGATAACTTCTAATGATTTGTTTGCTCCATCTGGCAAGAACTTAAAAGGCTTATTGTGTGATCGCAAATAATATCTAGCGATATTCTTAAGTTGTCATTTAAAATTAGGCCATTACAGCAGAACCTTTTGCCGTGACCAAATACAAAGAAAAATACCAGAGACGGAATAAGCAGCCTGAAAAAATAACCAGGAGGCAAGAAAATTACAACTTTGAAAAGCACAGAACAGGAAGAAAGCTCTGAATACTTAGTCACTTATTTAATTAGAGCTTCAAAATTTCCTAAATTAGAAAAAATAGCATCTGTGCTTACTTTTTCCCTTTACCTTTCAAAGAGTAAGAACATGTCATTTTAGAAGAAGAGAAAGTTTCCCAATACAATATAACTTTCATTTTTCAATATTGGTAATAATAACAATGTGTTTATTTTTCTAAAGAACACAAACCAATGAAATTTCTGTGCTGAACAAAAAAGCACTATATCCAGGAAAGTCTCAAAAGGGCGACTTGGCTTCATAATCAAATACCAAAATGATTTTGAAAAATCTAATAATCTACCATCTCCCAGCAATAAATAATACATCCAGCAAACACAAACTTAAACAGAAAAAAGTCTTCAATCACAGTAATAGTTCTCCTGCTGCCCAGTATATCAAATTACCTTTTCCTTTTCAAAACAATATATTTTCCCAATCCCATTTATTCCTATAGCCTCTGGGCCAGGTTCTGATCTCAGATACACTGTTCAAATCCAGAGTAACTAAACTGAAATCATTCCTTTCAAGTGGGACATTTTCTCTGGGTTAAATAGGAATTATTGACCAATGGAGCTGCACAAATAGATTACACAGAGGTAATTTTTGTGTTTCAAAGCATAAACTCTCTATACTGAACGCATCACATAACATTGACTTAACTGAGCATTTGCCTAGCCAGACCTATTGCAATACTGTTTTAAATGTTGCCTTTCTTTGTGTAGCATACAGATTTTTTTTTCCTTTCTTTGGTTTTAATGCTATTTAAATACAGTGAAGTGAGACTGAAAGGAAGAGTCCTGTGAAAAGATAAACTCTGTGCAAGAGATCCAGCCCTTCCCAGACAGGTAAATCTCTGAATCATCCAATAGCCTTCAAAACCCCACCTGATCTGAATGATCACCATAAGTCAACCATTCCCATATCTACCACCAGCCACGCTGTCCTGGCATGGTAACGTGCCTCCAGCTGGCCTAGGAGGCGTTGGTGGTCTCCTCCTGCCTACAGCGCTGGGTGCTGTGCTGAGGTACTGGTTCATACTTCTCCTGCTCTCACAGTATTAAGAGGGGAGTTGTAGAAATGTCACAGCCTCTCTGGGTAATGTGTTCAGTGTTGCAATGTCCTCCTGATGTTTTTCCTGGTGTCCAGACTGAACCTCGTGAGCTGCGATTTGTGGCCACTGCCCAATATTACATCATTACCTATTTCATCAGGAAAGTTTGCATCCGTCATCTTTGAAACTGCCTTTAAGTAGTTGCAGGCAGTTGTTGAATTGCCCCAAGGCCTCTTCTCACCGGACTTGATAAGCCCAGCAAAGCCTCCCCAGGGCAGAGCTAAGAAGGCACTGTGAGATGGCAGTAGCTGAAAGATGGAATAAGTGCCTCACAAGGTTTGGAGATGGGAAGCTCTGAGGAGTGGAAAATATGCAATGTTCACTACAGCACAAGTACATTAAATATATTAAATCAGTGTGCTTTTGGTGCAAAAGGAAATAACTGATGTTTAGTCTAACGGTGCAGCTCCTACTGCTGTCAGTCCTCTTCCTCAGGCACCTTCAAAGGAGTTCTCCTCTCTTTGCCACCTTCAGGTTTAAAAATGAACCAAAGAGGGAGAAGGAAATGTGGAGGTGTTGGGGGGGGAAGGGCGTTTATTGAATGAATTGAAGGCAGCATCCAAACCTAGTTCTGATTACAAGCGTCAAGCCTTTTCTGTAATATCTCAGAAGAGTGGAAGTCTGGACAGATTTATGGGTGTGCATACTCCACTGGTTTTTATTTTGGAGATGTATATATATGAGCAAAGATTAAAAGCCAAAACAAATGTCTAAATCATTGTATATTGGTAGTACAGTGGGATAAATACACCACAGACCTCAAGATTCTAAGTAATGCTGATTGTAAAAGATAATTTCATCTTTGCATTCACCTCACTGAGACTCAGGAAAAAATGCCTTAAGAATTATGAGAACAATTTCACCTGTACTATTACCTCCTCTCAATTCTTAAAGTGTTCATTTCCTATTTTGATGTGGATCACATTAGAAAGAGAATGCATTATAGACTTGAAAGTGTTTTTATTTAATACGAGATACCAACAGAAGGTGGTCATACTGCATGCCAAAAATCAGAACTTCCTGAAATGGTAATACCACCCCCTAAAAAACATTACCAGTAGTAATAATATTGCCTTCCATTATCAGAGTCCCTCCAATCTGACAGGTCCAAAACTGGTGCATGTACAGGAATCATTTCACCATTATTAAAATACAGCTGTTATTACTATATTATTATATTTGCAAAAGACTGCCACGGAGTCTTTTTAAGGAGAATGTTGGGAACTAATTTAGAAAATTGTGATTTTGAAAGGTAATGTTAAGGCAGGCCACTTGTAAGGCCAAGGAGAAACTTACATCAGCAGATTTATAAAAAGTGGTCCTTCAGTGACCACAAATAGTGGGGAACATATTTCACATCTCCTCCAATTGACACAGATTGGATTCGTGTATGTACAGAATATGCAAAGTCTGAGGCATCCCTTGTATGAATTATAGACATAAATAAAACCAGTCAATAACATCCTTCTATCCAGAGAATTAACCCTATAAAATCTGACTTTTTAATCTACTCCTTGCTGACAAACAAAGATTCAGTGTGCCCATGTGCATTTTAAGCAACTTGATTGGTCAACCAACGCATGTACCAACATGTGCAGGGAGTACCAGCACAAGTTTGTTTGGCTGGATTTTGTGCAGTTTCATCATACAACAAAAGCACAAAAAAAGATTATTCTGCAGCTAATCAATATCTGCAGGGGATGTCAGTGATTATATTTGCGATTGCACTGGGATCTCAACAAATATTCCTGAACTTTTCCCCAATTCCAGAGGAAATGCCAAGCATTGATAACATCCAATTTATGACTTTAGCAATTGCCATTGGTGTTTGTTTCCTGCAATCTGGCAGGCACTGTATATCCTTTACAAATAACAGTTGTATCTGACTAATCTCCACATGACTGTGCTGAAGCAGCTCTGACCTGGTCACATACCTGTCCATGCATAACAGAAATATTCAAACCAAAGGACTTTCTTCTAGACTATAATGCCTATATAGCAAGGTCTGGCAGAATCTTTAGACCTTTGCATGTTCTTTCCATATAACTGAAGTTTAAATAAAAGATTTTCAAAGCTCCTGGAGTTTGTTTCTTCCCTCTGGATGTTCCCAGTAGAGCTATCGGTTAAGTACGCTCCCTTGTTTCCTATGGTAACACTGATGTACATTTGTAAAATCAGTGGAGTTATATTAGCAAATGCCTGATGTGAGAGTATTGAAAAGCATGTACAAAGGAGATTTGGATTTGGTTCTGCTAATCCTGCTTCAGACTAGGGAGCCTGAGAACATGATGTGATCCATTTTTAAGAGTTAACAGTATTTTCTAGATCTAATGTATTTCTGACCTCTCTGAAATGTACAGGTTCTTGTATCAACGCAAGTGGACATCAGTAGAGTCCATGCTTATATGAATGTGTTGTTTGGATTCTTTATTATTTAAAAGTGATCTCAGTCAAAGAAAAAGACACTTCACTTGTTTGATCAAGAGTTTTATGCAAGTAGAAATGGTAAGCAGAAAGTTTCCTCCATAGGAGTCTAATGCTCTTCCAGTGCTGATTACGAAACATGAAAGACACACTCTACCTACCTTGCTCAGGATAATAAATCACTAAGTTGGAAGCTTCAGTTACCTTACAGATTTTGATAACAACATTAATAGAATTAGCAGCTTATCTGCCTCACCAGAAGATTGTTAAAAACAGAAGCTGCAGCAACAAGAAAAAAAGTAAAAAAAGAGGGAAAGAGACCTATTTTTATGGCCAAACCTGGTTGTATTTCTTATGTTTGACAGTAAGGCAGTAATTGCGCTTTCTCTTGTTCTCCCACAAAATTATACAACCCTTTTTTAAAACAATGGAAGAAATTCTATCCATTATTGTCTGCTTGTTCAGGTTTCATGCATAATTAAAGCTGGACAAAGGCAGCCTCTGATCTGACACTAACAAGCAGAATCGAAAGAGTCCAGCACCAACCTGGTGCTGATAAACAGGAATTCTGAAGGGCTGATAAGCAGAGAGCCATTGTTATCCAGGAGAGGATTTACTAGCTTCTGTTTGGTTTGTTTGCTGGCTCCAGGGCAGGATCAACTTCTGTAAAAAAAATTGAGTTTTAATTGCTCTTCAGTATGCCCAGGTTCAACCAGTCTTGAAGCCAGTCAGATTTCCATCAGTTTCAGTGGGATTGAGATTGCACTGGAGATGTGAGAAAAACCCTACATCTTTCCTCTTTCCAACCCCGCCTTTGTGCAGCATTCAAGTGAATTTGAAGCCTGCTCCAAACTGATCTTTGCTTTACTTTTTCACCCCCTGCCCTTAAAAAAAGGGATTTTGCACTTCTTTGCAAAAACGGGAAGCGGTATGCGGTAAAAAAAGATGTCTCTGAAGCTGTTAAGAAGTGCGGGTAAAATGGGAATGGGTCCTACTCTCAGTCTGGCTGTGTGAAACCAAAGCAGGGTTTAGAAGCTCCTACAAAAATAACTCATGCTAGCTCTGTATGTTGAAGTGTGATGAAGCTAGTGAGAAGGGTGACATTTTCCCCCAGGCTGTACAGAAGCAGCAGCTATTCTGGGAGCGATGCAGTATCTCTCACAGCTGATGTGCATCTCCTGACAGCATACAGAGCAGTTAGATCAGCATAGCTAAGGATGCCATCAGTGTGCTGCCCCACCCTTAGACAATGTCTTTTCTCTTAGTAAACGACAGCATTGTTATGTGAAGAACGTACGTATTCCATGTGCTTATTCGTAGTATACAGTTTGCTCCTGCAGCCTCTGCAATTGTCCTCAGCCTGAGACAGACTTCACCTTCTGGGCCCTGGAACAGGGAGGAGAACAGGGTTGAGCAACTCAAATAATAGTAAGGTTGCTGCTGGTGTTGATGCTTATAAGAATGTCTCACATGGCTGACAGACTGGACTGGATGTGGGAGAACCGAAGCCACAAGGCAGGACAAATTGCCTTGTAAGACATTTGCACCCAAAACAGAGGTTGATGGGCTGATGTGTACACCTAAACTGAATGCAGAAATAACATGCTTTTGAGGGAACACTGTGACCTTTCTAAGTATCTTGGAAAAGTACCCTACAAGTACCATAAGTACCCTGCCAAATGAGCAAAGAGCAGGCTCCAGGGAATGGCACAGGGAGAGCCAAAGCAGAGTTTGCTTGTGCCCTGGGCATGTAACTCCCTTTGAAGTCCCTGGAGACCTAGCCAGGAGAGCCTGGGAGCCCAGAGAGAAATTCAGTCTGCCCCAAGGCAGACGCCCAAGGCTTGGTTCAGGGGCCACATAAGAGGAACGCAACCCAACAGAGCCTCTCTAACTCTCTTCCCTGTGCTGACCAGGACTCTCTCAGTTACCTGTACACAATGTCTCGTGTTGTCTGAGACACCCTGGGTTATCCCTGTTCTCCAGAGGTGTGGGTCCCCAGCAGGCACTGTGTCATAGATGCCACCCCGTGCAGATGCCTGTGGTACCCCAGGGCATCTCAAGTAGATGTCTGTGATTAGGCAATTGAATTGACTCATGTTTTAGAAACTGAGCTCCCAGAAAAAAACACAGAAGCGGCATTTTGTAAGGAGTTTTATTCAGTGCTGGTCTCAGGTACATACCAGAAAAGGACCCTGTGCGACTAACATTGTCTTTGTAGGGGCAGCAGCGGTAAGAGCACAAAACCAGCTCATTTACAAAACTGACTTAATGAAATCCCTTGGGACTTCACCTCACAATTGGATGGAGTGGGGAAAGCCTGAAAACCAGACATCTGCCAGACCCAAGAGGCCTCAAGATCTTGACCTTAATGTTCCCTACCACAGGTGCTATCTGTCTTCCAGTCAAACAACTGAAAGAAAGGAAACAAAGATCTCTCAACATTAGCTCCACAGAACAGAGTTAGGACAAGGCTGACATACCATAGGTTCCTTTGGAGGGGTGGGGGATTGCCAAGGCAAAGGTTGAAGTTAATCATCTTTTAAGTGATTATATTTAAATGTTTTTGTTTGGGGGTTCTGGCTTTCTGGAAGACTCATAAAAGCCTGATTGATTACTCTTGCCATCTCTGATTAAATCAACCTGGGGTAACAAGGGCTTGGAAGTTTACTAGAAAACTGTAAAATAAAATTCATTTTTTACTGTGCTGCAAAGACATGTAAATAAATCTAATAAACCTGTGACAGCTCATAAACTATATGAGATACCTAATTCATTAAATATTGCTAACTATTAACATTTGTAACTGCAAGATATAACGTACATGCATATGTAATCTCTGGTGGTCAACATACGGTGTGCGAGTAGTTACAATGCAAGCCCAAACTATGCAGCAGGCTCCCTTGTGTGTTAGGAGATTTATCCAGAAAAAATATTTTTAAATAGTTTTCTGCTCCTCTCTAACTTTATAGTCATTAAACATTAATGGCTGGATGAAAATCAAAACTTAGAAATAAAATATAAAACCAAAATACATTTCAAAGGTTTTAGGTCTGTGTTCTGAAATATTTTCTCTTTCTTGTGATCATTAAAAATACTTCCTGGAGCTCATTTCACACAGCTCACAGTTCTGTAGACTCCATTCTGTTTTGTTAAAATACAAATTCCCAGTCTATGGAGTGAAATCTTATAATCTGCCTTAGAAGACTTTCTTCAGCTTGAGGACTCATGTGAGTAAAGCAAGAAGGATTTGGCAATGTTTTTATTTTGAAGTAAAACTACTTGCAGGAAATTTGTTTCTAATATATCTTTATTTCTATTTCTGAGTCACCTATTATCCTATGCAGATTTCTTAAATAGTATTTGTTATTCTCTATTATTGTATATTTTTATTATATTAATGCCTAAAGACCTTTACAAGGTTTGCAATCCCATTGTAGTAGATGATGAATAAATAGAAAAAATGATAATGTGTGCCCTGGAGGCCTTACAGTTGATAAATATTTGCGTAGTTGCTTAGAGAAATAATTTTCTGCACATGGCTTGTTTGAAACTATTCATTTCAGCTGTCCACTGCAAGGGTTGCTCTGTGTCCTGCATCACAGGCTACTTATTTTGTTCCCTAACTGGATGACAAACTTTTTAAGGAATAGAAAGATGAATGGTGAACAGTAAATAGTACATTTCCTAGAGGAATTTTTGGGCAAATGACCACCTGTGCTAAAAGCGGTGAAACACTGAGGGCTCATAAATATTCACACAAACATTTGACAGTTCTCCAAATGTTTGCAAATTAGTAACATGACTCTACAAGTAGCGACAACACCATCCACTTACTGGACAAAAAATTAGAATATATACACACAGTGTTCAACTGAGCGTGCTTCCAGGTGCTTTCTGTTTACAAGATCTCCTCCCTTTCAAATGATTTTTTCATCTCCCTTCTTAAAATAAAGAAATAATGTCACATACGCCACTGTCAAATGCTTTTCTGAAACCACCAGCAGCACATTTGGCTTGAGAGAGAGTTTTCCAGTGACACCACATGTTTCAGAGTACCAAGCAGGAGAGATATGGCAGGGCAGCATCTTTATAGAGATCTCCCATAGAGATGGTCTGGAATGGAAATTCTTCTCAGGAGGGCAGTAATTCCAGGAGTGTTATCATAAACCTGCTGACATCCATTGGTATTAAGGAGAAACGTGCAGTAAAATTCTTGCACCTTCTAGAGACATCTGTACACACATACCCATTTTTTCTGAACATGTCCAGAAAACAACAGTAGCCAACACAGACCCTTGTGTATCCAAGCAATTAAACCCACTGCAATTAGAAATAGGCCATTTAAGATAATAGCATTTTTCAGAGATGAAGAAAAGCCACAGGTGGTAAATTGTACACTGAAAAGATTTGCTAAACACGCCAGAAGACCGAAGATTTGTAATTGCATACTTTGTTGATTGAACAATGGGGATATAAACACATCTTCTTCAAAAGAACTCAACAACAAAAAAGGCAAAGAATAATCTGAGATGTCAGTGTAACACAAACCCGTCTCTGAATGGAGTGATTCAGCTGAAATTATAAACAGTACAAGTAAAAGAGGAAATATCTTGTGAGACTACAACAATGCATTACTAATTACAACAAAACAGAATTAGTTCTGTGAAAAAGAATCTTCTAAAATGTTACTAAAAAGAGAGGAAAGAATTGAAAAGCAAAATGTTAGCCCTTCCTAATTTTACTTCCAGCTCAGAAGCAGAATGACTGCTTGCTATTTATATGGCACCACAAACATGTATGGCTTCTTTTCGGTGATATATAAGCAATTTCCCACTTTAAAGAGCTCACAGTCTAAGCATCAGATCTGTCAAATGCTACTATCAGTCACAAAGTTTAGTATCCTGAGTACTCCCTTTCTGAAACTAACCTTTAACTCACTGCTCCTGTTCTGCTAGTGTTCATGAAAAAAATGGCACGCAGAGAGTTCTCAGACTGATGTTGTGATTTCGCAACGGACACCACTCTGTGCTAGAAATTAAATAATCAATACTGTTCTGAAAGATAGAAGTTAGATTGTCCCATCAGGCTGCTGAAACATATAACAATCACAGTATAGACTAAAATATTAATTGCTTATTTAATGAGCCCTTCAGTAATATTTATTGTTAAATGCACTAGGAGAGCCTTTTTCTCCCCTTACATATTACTGGGAGCTTCTTCGCACTTTCATTTTGTAACCCCGGTATTACCAGAGTGACAAAACCTCTGGTGTATTTCTGAAATAAAATCCTGATGAAAGTGTTGCTGGGTAGGAAGAGCGGCTCTCCTGTGCTTTACACAAAAGGAAAATGGGATTTTCCAGTGCACTAACAACAAGGAAGCTCCCAGTTCAGCCTGTTAGCTGCATCAGAAGATGCTGGAAGCTTGCAAAATAGGGAGGATGAATAAACAGAGAAATGAGTAGGAATTCTTAAAAGTGAAAAAAACAAAAGGACTGAAGGTTGCTGTCAATCAGACCTTATTTAAATTTTATAGATGAACATGACACTGGAAGCTAAATTACTGCACAGAAGGGAAGAGTTGCATCTGCAAGCTTTGACTGACTGTTATCACTCCCCTTTTTCCCAGGGATCTTTGGAGTTTTTTCCCATGCTATTCATTCCTTCTTTATCTGCATTTAATTTTCTTCTTTTTTTTTTTTTTCTTTTTCCAAATGAAGTTCCAAATAATTTTGTCTTTGAGAAAGCCCGGTAACTGACATCTTAAAGAAGGACCATTCATGGACATGAGGACATGTACCCCAGGGGAGCTGAAAAACAAGCCACCTGAACAAGGATTTGAATTCAGTTCACTTATGAAGAAATGCTGATATTATCTACTTCTTGAAAAGACTTTTCTGTGCAGACCAGAAAGTGGAGGAAATAGAAAGCCTTCTGACTACTAAATGTTTCCCATTTATCGTGGTTTCTGTGATATCCTGGCAGAGATTGATTTATAAAGCCAGTGGTCCTTAGTAGTTGCTAGGAAACAGTGCTCTGCACTCCATCTGCACACGAGGGGATGTGCAGCCAGAAAGTGTGGTTTCTAATGGAGTAATTCTTTTGACTTCAACCCTGCACAGAGAAATTTCAGTGTGTGGCTTCCCCAGAACAGCATAAACAAGTTTTAGCCCTGTGTGCATATGTTGTGGCTTAAACTAAGCTCAGCCAAACTGAGCTCTTAATAACTTTTTTCCCCAGGTCCAATGACCACGTTCCAAGTGCAGAATTCACTCATTTTAGAAATTTAGGGAAGCCAGGGATAAGCTGGGAGGGAATTCCTGGGTCATATATCCAGTCCTTTGATATTTCTGGCAACCTACATAAATTCCCTTCTTACATCTATCAAGCTCCATCTTTAAAAAAAACAGGATTTTGTCCACTACAAACTGCACTGGTAAATAGTAGCCTTCTTTTAATTTCTAGCGTAAATTTATTCCTGGGCTTTTGTGTGTGTGTCAACATTGTCCTTTCAGCTAAACAGCTTTCTCCTCCTTGGTTTTACCACCTCAATGCATTTGTAGGCAGTAATCCTATCTCCTCTAAGTCTGTTTTTTGTTTGACTAACCAAACCCAACAAAAGCTCCTTACTCCCGTATGGTAAGCTCTGTTTTCCTGTTGTATTGTGATGCAGCACTTTTCTGCACTTCTTTGTTTGACTTTTTCTTTCTTGAATGTAGGTGACCAAAAATGTGCATAGTGGTTCCAGGTAACATATTACAGTGCATCAGTGCTTCCCCCTCTCTACTGGAAATACTTCTCCTGCTATTGCCTAGTATATGATTCCTGGGTTTTTTTCACACCAATGGCTCAGAGACATCCTGTGACTGACAAATACAAATCCATCTTTTTTTTCCTTTTTTTTTCTTCCCATTTTCAATGGGTAGCAACCATTCTTGTTACTGGTTCTTAAAAGCATCATCCTGGATTTTGTCCTAGTTCCTCTAATCTCACCCTATTATTGCGGGCATCAGGTTAACCAGATTCCTACTGAATTTGCCCTCTTGATATGGGTGAGTGCTTCCCAATTTTGTACCTTCAACAAATTTAATTATTGTACATCCACTTCTTGATCACTAATAAAAGTATTTAAGGAACATCATTTGGAATCTCACTCTAGAGCGCTAGTTTCCCTTTCAGCATAATCTATCACTGTCTGCCCTTTGGGCAGTTCCTTGTACTAATTCTTATCCTACAGAATACCTAGTAATTATGTGAAATATTTTACTAAAGAACAGGTAGGCTACAGCTACTGTGTTACTATGTTTTCCTTGGCTAAAAAAAAATCAGTTATTGAAGAAGCCTGAAACTTGGTCCCCTTTAGTAAGTTGATACTGTATTTTAGGACATCTTCTACTACTCCCCATGTCTTTCATTTCCCCTAAAATCTTGTACATCAAAATGGCTGGTCTATGCCCCCAGGTTTGCCCCTTAACATCTTTTTTTAACTGAAGACATCACACTTACTAGCCTCCATTCAGATGGGCATACCATCCTGAGGAGTTCTGGTTCAAACTTTGTGGCGCCATTTCCACTTTCCATAATCCTATTCCTCATAAAAGGTCCTGCCATCGCATCTGTGTTCCACCTGCTTGCCTTCAGAGGCAGAGACAAAGTATTAATTGTTTTGGGGGCCATCCCTAAAATAGCTTTAAGTAGTATCCTCACTTGTTTTCTAGTTCTTTCTTCATCATGGCTGGAGAATCTTTAATTCTTTCTTCAGATTTCTCAAGGTCTAAGTTATCCCAGGCGTTCACAATTCATATTCTGATCTTTCACTTTCATTCCTCCAAGTTCTGGTTTCTTTTTCTGAGCAAATCCATTCTGATTCTTGAAGATTCTTTGGCAAATCTCAACAGCCTATTTAGTAGAATTATTTGTCCAGCGAGGTCTGGAGTTCTTTTGCCTGAGAATACGAATTTCAGACCAGCACTCTACCCCAATTCAGTGCCTTTGCTCTTCAGACTGCTTCCCTATGATATAGTCTGCCCTTTTACAGTTAAAAGCCTTAACTACTAACTTGTCTTTGTACTGCCATTTCATTTAAATTGAAATTTGATCAGTACTGTCATCACTTGATAGCGTATTATTTTCTCTACTACTTTCTCTATATCTTTGCTACTTGTCCATCACCAACATAAAATATTATAATCTCTTAGTGGTTCCACAGCTCCTTGGAAAAGGAGGTTTTTCAACTTCCAATCTGAGAAATTACTGGATTCTACTGTGGATGTAGCATCTGTTCTCCAGTCTGTGACTGTGAATTTTAAGTGTCCTGTAACGATACAATCACCTGGTAGCTTATGTCTCTCATGATACTAAAGCAATCTCAATTCCAATGTTCATCATAGAGTCCAATCCCTTTCCCACTACAGTCGCCTTCAGAATCCTTTCCTAACACATTTTGACACTGATCCTCTCTTATCCATACCATTCATTAACATTTCTTTACTGCCAGCCATATTCTTAATATATAATGCTACCACATTATCTTAACAATTCCTTCTGCATTCCTTTCACAGTGTGCAACCTGTAGAACTTGTACTCCAGTTGCAATTAGTATTCTATCATGTTTCTGTTATCCCTCTAATATCCTGTTTCATGTCATGCACCAATAAGCCTAATTCTTCCATCTTCGTGTGCAGGTTGCTTTGTTGCATCTGCTATTGCTGCCTCACTTCACCTGGTTTCCTAGCTAGGTTAAGTACAGTATTTGCACTGATTTATTGTCTATCCGGTCATTGGGATTTGGGGGCATTTTTTCCCCTGTGTTTCCTGCTGTCTGATATTCCTTTATCTTTGATATATCCTCAATGACTTGATTTTACTTTCTTTGTATTAAAAGAAGGGGATGGTAGTAAAGCTGTCTCCCCAATTTCCCTTCTTCTTCCCATGCACTGCCTTCTGCAGTTTAAAGCTCTTCCCATATATCATGGCAGACTTTGTCCTAGGAGAGCCATAATCCAAGGTTTCAGGTGGAACAAATCCCTAGAAAAGACTCTTCTTTGTGGGAGGGCCCCTTTCTGTAATATTCATTCTGCCCCTTGGCAGTAGATTACTACTTCTGCTACTATTACTTTTTTTATTGTGCAGTGTTTTTTTCCTTTAAAACTTTATTTGATAGTACATTAAAAACTCTATTTTCCTTTCTCTTCTTTCTATCTAAGTATTTATACCATGCTCATCACCTTAGGATCTGGCTTTATTTAGGCAACTAAAGTGTTTTATCAGAATATTAACAGCATTGCAAAATGCTTTTCTACATGGCCTTCGTCTCAGACAAAAATAGAGTGCATTTTCTGGGTGCTCTTTGCTTCTTGGTGTATGTCTCTATATTTCCCATAATAAATACCTATTTCAGTTACACTATATATACAGGCACTTTGCTGTAAGTGGGGACACAGGCAGGAGAAGTTTGCAGGTTGAGATAATATTTTTATTACGCCAACAGGTACAGTTGGGAAAATTAATCAGGTTTTTCAGCATGAAGGCACATCTTAGGGTCACTTGGTGTCTGAACTATTAAAAATGTTGATAGATCTTAGTGTCTAAATGGCCCTTGAAGGTAGAGAAATACTATCCTCCTCTTAAATTTAGCGTTTAAGTAAGTGATTTGACTGAGTCACAAGGAAGCCTCTGTAATAGTTTCAGAACCAGAATCAAGTGATCTGGGCCTAAAATAGGTGCCATTCTTGATGACACTATTAATGATATCTGTAAAGAACAAAATGGAGAAGAAACATGACTTACTACAGAAAATTCATTAAAGAGTATGAACAGTTACTATAAGAAAACACTCTAGAATATCTACCTGCTGCTATATAATCATGCATTACTTTAAAAAAAAAAAATGCAAAAAAGGGACAATGTAATCAAAAGAGCTTCCGGAACAAAAAGAAAAGAACGAAGGAACACAGATACACACCCAGATGCCATCTCCTCCAAACATGATGTGTAACCACATGCTTCCTTGTGGAAGCAGAATGGCAAACAAAGGATCCTATGAACAGCACAGGGGATACACAGGTTAACAACAGGAGCAAGGCCCTGGCCTAAATAGGTGCCAGATTTATGCAAAAAAGGACAATGTAATCAAAAGAGCTTCCGGAACAAAAAGAAAAGAACGAAGGAACACAGATACACACCCAGATGCCATCTCCTCCAAACATGATGTGTAACCACATGCTTCCTTGTGGAAGCAGAATGGCAAACAAAGGATCCTATGAACAGCACAGGGGATACACAGGTTAACAACAGGAGCAAGGCCCTGGCCTAAATAGGTGCCAGATTTGCACATTTTGTCAAGGGGATGGTCAGTAGCTCCTGTCCCACCTGCAGTAAGCAGCGTACAGTTTTGATCTAAGAATTAAACGACCTTGCAGGATAATGGAAATGGGATAATGCCTCATAGCATTAAGTTCAAGATAGCGCATATAACTGGTGTATATAATGGCTAATAACAAGAATTACAGTAATAATGTGAATGTACAAGCTGGAAACAACTCAGAGGAAAGTCCAAGTTTATCAGAGAATGAGTAAGAGCTGACTGTGGGAAAGGAAATGCAATTCTATGTAGACCAAGCAAATATCTCAGTAGAGACAAAGCAGCGTGAGCTTCACTACCCAGAGCATTGGGAAGATCTCCTCGGCCTGTTGTGTGCCCTTCTGGGGCTCTCAGACAGGAGCAGGTGCAGATCATAATCAGGGGAACAGAGAGGCAGGAGCTTGTCTGGTAAGTCTGGGAAAAGAAAATCTGAGAGAGGATATCATGCCTCTCTGTAAACACATCCAATAAGTAAGCACCAGGGAAAGGAAGAGCTATTTAGTCTAAAAGCCAATACCGGCACATGTACAAATAGACCCAAACTGACCATGAATACATTTACACTGGGAATTAGAAGAAGGTTTCCAATCCCCATGGCAGTGAGGTTCTGAAACAGCCACAGAGAAGGCTGTTGGGATGAAAACCTCTAAGTCTCTTCAAGCTGAGATTGGTCAGTCTATTAACAGTGATCTAACATCACTGTTCAAGAGAACAGAAACTTGACCCAATGCCCCACAAGGTCAGTCCCAGTCCTATGTTCCTTCCTAAATAATAAAACCTAGTAATTAAACAATATTTTCTCTTCAAAAACTGACTGCTTAAGTAACCTGCCAACCAATGCTATGATGTCTTCTTGGAAGAGGATATGCTGTGGTGGGGAGCTCAGTCCTGCATCCGTCTCACGGAAAGCATTAAACATAAGGTGTTATGATGAAAAAAAATTGTAAGCAACATTGACATATTTAGAAGTATCTGAATAACAGCAAGCACATGCCTGTTACCTCTTGCAACTATTCTAAAAAAAGATAAACTTAAGTATATGTTTACAAGGACTTCAGGGTGTAAGCTCCTCAGGGCAGGGAGTCTGCCTCTACACCCATTATTTTTAAGCAAAGTACACATCTATACAAGTAACCACAATTTTAGATTACTACTGTTGGTGGCCAGCTGAAGTTACTTCATTAACCTCAGATATGGAAGTGATTACTACCAGGTACTCAGACCTTTTTGAACAGTGAGACATCTGAAATACTGTGCATGAGTCCTATTTCTTACATCCACAGCAGGGGTGTAAATATTCACAGGCATTTGAGCATCACTTAAGCAACAGCAATAAAGACCCTGAGCATTTTGTGAGAATTAATGACTGCCTGAGAGTGTTAATAGCCTGAGGTGGAACTTTGGATCATTAACCCCAACTGGTCATTAAACTTCAGGAGAGGTCCAAGGCTGAGGTCATTATGACAGTTATGAATTCTAGGGGGGAAGGTATATTTATATACGTTGATTTAACACTATTTAATCTTTACTGTTGTAGAGCAAAGCTACAGATAGGCTAAAGAAACTACAGATCTCTAGATGATGTTAACAACTGTCAACCTTCTTCATCTCAAAGGAAAAGACTGCAAATATCAGCACGTCAGAAATTTCCCAGCCAGGTTGGAAACATTTTCAGCATTTGTAAAACATTCACAAAAGCAGGCAGGTAGTTCCAAAATTTCATAAAATAAACCCCTGGGAATCAATCCAGACTGCTCCCTTAGGGCCACAGACCCTGATACGTATAAGCCCAGATACAAGGCAGGGGAAGGAAGGTGAGGTGGATCTAGACAGCAAAAGGGGTACAATTCATGCAGATCCAGAGTCTGGCTCCTCTTGAAGTCCCAGATGAACCCTGATGGTACTAAATGGTACTAATGGTACTAATGGGATTGAGAGCAGCCCTGCCGAGAAGGACTTGGGGGTACTGGTGGATGAAAAGCTGGACATGAGCTGGCAATGTGCGCTCACAGCCCAGGAGGCCAGCTGTATCCTGGGCTGCATCAAAAGAAGCGTGGCCAGCAGGTCGAGGGAGGTGATTCTGCCCCTCTACTCTGCTCTGGTGAGACCCCACCTGGAGTACTGCGTCCAGCTCTGGAGCCCTCAGCATAAGAAAGACACGGATCTGTTGGAGCAGGTCCAGAAGAGGGCCACAAAAATGATCAAGGGTATGGAACACCTCTCCTATGAAGAAAGGCTGAGAGCGTTGGGGTTTTTTAACCGGGAGAAGAGAAGGTTCTGGGGAGACTTTATTGCAGCCTTTCAGTACTTAAAGGGGGCTTATAAAAAAGATGGGGACAGACTTTTTAGCAGGGCCTGTTGCGACAGGACAAGGGTTAATGGTTTTAAACTAAAAGAGGGTAGATTTAGACTTGATATAAGGAAGACATTTTTTACGTTGAGGGTGGTGAAACACTGGCACAGGTTGCCCAGAGAGGTGGTGGATGCCCCATCCCTGGAAACATTCAAGGTGAGGTTGGACGGGGCTCTGAGCAACCTGATCTGGTTAAAGATGTCCCTGCTCATTGAAGGGAGGGTTGGACTAGATGACCTTTAAAGGTCTTTTCCAACCCAAACTATTCTATGATTCATAGATTCTATGATAACTGCACAAGCCTCCTCTCAGCCTCTGCACAGATACCTAGTTTACACAGGCTGTGCATTTCTGGTGGTGCGCAGCTTTGCCACACATGTCAGAGAAAGGACAAGGACTTGGTTGGCTGCTGAAGGCAGCAGTGAATCCAGCTCAGGGGGTGCCCCCCTCATGGAATGTGGCAGGTCAGAAGAGCTCCGAGAGGAGCGGGGCACCCTGAGCACAAAGCTCAGAGCTTGAGCACCCGGTGTGAAAAGGACACACAGCCAAGGGCATCCAGATACTCCTTACACAAACGAAGGAGTTAAGGGAGGTGAAAATGCCTTGACTTGTAGGAATCATAGAATCATAGAATCATTTAGGTTGGAAAAGACTTTTAAGATCATCAAGTCCAACCATTAACCTAGCACTGCCAAGTCCACCACTAAACCAGGTCCCTGAGCACCACATCTACACGTCTTCTACGTCTTCTAAATACCTCCAGGGACGGTGACTCAACCACTTCCCTGAGCAGCCTGTTCCAATGCTTGACAACCCTTTCAGTGAAGAAATGTTTCCTAATACCCAATCTAAACCTCCCTTGGCACAACTTGAGGCCGTTCCCTCTTGTCCTGTCACTTGTTACTTGGGAGAAGAGACCGACACCCACCTCGCTACAACCTCCTTTCAGGGAGTTGTAGAGAGCGATGAGGTCTCCCCTCAGCCTCCTTTTCTCCAGGCTAAACAACCCCAGTTCCCTCAGCCGCTCCTCATAAGACTTGT
>NW_008796051.1:4757783-4762245 GCF_000699145.1 Aptenodytes forsteri
ATCCAGACCATTGATAAAGATATTAAACAGAACTGGCCCCAGTACTGAGCCCTGGGGAACACCACTTGTGACCAGCCGCCAACTGGATTTAACTCCATTCACCACAACTCTTTGGGCCCAGCCATCCAGCCAGATTTTTACCCAGTGAAGAGTATGCCTGTCAAAGCCATGAGCAGCCAGTTTCTCCAGGAGAATGCTGTGGGAAACGGTGTCAAAGGCTTTACTAAAGTCTAGGTAGACAACATGCACAGCCTTTCCCTCATGCACTAAGTGGGTCACCTTGTCATAGAAGGTGAGATCAGGTTACAAGCAGGATCTGCCTTTCATAAACCCGTGCTGACTGGGCCTGATCACCTGGTTGTCCTGTACATGTTGTGTGGTGGCTCTCAAGATGATCTGCTCCATAACCTATCCAAGGGTACTGTTTCATGTGGGAGTGGAGGTACCATAATGGCTTGATTCCTCTCAGAAAGCATCCCTGCTCCCCGCTTCCTTTTCCTCCACCTCCTGCCTTCATGGCCCTGGTCCTTCTTGACAGCTCAATAAGCCCATTCAGCTCATTAAACTAGCAGAAACTTGGAGGGCAGGGGGGATTGTCTCTTTTTTTGTCTGTTTATTTAGGAATGAGCAGGAGAGCACAGCCTGCAACCAGGACATGGGGATGGAGGGACACCAACCAGTTAGATTGGCTCACCCTAAATGATACACCATTTCCCACAGCCAGAAAGAAGTACTAAGCTACAATGATTTGAAAAGCTTATCAAACAGGGCAGAAAAATCCCACAGAAAAGTCTGGCACCGTGAAAGACAATGGCAAAATTCCCACCGGTTTCACTGGAGGCAGGAGCTCACAGACATTCTTTGCCACATCTTGCACAAGATTTCCTGTTAATTTCTAGTGGAGAACTGAAGAGTACTAAAAAGCTTTAGAAAGACAAATAAAAAAAAAAATAGCTAAGTAAACATATTACTCTCAATTGTTTGGAACAATTAAAATGTAGAGACAAGTAGCATTTCAGATACACACATAGGTACTAAAAAGAAAAACTGCTCACAATATATCTAATTCCCCAACTGTTTTTGCCACAACAGGATTAGATACCAGGCATAAAGCAGTGTGCTGGCAAGGAGCCAGAGCATTCCTGGATCGCACATATGTTAGATGTGCCTGGCATTTATTACAATGGTGCAAGAGCACCTCTATAGTCAAGGGTCAGTGAGCATTTCCATTATAAACAAAGAAGTTAAGGCTCTAATAGCTTGCTTGTTTCAAAAGTCTCAGTAAAGAATTGAAAAAAAAAAAGTGTAGAGAAAAGCCTGACAAAAAATTCTATCAGACAATTTTAGTTCAGAGATCTTCCAACCCCAGTTTTTCCAGAGTCTGGAAAAAAAAAAGCCTATAATATTATTTTTTAAAGCTTTTAGTTTGCTGGCAGTTCTGGAGGTAGTGCATGGTTTTTTCATCTGTGGATTTGACCCATGCAGAGTTGGGGCATCGTTACGATCTCTGCCCTTGGGGTTCTCTTCTTATACAGGAATCACAAAGCACAGCAGCACATTTAGAGCAGGAGGTTATGGCTCACACTTTCTGTAAAGGGACTGGCAAAGGTTAATACACCTGCTAGACATCCTGCTAGACAAACATTATTTTGCCTTCACAGGTCAGCAAGCTACCTCCCTATCAACAGCATTTTGAACTGAGATTGTACAACTCCATGGCAAGCCCACCCAGCCATGGGCAAATGAATATTAATGTCCTTGGCTGCTTCTAATAAAATCAACATGCCCTGAGTGAGCCACCATGGCCTCAGGCCCAGCCCAGCACGTCAGACCCTGCACTGGGGTCAGCAATCCAACCGGAACTCTGTATGGGAGTGCGGAGCAGTGTTAGTTACTTGTTAGATGGCCTCCGGTGTGTGCTGTGCCAAAGCCTTGTTAGAAGCGGGACTTGCAAAGTACAACTATTTATTCATGATGAGAAAATGAGTTTTGGTGTGTGCTACTTGCACCAAAGGTAACAGGTACCTGAGATTATACCTGTGCCTTGATTTCAGTGGGAGTAATCTGCCATTTTCATCTAAAAACTGAATATAGAAGAGCCTCAAAGTGTACTTCAGCCTGACATGACTGTGGTGATGACTTTGAAATTGCTGTGGCACCTGCCTGTTTGAAGGAACTAGTTAGGATTTTACCATTTACCTTTCTGCTTTCCCCTAAAGTGTTAACCCAAATTATCACTAGGAATAGAAAGAATACCATCGCTTTATTAACAGAATAGTGGTTTGTAAAATAGACTCTCTTGCCTTTGAAGTAAAACCAGATACACTGTTCTTGTAGATACAGCATCATGCTGCTCAAAAAACGTGCTTTCTGGGGTATTTATGATCCAATCTAAAATACTGGCACATCCAGCTAAACTATGGGAATCCATATTTTAAAGAATGAGCCAAATACTAAAGCATTCACATTTTTCAAGAGAAAAACAAGAGACAGAAACAGGACAGTTATTGTGCAGCCTCTTCTATTAGCAAGAGTATGCACCAGTTTCACCTGTGTTAAGGGGCATTGCCTTCTGAAGGGCAGGTTTTTAGAACATGTTAGTTAGGTGTAGTTAGCAAGACCCATGGCACACCTTTAAATCGGAGCTGAGACAGGGCAAGCGCGTGCTCCCTGAGGACTCGTCATGGCCAGAAGAGAAGGAATGGGTTTGAAAGTCCCCATTTGCCCAGCAGAGTCTCATCACGAAGACAAGCTATAGATAATGGCCTGTGGTTTGCAGTTATCTACTCCTAGTTCTTTACAATCAAGGGAATGCCACATATACCACAAGCTGAGTGCAAGATGAAGCAATTAAACCAGATCCTTAAAAGCAGTCTGAGTATACTTTGCTTGGAGTCATCCATTACAACAAGCAATATATCAGGCATCCTTTATTATCAGGAATCTGTCCTGCAGGTACTGGAATTTCTCTCGCTTGTTTTATATGGGGCAAGAAGCTGAATTTTTCCCTATAGTCCTGTACAAAGGATTGTACACCAGCTCCCACTGAGAGCCATAAGCATACACCGAGAGACCAGGATCTGAACTTTGAGTAAGATTTATTAATAGGTTCAGGCACTCTAGCTAAGTGTAATGGTAAGTGACCTCATGGGGATAACTAACTACTGCTTACAGCAACTCTCCCATTTCTGTTATCTAGTATCAACTTCTGGTTACCTTTTACCGGGACAATATTGTTAACAGCATATCTTTGGATTCATAGCAGTGTAAGAAGCCATCAGCATGGTCAAAGAGAGATTTGTATCATGTTTGCTTTACTTTGGTCTCCCACATTACCTCCGATGCAGCACTCACTCCCCTTTTATGTTGGAGTCTCTGACCAAAATCAGGTGGCAGAGTCTGAGACTGTGACAATCCCTCTGGAGAGTTAGTTTGATTTTCTTCTCTGTGACCTTTCTTTGTTGTAATAAATGTAAAGATTCAGAATCTAAATCAGAGGAAATACTATTGTACCAGGATTAAGCTGGGAAGGTTCAAGACATTGAGTGACCTGTAGTTTGGGGGCTTTTTCAGTAGATTCTTCAAAAAGAAAAACATCTATTTGCCATGAAGATACTACTCCTTACCCCAGCTTTTGTGTGTTTCATGGCTAGGACTAAATTCTCTCTGATGAGATTTATATTCATGCACTGCGAAACATCTGTTTTCCTTAGCAACTGTAAATTTCATAATAACCTCCCTGCTACCAGCCAGAATTTAAAGATCCTGCTCAGTCCATTTCCTATTGAGCATGCTTGGGTGTATTGGGTTTGCGTGGCAAGGTTTTGGTAGCAGGGGGGCTACAGGGGTGGTTTCTGTTAGAAGCTGCTAGAAGCTTCCCCTATGTCCAATAGAGCCAATGCCAGCCAGCTCCAAGAAGGACCCACCGCTGGTCAAGACCAAGCCCATCAGCCATGGTGGTAGCACCTCTGGGATAACATATTTAAGAACGCAACGGGGGGGGGAACAGCAATTGCAGCTGGAGAGAGGAGTGAGACTACGTGAGAGAAACAGCCCTGCAGACACCAAGGTCAGTGAAGAAGGAGGGGGAGGAGGTGCTACAGGCACCGGAGCAGAGATTCCCCTGCAGCCCATCATGAAGACCATGGTGAGGCAGGCTGTCCCCCTGCAGCCCATGGAGGTTAATGCTGGAGCAGATATTCATCTGGAGCCCATTGAGGACCCCACGTTGGAGCAAGTGAATGCCTGAAGGAGGCTGTGACCCCGTGGGAAACCTGCGTTGGAGCAGGCTCCTGGCAGGACCTGTGGACCTGTGGAGACAGAGGACCCCACGCTGGAGCAGGTTTGCTGGCAGGACTTGTGCCCCCGTGGGGGACCCACGCTGGAGCAGTCTGTTCCTGAAGGACTGCACCCCATGGAAAGGACCCATCCTGGAGCAGTTTGTGAAGAACTGCAGCCTGTG
>NW_008796051.1:4762393-4770015 GCF_000699145.1 Aptenodytes forsteri
AGGTGTTTTAAGATTTGGTTTTATTTCTCATTATCCTACTCTGATTTGATTGGTAATAAATTAAATTTAATTAATTTTCCCTGAGTCGAGTCTGTTTTGTCCATGACGGTAATTGGTGAGTGATCTCTCCCTGTCCTTATCTCGACCCACGAGCCTTTCGTTGTATTTTCTCTCCCCTGTCCAGCTGAGGAGGGGAGTGATAGAGCAGCTTTGGTGGGCACCTAGCGTTCAGCCAGGGTCAACCCACCACACTTGGTTTCCCTTTCCTGTTTCAGCTGTGTGCTGATGGAAGCTCAGGAAGGTCTCATGCAAACTCCAAGTTGGTATATTTAGGAGGGCTTTGGATTGAAAGAGATGGAACAGCCTTTACTTTCCTCTCTTCCTTGGTTTTAATAGTTAGTCTTTTGATGACAGTTCCCATCCTCAAACCAGGATTATCTCGGCTCTTTGGATGTGACTCTAGTCCTTAATATTCCTTCCACATTGGTGCATGGGTGGGAGCATGTGTGTGTATGTCTAACTAGGGAAGGCTTCCTCATGAAAGCACCATCGCGGAGCTCGAGTGCACACATGAACAAGTCTGAGTGTTAGCTCCCCACACTCCCCCACTTCAGGAACACATCCTTCAAGGAACAGCTTCAGCAATAAGGAGTGAAAGTTGCTCTGCTTTGGCGGTGAAAGTGAAAGTTCATACATGGTGCCCAGGCTATGCACTGCTGATTGTTGCTTAGCAATGAAATGTGCAGCACATGGTGATGGTGCAAAGATACCAGAGCATTTTTTTAAAAAGGAAGAAGAAAAGGGATAAGAAGGGCACACTAATAATCACTGGAGGAATGAGAACATTATCAGATGCAGCAGCTAGAGAGGAGGTCATACTCCCCCAGCCTGTCTGTGAAATCTTCTTTCCTCATTTACTTTCAACACTGAGGGACAAAAGAGGAGGCAAATTCAAAGTGTTTTGTCCCCACTCCTGCCTTACTGTTAGCAATCCTATTCCATTTTAGCACACTGGAATAGGATCTTTTTTTTTCAAAGTAGGCTTGCTCCTGGGTTAAAGGGAAAAAGGCAAAGAATCTGCCACATTACACTGAAATAATGGATTTAGAAAGAAAAACATTTATTAGTGTAGGTGAAAACACAAATATTATTTTCAGGCTAGAGCGAGGCATCCCATTAATAATGATTTAGCAAGGATCCCAGAGGCAGCTAAATAAAACAGGAAGGCTAGGCTGAGCTAGGCAAGCGGCTTATGATTACTGTTACACTCTAGCCTCAGTGGAAAAAAAAATTAAAGAAGGAGAACTGACATCCTTCACAAAGCAGAGTACAGAAGAAATGTGACTTGTGGCCTTTTGTTAATACAGTATCAACTTTAATTGAACCTCCAGGCTTTGATTTCAAGTCAATATATCTGGAGCTTCCTGGAACAATAAATCTTGATGTTAACCACAGTAGAGGTCAATCTCTGTCTAATATATGCTCTGTAATGCATTTAAAGTAGAGATATAGTATGTAGATGGTGAATTATTCATACACACAAACTATTAATGAATAAGTCAATATATGGACAAGATTTGGGACCCTTAATATTAGAAAAAGGAATTAGCTCTGCAGGAACACAGGTTCCCAATGATAGTCTAACACCATGCTCACCTGTGTACTTGTTCTATTTATTTCTACCAACCTCATTTGAGCCCATTTCTAGGATGAAAATTTGCATTCAGAGACTTGGAGTTTGGGAATGTGCCTCTCCCATGTTGCACACAATCTCCGGGGATGGACTGAGATCTCTGTGCGGGTTGGAGCAAGCTTTGGTTCCCAGAGCTGCCCTGCCTGGGGGGACACTGCAACCCCCGGCATGACACCAGCTCACCCAACCTCCCCACACCTCTCTCCCTTCTCTGTCTGGCAACGGCAGCAAACGATAGTAGTCCTCACATTCCCCCGCCACCCCAGGCAGCGTAGCTGAAGCTGTTGATGCTTTCCTCTTGCCTGCCAGCCGTGGTAGGGGAGAAGGCAGACCCAAGGACAGCAGGCACCGTAGCTGCCAGAGGGGAGGCTCATTTGAGATCCTGCAACCTACTTGAACCTACTGGGCTCACAAATCATAGATACTCCACAAACCATGGTACCAATGGCCATTTGGCTCATCAGATCTGAAAGTGGGAGAGAACTCACAGGCTGTCTCAGAGGAGACAGGGACTATGTGATGGTGGGCAAAGATGGGCCTCCCATGAATGAGTTGTCATTTTATAATGTAGCCTGGTGCCTCAGCATAGCAAACCATTAGCAGCAAAATTAAAGTTAATATAAAAGAGCATGGCTACAATGAAACATTTTGAAAGCAAAGAAAGCCTTCCCATTTCCCTTCCAATTCCTCTATGATACAGAGCCAATCCAGTCAGTCCCTGCTCATACATATTGCTAGAGAACATTACACAGAAATCTCTGCCCCCCTCTGATGAAAACAAGTAACACTGAAGCCAAATAACAGTTGCAATGTTTAAACTATGGTGCAGGAAAAGAAAAAGCGAGGAAAAACAGTAAGATACAACTTTAAGCAACATGTTTCTTGAGAAACCTAGTCACAGTTGATGAGCGCAGAAGACATGGGCCAGTCTGTGGCTCTTGGCTGCAAGAAGAAATGTGTTACAACACGTGCAACAAGAACAAGAGATCTGCTTTAAATGAGGTAAGTCCCCTTTCATTCCTCAGTGAACATGTATCTTTTCCAATAACATTCAAGGAAGTTAGTAAGCACATCAATAAGAGAATGTGACAGTGTTTGCCAAGTTCAATTCAGACATGAGAGAGATTTAACCGTTTAGCACAGGTCCCCTGCCCCATTCAATCATTGGACTTGCTTGTTACAGCTGCTAGATCCTGAACAAATGTCTTGACAGAAGCATCTCCACTGGTACTGCTGTCCAGTCAGAGTGCCTCATCAAAGGAGAAATAAAATTAGGGGTGCAAACTTCATTTCTCAAATGGCAAGAACTTGCTGTGGCAAATAGCAGCTGCAAAACTCCACTTCTCAGGTCTTTGCCAGATTCAGGTCTTTGCCAGATTTAAACAATCTTTAATAATTTCACCTGAATACAAATCCTAACTATGGATTTAGGCAGCCTCGATTTTTGTAACGTAATCTGATTTTTCTGTAATGCAATCTGACCCACTACCTATTGGAAAACAGTGGTGGAGAAAAACTACAGAGATCAAACAGAAGAGGTATCTCTGCTTTGATTCCTTGGAAAAAGTATTTTGCCAAACCCCAGCATTTCCCTGCTCTTTGGTGTGTTGGGCCACTGAACTGGCAGCAGAGGGCTGCTTACAGCTTCCTGCAAATGTCTGTCCATGTAATCCTTGGATCGTCAAAAGCAGCTTTCAAACAGAGGAGCTTTGCTCTTCTTCTCCTCTTCCCTCTCCAGAAAGTTTCTGTTGAAAGCTCCCACCACCTCCAGCTTGAGGCATAAAGGATTCATCTGGATTCTGGGGCACAGCGTGATGTTGTTCATGACAGCATCTTATTTGTTTCTGTGTGAAAACCACCTGATCACAGTTGTCTGGAAGAGTAAAATACATATAAAGTGTTGGAAATCACCTATAAGATAAAGGCCTGGGTCTGCTGCTTATTCTGCTCCCTTCAGCTGCATCCTAGGCACAGCTTTTATATTCTGAGCCTTTCTGGGTTAATTATTCTTCCTGAAATTGCCGGGGAGCAAAAACACTGCTGTGTATCAGCAACCAGACTTCTCTGGGTATCAGCATAGATGTTCTCCAGTAACACATCTTCTTGATATATGTAGCCACAATGAAGAGAAACATAACCCTTCAAGCAATTCAACATATTCAATATTTGCACTTCTCATTTCAATAATTTGTTGTACTTTTTTTTCTCTTAGAAAAAAGAAGGAAGAAAGGATGAGGATCATGTAGTATGAATTTTGACACAGCGCAGACCACCTTCCATCCCGATTACACACCAACTGCCCTACTTAGCATCCTTAAAACTAAATGATTGTCAGTGTCAGCTTCCCACTTCCTAAGTTTTCAGTATCATCTCCAACCATCCTGAAAGCTCTAAGGAGGAAAAAAACCCTCTTCCTTCACATGAGTGATTTTCTTATTCCTTAAAAATCCTTTTATCAATGATTTTTGACAAAGCAGTCATTATCAGCAGTCTAGTGTCTTTTATCAAGGTATTTAGAGCTAACAAGATTTGCCACAGCCTGTTAATGCTCTCACTAGCCAGCCATTATCCTGACTAACCACCAGCTTCATGGTTAATATTGTTACTGAAATGTGGAACTTGAATTTTTAGCCATTTGACTTATGGGACTGGTGTATTTGATAAACTCATAATTAATAGGTTAAAATGAGAGGGACAGGAAGCGTGTGTTGTTTCAGGCATGAAGCAGATGTTTAAAAGCATTGTGCATTTCTGGGAATATTGGAGCATAGGTCTGCAAGAGATCACACAGATTATTGAGTCAAGTCCCCAGCAATCAAAGACAATACAGAATAACTGTTTAGTCCGTAAAATATGTATAGGACTATTAGAAAGCTCAGGTCCTTCTAGGTCTGCTGTTCCTGGAACATCTGTCTCACAAAGCCCTGCTCACCAGTGACAACAAATTATTTCTCAGCACTCTGTATCAAACTAGACTAAAAGACCAGAGGTGTCTGAATGCACCAAAGGTAAATACAAGGAAAGACCACTGATACAAGAAATACCCAAAGTCCAAATGAAGGTCCCTAACCATCCTATGAAGTAGACTGCAGTCGATGAGTAGAAGAGTGTGCAAACCATAAGCAAGACAAAATGCTTAGCTATCTCAACCAAGCTGATAATTTTTTTCTGAATATTCTTAATATAATGACATCTCCACCTTAAGATACTCTCTGAAAGGCTTTCAGGAGTCAAATATAAAGGGATTTTCCTTTGAAGACTAGCAACACTGCTAGTCTTGAGGGATTTGGAAAGTCAATCCATATTAGAATTATAAGGAATTAGGTATCCTACCCTCTGGAAGGCTTTGAAAGGCCCACATTGAAAATCCTCAGCTCCCTATTTAATCAATGGAGAGAGGTAACTGCTATGCCCTAGCAAAGTGTCTACAGTCACAGCCTGACCTCTGTGTCTCTCCTTTGGTTGACCTAGGGTTTGGCAGCCCCAGGTAGCAGGCTGCCTGAATTGCTCATTACTCTTCCTAAGACACCATGCTAACTGCCAAGGTCATCCTAGGTGACACAGTCAGACGTGTGAATACCACCTGTTTTCTTTTGGTCCTGGCTCCAGATTGCTCTTCAGAAACATTGTGGTTTGTCTATATTTCTTTCTGAACCCATCTCTCAGAAGAGGCAGATAGGAGTGGGGCAGTAACTTTAACTGAATGTTTTTTGCCTGTCTTATACTACATCTTCTGACTGCAATTTTTCAGAAATACCCCAGCATAATCATTCAGGCACTTTGGAAAATGCCACCCTCAGTTTTGCCTTGTCAAAACCATGATTTTCTAAACAATAATAACAAAAGCAAACAACACACTTCATATTCTTCCTGCAGTTCTCCACATTTTATGGAATTTGGAGGATTTTTTGTTTCCATTTATACAATATTTTAAAACAAAAAGATTTTTTGGTTGGTGGAATAATCTTTTATTTGAACTTACCAAGTCCCAGAGGACAAATTCTTTTCTTTCAGTAGCAATAACAGACTCTGAGTTGCACAGGTACTGGAGACATACCTCTGGCTTTCACTGCTGCACCAGTGGGCTAACTCAGGTCATCCTACCCCTCATGGACGAAGCAGGATGCTGACCCTGTACTTTTAGCTCTTGATTTATTTGTGCGTGCTTATCCATGTGAGAATATGGTTATGTACACAGTCTCTACCGGAGTAATAAGAACAAGGGTCCTCTTGAGGAATGCTAAGGCATTTGACCTTTAGGTCACTAGTTGGAATTTAATCCAATCTGGTAGTTACTGAAAATTGTTAGTGTCCAATGCCTTTACTGTGGCCTGCTGGTATGTGATGTGAGCTGATGGTTTCCCAGGCTAGATCCTGTTAGCAAGGCTTGTGGAGACCTGGAAGTAGCTTTGCCGTTGACAGTCTGAGCAGACCTGTTAAAACAGTAGAGGTTTGAAATGACTGAACTTCTCCCTCTCCAGCTCAGTCTGGAAAAAGAGACATGCTGGCTGGCTCTTTCAGGGAAATTTAGTTTTCTTGAAAAAGCTAGCTGCAATATCTTGTCAATGGGTTTGCAGAGCAATCTAGCAACACCTCCAAATGTAAATGATGCTTGTGAAAATGTGGTTGTGTGCTAGTGAGAGTTTGGGGCTTTGAAAGGAGATTGTAAGCTCCCAAACTCAGACTTTTATTTCACTGGGAAATGAGTAGGATGGCAGGGTTCTGGCACCCCTGAAGCACGTGCCACGTTAGAGCCCGCTGGTACCCTCCTCTGTGTCCCTTGCACTTTGTTTGGCAATTTCTGTTGATCACTGCCCCCAGCTGAGCTGACAGAGCTCAGGCTGTTAACTGTCAGCTGGATACAAGGACTGAAGAAACCAGTGAAGCTTTTTCAAAGCATTGCAGACAGGCTCTTACCTCTGCTCGTGCATTTTATTTGATTGTGTCACGCAGTCCTTCACAGCATTTCCACCTCTCCCATTGCAGGGAAGAATTAGTTTCCCACTTGCCTGTGCCGGGCAGCCTGCTGACAGACACAGGTCAGTGGGTGAGATAACTAGCTACCCCTTGCTGAGATGGAGGGAAAGAGAAAGATCTGATGAGGAGCTATGCATATGTATCTACATGCCAGGCATATTATGCCACACAGTAGGTTTCCTCTTCTAGCCTCTGAGCCTCTCTTTTCGGTTTTGCTGGCATCCCACTCTGTCTTTTCCGTACATCTTGCCTGGAGGTTTGTTGCATAACTGTTTTTACAAATGGGTTGTTAGAAATGCTACAATTGCTCATCTAACACTACAAAGCAGCAATGGGCATTTTGTTGAATGTATATTTTCCCCCTCTTGACCAGAAGGAAGACCCTTGGATTCCCATGTTGCTGAACAACGATGCACGTTCTCCTTTTGCTCTTACCCACGGTGTTCCTTTAGCCTAATTCCTCCCAATGACTACAATTTCCGCTTTTCAGAATTTGCTGCTGTCCTGAACTTTCCTCCCTTGGATTCGTGGTAACTGTAACAGGACTTCTGCTCCCATCAGTCTGAAAAAAACTTGTGCCATCCTCAGAAAGCAGGTATCTGTCCTGTTCTGCTGGCCTCACAGGTCCCATTTTTTCTTGCCTCCAGAGAAGTATAAATGAAGAGTCTTCCTTTCATAAAATCATAGGATCATAGAATCACTTAGGTTGGAAAAGACCTTTAAGATCATCAAGTCCAACTGTTAACCTAACACTGCCAAGTCCACCACTAAACCAGGTCCCTAAGCACCACATCTACACGTCTTCTAAATACCTCCAGGGACGGTGACTCAACCACTTCCCTGGGCAGCCTGTTCCAATGCTTGACAACCCTTTCAGTGAGGAAATTTTTCCTCATGTCCAATCTAAACCTCCCCTAGCACAACTTGAGGCCATTTCCTCTCGTCCTATCGC
>NW_008796051.1:4770289-4803802 GCF_000699145.1 Aptenodytes forsteri
ACAGGCCAGGATGCCATTGGCCTTCTTGGCCACCTGGGCACACTGCCGGCTCACATTCAGCCGGTTCTCAACCAGCACCCCCAGGTCCTTTTCCGCTGGGCAGCTTTCCAGCCACTCTTCCCCAAGCCTGTAGCATTGCATGGCGTTGTTGTGACCCGAATGCAGGTTAGCCAGGACTGCTGATAAATGATTGAAAGTGACTTGGTGAGCACTTCCGCCACCTCCCTCAGTACCCTTGGGTGGATCCCATCCGGTCCCATAGACCTGTGTGTGTCTAAGTGGTGTAGCAGGTCACTACACCACTTCCCCTTGGATTATGGGGGCTTCATTCTGCTCCCCGTCGCTGTCTTCCAGCTCAGAGGGCTGGGTACCCGCAGAACAACTGGTCTTTCCTACCACAGTCCTCATTATTATTACTATTACAGAAATGTTCAGCCTGTGATGGGATTGTGTCCATCTACACATAAAAACAGGATCCCACAACTTAAATGACCTGCATTACTAATCACAGTTAGCTCAGCCAGTGATTAGAAGACCCTCTAGGAGTCTGTGCACAGCTTCTGAGGAGTTTACAAAAGGTGATCAAGAAAAACTAATTTCTACATGCTGTAGAAGGAGCTGTATATGTGAAATGTCTACAAAGGTCCACACCTCTACTGAGTTTGTACTTCTAAAGAACTGAAAACCACTGCAGGAGATGAAGGGAAAAACATGACATACAAGGGAAGAGGGATGCCTGCTCACAGACATTTTCGATATCTCCTGTGTTGAGGGTTAATTTCCAATCATATCATAGTCCATCCAGGATTTAATAATGAAAATTAACTACTCAGTGCCATCTCACAAACTCCCACCTAGGATTTAACTCCTTTTTAAACAAGACTGCAAAGACCCAAGCAGAAAATCTCTGCAGCCCGCAATCCTGCAGCCACCATTCTCAGATCTCACTCAAGCCACCATGGAAAGATCTTGTGCTTTGGGTGGAACATCCTTTTACCCCGGTCAGTCTTCTCCACCATGGTTCAGTCAATACACACAGTTAACTCTCCTTTGGGCAAAGCCTGCAATGAACACTACTGTTTCTTTGTTACTAACAAAACCTTTCTGACGGTGGTAAACTATTTGTGAGACTGTTACCTGCAAATAGTCAACCTGCAAATAGTCAACAGCTTAGTGCACTAGCAATCAACAAATAGCTGCTGACCTGCTCTGATTTACAGGCTGAACAGAACTCTTTAAATTCTGTGGTTATTTGCCATACTGTAACTCCGGACCTTGGAAGAACTGTTACACCTTTAATAGAATCAGGGTGAGCTTAATATAAAAGTAATGTTATGTATTCTTTGGGGGTTTTGTTGTTGTTCTGAGGATATATCAGTATTTCCAGCAGGGTCAAGCTCCAGGAAGGGAAATTCATCCTGGTGGGCTCAACAGTGCAAAGGTGATCAAAGGACAGAAAGCGCATCTTCAGATAGGTTGTGAAGAAGCCTGGCCTTGGCAGTCTGCTACTGCAAGGCTGACATGACGTGACTCTTCTCTGTAAATCCTTCTGAGAGAAACAAGAATTATTTCCACAGACACAAGGCTGACCCAGTAACAAACGGGTGTGTATACTGGCCTGAATAAACTTCATACAGAAATTAAAAGGCTTCTAACTATGAGAGGAGTGAATTTCTGGTACTACCTCTGAGTAAAGCTAAGAGAGATAATAAACATCTCAGCTATTTTTAAGATGCAACGATCAGTTCTACAACAGGATTATTCAGACCTTTGTAAGGTCAGTGATAACAGGGGGTTAGGTTCAACACCAAATGTTCATCTGAATCCTCTGCCCCTTGTTCTATACATCATGGTACACGCTTACGATTGCTGTCTTCTGCTGCCTTCACTCCTGTTGCACTTGGAGCACTCTGCAGAACTAATCCTGCCCTCAAATTCAAGGCTGAGACAGTTTCATCAGCTCTGATTTCCCACAACACCTATGTTCCACCAGAGATATGAAGCTACTGAGAGAGAGAAGAGTCAGAGCCACAAAAAATTAAGTTTTGTAGGACTGGAACAGGAGCATGGAACTCGGTGTATCTCCATTAGTGCTTAGCTCAGATCAGGAACACATTTATGAAGTGAATCTTCCAATTGCCCCCACCTGACTTTGTGCAGAGCTGTCACACACAAACATAAACTGGATTTATTTCAGATGCAACTAAATCAGAGGATGCACTCCAGAAGTACACTTGATGCTTTCCAAACATTAACCAGTGTTCAGTCCTCAAGTTCAGAAAAGTCTGATCCAAACTAATCTGCAGTAAAGCTCCAAAATGTGAATAGTGTGGATGTTGGTTCCACAGCACCAACTGATTTGCTTTATAGATCTATTCCTATTGTGCCACAGTACTTGCTTATGTAGACGAAGCTGCTATATTCTTATGAGACAAAAATGACCATGACCCTCAGAACACAGGAAATCAATGTAAAATTCATTTCTTTGGCCTTTTCTTAGCAGTTCTTTACTATGCCTGCTCCAAATCACCTGCAAAGTATTAATGAAAGTACTTAGTATCAAGTCAATTGAAAATTGTTTTTTTTCATTTTCTTTCCTGGGAAGAGTTTAGATAAGAAAGCCCAATGCAGCATGTAAACAGAGACTCCATGGGAACAGACTTTTCTCAAATGATTTTCAAAACCCTCCTCTGGAAACCTCAAGGTCATGTGTGAATTTCAGGTCAGTTTGCAGTCTAACCTGAGTTCATGTTCATAGATCTGCTCTTTTGATCGACAAAAGCTCTTACCAGACAATGTTGTCTGGTTTCTGCTGTTTCCTATTTCTGCTTCTAACCCTCCTCCTCTTGGAACTGGAAAACCAGAAAAAAAAAAGACCATTTTGTTTTACACACTGTTGGCTTTGGAAATTCAGAGATATTCTCCCCAGTATCAGACAGTTTCTGACTGCAGGCTCTGATCCTCCAGCTGATACGGTCTAAAATTAGGCTGAATTCTATAATGCACAAAATGGGCAAATGTATTTACCCTGGGTCATTTGTTATTTCTGCCTGATGCTGTGGAATCTCCAGCAGATGACTGCACAGTATGCATTGCTGAATTATGCAGATAACAGATGAATTTTAGGGTAGTGGCTGCCTTAAGCAAACACTATCTTGCTATTGTGAATTTAATATTACAACTATTTTGGCACTTTTCTGTGTTTCATCTGCTTATTTTAAAAACAACAGTATTTGTTTGCAATGGCATTGTAATACCCTCATAATCTTAAACCATAATGCCAATAAACCACCACTGACACTGTAATGGCTCACATTACCATATCATTATAGATGTAAAAGTCAGTCCCATATACTTCCTACAACATCAGTATTGGTGAGGTAGCCATTAACATGTCAGTGGTAGAGCAGAGAATCACCATTATGAGCTTAGTCAAGATAATAAAACATTGCTAAAGGTAGCTACAGGGCCATGCTCAGCAGCTGTTTCCAAATATAAACCTCTCAGCAGTTTAAAAATAAATTTTAAATTAGCCAAATGCTCGAATCCACATTAAGAACTGATGTTTATGTCAGCAAAAAAAAAGTCCTATTTAAGACTGTCAGAGGTTGGGGTTTTCTTTAATGCCTATTGTGAAAAGGCATCTTTTAAAAAAATATTTCAGTATATTTTAAATCACTGAAAAATTGAGGAACAAGAACGTTACTCTTGCTTTAGCTGTATATGTCTTGTCCTTTGTCGACAGCAATGGAAATGCCCTGCTTAAAATGAGAACACACCGAGGTTGTACATAACAAGATTTCACCTACTATAGCTGAATCCAGTGGTGAAATACTTTGCACATAGGAATTTATATTCTATAGCATACGCAATTGGTTATATTCAGGCCTTTTGTTGCCATTAGTATAATTCAAAGTCATATCAGATTAATCTTTTGCATGAGATTTTTTAAAGCAATACAATACCAAGGAGACTAATGAAAAGTAGTTAATAGCAATTCCAGCAAAAGGGAGAAGTTACTTTAATTTGGAAAGTATAGAGGATTGAGACTGGCAAGCACAAATGGGGGTAAGGGAACATAATGCACACAGCAACCCAAGTACACTAAAATAAGAGCATTCGCTGCAATAGCAGCTTACATGTATGGACATTGCATTCACGAATGTGTTGAGATTATGTTGTACAAACATAATCATGCTGCTGGATTTCTTTATATCTTGTACTTAAAAATCAGAGGTGACTCTTCTTAAGTGAATTTTAACCATCATAAAATGCAGATAATACATAAGAAAAATGTAACTGGAGACTTTGCTTCCTCTCTGTTTATTAACTAGTCTTCAGGAGCAGGCAGTGGAGCCCTCGCCTTTATTGCTCAGCCTTTTTTGAAGCAGTAGACACCTTGGTTTTACTGACACTTCTTAGATGGGTAAGTACTTGACTGGGCAAAGATGCTCTTGAAATTGGCCCTTCATCTGACAATACGCAATAACGTAAGTGTGGAGTATCATTAATACACAACTCTCAGGCCTCCACTTTTACAAAAGATTATGTTGTCAAATGGGGAGTTTGACAAAGCCAACTTTTTAATAGTCCATCAAAAATCTGCAAAAACAATGGAAATTGTGTTGGAAATACCTTATTTTTTTCAAATTATTTTTCCTAAAATCACTGTGAAGCTGGAGTGACTAATTCTGGAATGCCTGTTTGGATCCATCAGTTTTCCAGTGATAAGGCAAGTCTGTGAGGGCAGAGGAGACAACAGAAGTAATTTTGACTCTTTCACTCAGGTGACATAATTTTTGTGCTTTAGTAAAGCATGTCATAACTATTGTTTTCAGCATGATTTATATTCTGTGCAGGTGAATATAGTTCTTTCTTCAGATTCATGGTAGTTATGACCTTGACTTGGGATGTAAGAATGGAAGATGATGGTCTTTGATTATGCCTATATACACACCTGTGTATGTGACTATCTGTATGGTCATATATGCTGCTGAATGCATATTTAGGAAGAAAGGCAAAACAGAGATCAGGCATAATTATTTGTCTACAAGAAGTGCAAGAGTTGTATTGGTCAGACATTTAAATGCACTACTTTATTCTTATTATCTTGGAAATAAAACCAAAATTGTCATTAGCAAACGGTGCTCAAAGTAACTTCCACATACACTATTCTCTCTCAACACCAAGCATCTAAAGCTTTATCACTATTGAATTAATGACTTTCTTAATTCAAGCAGTCCCATCATTGGAGACATTTCAGCATATGCTTTTCATCCTTCAGTCAGAGATCTTCTTTAGACACAGAGGGTTTTACACACTGCACTGTGAAGAGCAGTTAACCACTGAAGGTCAAACAGATTCAAATACAGGGTCCAACTCTTCCACGTCATCCCTCCAAAAGATAAAATGTTTAGACACTTTTCACCACTAACTGTTTTGCAAATGGTATAAGTCTTAACAACACAAAGTTCAGGCTTTCTTAAGATTATCCATCAGAGAAAGCAATTTATAAATAGAGGTTTTATGCCTGGTATCTGCAGAAACCTGAACTTTGTGTTGTTAAGTCTTCAGTTTCTGCAGGTCAGCAATGGGGTTAGTTGAGAGGAGATAATTGAAATGGATCTTGGAAGAAAAAGCAGTATAGCCGAGTAAGGATATAGCAACAATACAGAGCACCAAATCCATCTGTACTTCTGTTGCTGGCATTCAACCTGTAATGGCAAAGCGTCCCGTCCCGTCCCGTCCCGTCCCGTCCCGTCCCGTCCCGTCCCGTCCCGTCCCGTCCCGTCCCGTCCCGTCCCGTCCCGTCCCGTCCCGTCCCGTCCCGTCCCGTCCCGTCCCGTCCCGTCCCGTCCCGTCCCGTCCCGTCCCGTCCCGTCCCGTCCCGTCCCGTCCCGTCCCGTCCCGTCCATCCCTTCCTTTCCATCCCTTCCTTCCCCACCCCAAATGCCTTTATAGCTATTTTTTTAACTAGGCAGGACTTTATCAGCTTTTCCACTCTTTAAACATTGTCAGTTAACGCTAGCCAGATTTCACAGTTAATTGTATTCTAATCTACCCAATTAGTCCCCTATTCCCACAAAGACTTACACATGTGGTTAATTTAAAGTTTAACGCAAGTGTGAAACTCTTCTGTGCCTGAGCCTGCCTGTTTCTAATGAGTGAAAAACCAAATGCTTTTCTTCCTCAAATCCCTCCTTGAGAGCCACAGCTTTCTCTTAGCCTTTCATCATTAATCTCAGCTCTAGTGTTATGCACTATCTCAACCATCCCTGATTATTAAACATAATAAAACAAAGTGAAAAACAAATCCAAAATAAAAGCCAAAGGGAATCAAATTACCTGATGGCCATGCTTTGTAAATAATGGCTCTTTCATGAAACAAATTCCCTTTCTTTTGCTCTCTGTTGTTTCCTTTCCTCTTTCACCCCCTCTGTGACCCTTCTTAGCCAATGTCGTAATTCATTGTGTTGTCTGTCTTGTAAGCATCCTAGGGCAGGGACCTTGTCATCTCAGTACTCTGCACAGCACCATGCACCTCTAGAGGAGTGTATAAATATTAATAAACACACATTCACGTTCAATGAAATCAAAAGCTCTATTTTTCTGAATCAATAACTTGCTCTCTCTGGGTATGAAACAGTAGTAATCCATGGCCATGAGCTTTAATCCTTTTGAAAAGTGCTTTCAAATGGGCTTTCATGAGCAGTATGAAAAATACATGCAAAGGTACAGCACAGGTAGTAAAGCACTGGTTTTCTGCATAAGCAGTGTTTATTGACTTCCACTGACAAGGAAAAATGCTGTCACCTGCTGCTCCTCAACCCACTCCTAACAATGTTAAACTCTGTGTGGAAAAGAGTTTTCCTAACTGGCCTTTCCAAACTTTTGGATCCTCTTAGCCTATCGTTTCTCCCTTTCTCTGCCATCCCCTTAATGGTGTTAAAACGTTACAAAAATGCTAATAAAATAATTGTAAAAATTAGAAAATAAGAGATTTATGGTACTTCCGTGCAACCTCAGTTTCTCCTCCCTCCTGCCTGTGCCTCATGACACAAGCTTCGATTACAAGACCGCGCTTTGATTTTTTACAAAACCCCTCCAACTTCTGGCAGCCAAGAGGAAGGGGTTCTGCAGACCAATCAACCTGTGAGTGGAGATGAGGTGTTGAAGCTGATGGTGAGGATCATGCCTGCATCACAGGATGTCTAGCATGACCAGACTAACGAATGAACTCCATCCCTGTTAGGCAAGCTGTATATTCTTTCTTGCCTTGATTCACTATTATTCTCTGCACTGCATGGACCCAAGGTCCTCTGGAAAAAATCCTGCCTCTGACTGTGTCATTTTTACCCTAAGCAGTTAGCCAATTTTCAAAGGTTTGGTGGGTTGTTTCTGTTAGAAGGAGAAGAAATTAAAGAAGGAAACAGATATTTGTCTGGTCTAAGTCTCTTTAGCAGAAAAAAACAAGAACATTGTCCTGTTTCTATGAATGCATACAGGATCAAATACCTGTTCCAGCTCTCTTTCCTCTCTGCAATGTGTCCCCAAAATACCACTGTTCATTTTATACCAGGGTCATGTAGTGTTTTACCAGCTGGCTCTAACTTGTCCTTTTTTCTATGCAGCGGCATTTCTTACGTTGGGTATAGTGGGGTACATCCATGCCTGCCACAGCCTCAGAACCATTGGTAAACTCTGTGCCTCACTTTCCCCTGGCACTGAGCAGGGACAGCCCCCACCGCAGCCCATGGGAGCTGGAAGTACACGGCATCTCCACAGCAGTCCTCGGCAGGACTTTCCTGCTGTTCCCAAAGTTACTTAGACAAGCACGAGGCAACTCAGGCAGGAAAAGCAGTGCATGGGAGAAAGTGAGAAAGTCCCAATGCCTTCACTGTCCTGTGCTTGTGCTGGTGAAGTAAGCAGTGGGAATTTATTGTACAGTTGTGTGCTCCCACCTTCCTTCATGCTAAAGCTGAATGAAGCATATCTTTCATATCGATCAACAAGTTTAAGTAAATGTGTTACACAGCTGTTGTGCACTTGCGTGTCTAAGCAGTAGACCCCAGGGGAGGTTTCACTAGCTACCTAAGCTCACAAAGGTGGCCATAGAGCACCTGCAAAGCAGCACACAACAGAAAATTAGAAAGCTTTTCACGACATAATGGCCATTTGTTCTGTTTTCAAACATACAACAACTAAATAGTCTCATCTTCTTAGTATTCTGTACTGTTCTTATGTGGTATTGTATTGTTCTCTCAAGCCTCCATTACACACACACACATTCACAAAAGTCTGCTACACAATCTTCTGTTGAGAAAATTGGGCACATAAACCAAAAATCACTGGAGTAACCACTGTTTGCATGTATAGACCATACATCCTTTTCCCTCTTCTCTCATGCACCCATTTCCCTGAAACAGTAAACTGTAAAGCTGAAAATGCTCTTGAAAACATCGCTACCATATATCAGACTGTCAGCTGATTATTTTCGGTGTGTATTTTCTGGAAATTTTAGCTGGGAAGAATTTGAGAGAAGAAAGAGATTGTTGCATTTGCTGGACTTCCAGACACGTGACAACTTATGGGAACACCTACACACTAGCTTCATCTGACTAGCCAGAAATCTGGCAACCCCAGGGTCCACCAGATTAACGACGTGTGTTGTACACAGCTGGTTCATGCACATGCAGTAAGTATGTTGTGAACTGGAAGTGTCAGAGTAGGTATGCACAGATTTAGCCCATGAAATCCCACAGACGTACAGCAGCCTCACCTGAGATCCCCTGGCCCAATGTCTGTGCCAGGTTTGAAGGTAGCTTTGGGCTCTGGGGTACAACAATATTGTCTCCTCTATTTATTCCATAAAGAAGCAAGATTAATTTTGCTATTTATTCTGAATTAATAAGGCTTCAGTGAGGCTTTGTTTACTCCCAGCATAATACAATTAAATATTGTGTCATACTGTAATAGGTCTGCCCTGAATGAAGCAGCCCATACGGTGCTGTGTTTTGGATTTGTGGCTAAAAAAGTGTCCGTAACACACCGATGTTTTGGCTACTGCTGAGCAGTGCTTGCACAGCACCAAGGCTTTCTCTCTTTCCCATTCTGCCCTCCCATCCCCCCACAGTGAGGAGGCTGGGGATGGGCAAGAAGTTGGGAGGCGACACAGCTGGGACAACTGACCCAAACTGGCCAAAGGGATATTCCATACCATATAACATCGTGTTCAGCAATAAAACTGGGTTAGAGGAAGAAGAAGGTGGAGCAGCTTTGGCTTCCAAGGCAGCCATTGCTCAGAGGCTGGTTGGGCATCGGTCTGCTGGTGGGAGGTGGTGAGTGATTGCCTGTGCATCAGTTGGCTTTTCCTCTTTTCTTCACTTATTAAACTGTCTTTATCTTGACCCACAAGTTTTCTTGCTTTTGCTCTTCCTATTCTCTCCCTCGCCCTGCTGGGAGAGGGGCATGATTGAGCAGCTGTGTGGGTGCTTGCTGCTGGCCAAGGTCAACCCACAAGACATACCACTCTTCTTCCTATCCTCTCCCTCGCCCTGCTGGGAGAGGGATGATTGAGCAGCTGTGTGGGTGCTTCGCTGCTGGCCAAGGTCAACCCACAAGACATACCACTCTGTGCACAGGCAGTGTGTTGACTGGGGCAACGCAGCTTGTATCAGTAACCTTATTTCTCACATTCCAGGCGGGTTTGCATGTGCAACCTCTAGCCCAGACTTGTAGTTGCTTTAACAGCTAGATTGCCTCCTTCTTCACCCACCAGCCCTTGTGTTTAATGACGCACACATTAAACTGGTAAGTTTGGTATCTATGTGTTCGTTGTCCTGTAATACTACGAGCAGGGTCCTGGGCCCCATCTACTTCCATCCTCTGCTTCCCCAAACTCTCATAAACATGTCATTGCCCTGCTATCATCTATGTGCCCTAGCTTATAGTTACAGTTTTCCTTGCCCTTCCTCCTAATCACGTACCTCACGTGCATCCCCTGCTTGTCCAGGTCCCTGGCCCCAGGACCTGCTCCTCACAAGGGACCTGGTTCCCACCATCCTACCCCATAGCCCTTCTCCTCCCCAGAGCCAAGCATCAGCACTGGGTGCAGAGAGGCAATGGTCCTGCTCCCCCTTCCTGTGCACAGGAGCACAACTGAAAGCACGTGTTAAGTGACTTACATGTAGGTCCGTGACTTGCCAGCCATCATGGCTTTGTCACTTGTTTTAAAATCTTAGTACTTCAAGCCACTGATCAAAAGTGAATTTCTTATTCCTGTAGGATAACCAAGTTTATAGCACTCTTGGGTGAGGGGGGGATTCTGAGCAGGTAACCAAGTGAGTCTGAATAGCTCCAAGTGCCAGAAGGTGACTGCTTTTAAGGCATGTATTTCTTTACTTTTATAGTTCCCAGAATTTTTAAGCCCATCTCATTTTTTTTGTGATCTGAATCATGAAATTAGTTTTAATTCAAGATGCTGTCCAGGATCAGTCAAAATGTAGTTTATTAGGAGATTCCTACTGAAACTCTTTGTTTCAGCAGCATTAAACATACCAGCTCTTTTTAGAATGAAATTCAGCCTCTCTAAATGCAGCAGGAGTTTTGTCATTGATTTCAACAGTACAGCTTTCTGCCTTTTCATATAAAAGAATCACTTACTGCGGAGAGAAGCTGAGATGCTGAGGCTTGGATTTGGATCCTGATTGATCTCCAAATCCCTTGTGCAACCACCCAGGCAGCTGAGCTCTACTGCAAGTCCAGGAACAAGGATGAATTCCACTCACCCCCCAAAAGAAAACAAGGATAAAGCAAATGTTTGGAGGATTTAAAGTCTTTAGAGACCAGAACGGTTCATTCCTCTCATCTCCCTTAAGCTGCTACTGTAAAGGTTTCCTTCACTGTGAGGCTGAGCAGTTGCCATTGAATGTTACTAGCAAAACTGCAAGTGACTTGTAAGCCAGAATACACAGAAGGTTATTATTGTTATTATTACACTATATAGAAATGAATTTTGAAGAACTTTTTGAACAAGATGTGTCCTCTCTATACTGCACCTAGCCTGAAGAAGTTCCAGCCTTCAGCAAAACACAGAAAGACAGCTTCAGAAGTGTCTTACTAGCTCCCATTTTAAGCGACATCATTTTTGCCTTCAGTGTGCCTGTTTATACTCCCCAACTTCAATGGGCTTTGCACATATCCTTCTGGTGATAAAAGCGGTCCTACACCAATAAAACACCATGGAGACAGCTTAGTGACAGCATGTAGGAGAAGTCCCCTACTAATTAAAACCCCCACATTTTCAATGTTAGGGTCTTGCTGCAGCACCAAATACAACATAGGACTGTCCAGGGGAAAAAATCGCAAAGAAAAATATTTAATTGGAATTTGCCAAAAAATCCCCCAGCATTAAAATTTTTCATAGAATCACTCAAAACCAACAAGTTACTGAAGGTTTGAAGGTGTGTGTTCTCAGACAATTGTGCTGGTGCATTGCACACCGGCAGTCAGTGTGTCAGGGCAACTGTTTTATAACTTTCCCTGCCCCATGTCAGTTCAGTGTACCTGAAGAAAGAGATTGTTGAAGAACATTTTTTAAGTTACTGCTGCTCAGAGGCTCCAGAGTAGGAAACTAGCATTGTAAATAGAGACCACACTGATGTTCCTACACCCTACACACTTACTCTTCATCTTTTCTCCTTTGCTAATTTGCCTGCCAGCCTGAGAGTCACAAATATTTCAGTTACACTATTTGGAACATGTGCATACTCAGATTTCTTCATTTCTTTTTGCTGGACAGTGAAGCTCTCTTCCTAAGCAAAGTACACACAAGCCTTTTCCCTGTGAGTAAGTGTCCTCATGTGTGACAGAGAGGTCAGAAATCTTATCCCTCAACCTTCTAACTCTTGCATTGCATCAAAAGGACGGTCAGCAATCTTTTTGACAGTGGATTAAGAAGTAAGAAGCTTAACTAGAGAGTCTCAGAACATAACTTTCAGTGCCCTGCTAGTATGCTTTGAAATAGATCTCAGTGTACATTTTCAGTTATGTATTTTTAAAAATTCAGTACACATGGAGTGGTCTGTTTGCCCTTTCCTTACACAAACACGTTTACCTTCTGCTAATGGGAGTAGCAGAGGTATGAACAACATCTGGGTTGTAGGCACTAGGAATCTTCAGAGTCCTCAGCGCTCCCAGCTGCGTTACTCACAGTTTTAGCACACTGCCAACAAAAACTCAGAGAATATTTCCACTTCATTCCACACTTTTGCTTTGGAGGTGTAATGAACCTTCTTTCAGTCAAAGCCAAATATTTTACTGTGGATGTAAATTTTTGCTAATGAATGAATAGCAGACATACATTTTTCATTTGATAAAGACATGCACTTAACGTTGTCATTTAAAAAATGTATATTCATATAGCCATTTAAAAATAACTGGCACCATTGTCATAATTATCTTTTCATATGTTCAGCAGTGCCAGGAATTAACTATGAATGTAAATGTAATCAAGTATGCTACCACACTTTTAATAAATAAGGCAGTTTCTGTATCTCTATTGTGCCTCAAAGAAAACATGCTACGGAAGGACTTCCTTTGGGGTTGAATGAGCATTTTACTCTCCAGAGGCATTTAGGTACTCTCTATTTCAGCTGTGAGAAGGGGATCAGTTAGCAGCCACGTGAGCACCTTTCCACTAGAAAAGGGGCTCATTAAACCCAGGCCACCAGGCACCTGTCACTTAGTAACAGCCTTCGGAGCGGAATAGGACTGGATGCTATGCTGGATTTTAACCAGTGGCCTGAGGGTAGAAGCACCTCTGTGTCCTAGTATTAGGTATTATTTCTCATTGATTTGACAGGGAGACCGCTCTCTGTTCTGGCATACTGAAAAGCAAAGACCACAGTAAAAGTTTAACCCTTTAATTCATCCCACAGGGGTCTAAAGACCCAAGACACTTGATTAGGTAGGGCTTGCAAGCAAGTTCAAACAATACAAATCATTGCGAGGACAAAGTTAGGCAAACCAGTAAGTCCCTTATTATGAAGATACTGATCTCTGTCAGAGAGTTCTAGATCATCACTGATTAAATTGGGGTTTTTTTGTCATCAGGTTTTGCTTCTTCAGGTATATTCACTACATCTCCCACAGCTCACAGGGGTCATCCACAAGGTCACCTGCAAGTGATGGAGAAGACTTCTCAGCTAGGAGAAAGGGCTGGAGGCAGATGCCTGAGTTCCTCATGAGTCTCTTCCTCCAAATTCAGGCACCAAATTTTTCATGAGGGATTTTTGTTTACACTTGAGGAAAACTGCACCATGTCAGCACCACCTGGACCAAAGACTTCCACTCAGATTTTTTTTCTTCGCGACCACAGCACGGAGGCCGCTTTCATGTACCCCTGCACCTCCCATTTTCAATCAGTCAGCCCCAGAAGTAGATATGAACATAACAGACACAACTTCTCCATAGCCCCATGTCTGTATCAGGAAGAGGGGGAATGTATCACATAATGACAACTGAGATATAAATACAGACAGATATTCAAACTGAATCCTGTGCTTTTGAAATTAAGGCACTGGCAGTAAAGAAACTGTTCCCAATACCACCATCCACAAAAATGGTACGGGAGTGATACCTGCCTCTTAAGAAAAAAATGCAAGTAACCTAGAAATACTGACTCCACAAGAGGGTCTCTTGTTTGGAAAAAAATGCCTAGGGAAATAGTGAGGAGCACAGCATCTTCTTTCCTTTAAACTTAGCACTGGTGCAGTGACAAGATACAATATCATTAATATTATTTCCCTTTAATGGTTTTGGATCATTAGTTGTCATCATAGTTGATTACAGTAACTAGCTATGCACTTAAATGTATGTGACTGGAAGCACGATCAGTAAATTTAACTTACTGATTCCTTAATGGGTTCATTTGTGTCTTCAGCTTGGTGAAATCAGTAGTAACAGGCAGGACTCGGTTCAAGGTCCATCCAAGTCAGCTCAGGATTGTTTCCTCAGTCTCCAGGAAATTTGAGTCAGATCCATGCAGCATGTCCATTACAGGTGTAAAAACATTTTACTAAAAAATGAAAACTCATTTCTCAGAGGTGTCTTGGTGGATACATATGTGTACACATGCCATGGTGTATACACAAGAATTATATTTTGTATGTATAAGCCATTAATTTTATTTTCTTAAAGAGGTATGAAGATAAAAAATAGTTTCAATGGCTGAGTTCATGTGTGTGCATAAAACAAATTGCTGGCAGTGTAATAGAAATTATGATAAGGTGTGTTTCCACATGTAATAGGGTATAGTGTAAATTTTATTATTATGCTCTTTGGCAAATCAATAATACAAATTCTCCAAAGGGTCCTTGCAGATATCAGCTGATACTCCTCTGGTTTTGTAGCTTGCAAACTGCTATTGGTTTTGTGCTACTGTTGTAAAAACAGAAAACACTACGTGAGCTGCTTTACCCTTTTCTCTATTTTGTCTTTTGTACTAAACAGACATTAGTAACACAGAGTGTGTGCAGAAACATCCTGTGTCCTGCTCTAGAGAATGAACAAAATGCATTGTACTTTGTCCCTTTTTTTCCAGTGACGAGGTTCTTAGAACTGCCCTCTGTCCAGAAATATAGCATTAAAAAATGTAGCAGTTCTTTAAATAAAAAGTTTTCCACAGATTATCACTACTGAGGAAATGTAATCCTGCTTGATATTCAGTATATATTTTCTCCTGACAGTTTTATGGTACAATTAAATTTCATACTTTCTTTTCTACCACTCTGAATATGCATTAGAAAACCAAGCATCATAATTCTAAGCCAATTGGCTTGATTTGCTCGTTTAAATTCAGATATTGCTTCTTTCTGTGCATTTCAAAGAAAGGCCATGAGCTGTAACAGTGTATTTAGAATCAACACAGCACATGGTCACCAGAGGTCTAGCTTGCATCAAAATTGTATTTCTAAACAAGTTATGCGCTTTACATGAAAAATGAAATAATGTAATTCTAAAATGGTTTATTGGAGTAACAAACTGTAGAGAAACAATAGAGCTAATGGAGAGTTAGGGAGAGAGGCAGATTGTGGAATGCATTGTGTATTAGTTGAAAATTATACCGATATTTAGATGGACTTAATAACTTAATAAGACTCATTTGAATGCAAAAGAATGAACATTGAGTTGATAATAACTTTTAATGCTTGTCATTTTATGTTAATTTATATTTTTAAATTATAGTAGATTTTTTTGTAATCAGACTGGCTAATTATACCTTAAACATGTAAATTTGACATGACACCAACACCAAATTTAAAAAAAAAAAATCAACAAAATGCTTGGTTATAAAGACCTATAATTCACTGAAACTGGATTCTGGCTGAGTTCCTCCAACCACACAAAGCATTATGCTTTGCACTAGTAAAATCATTCAATTTCTCTGAGATTATTTCTTTAGTTTGTTTTACCGAGGAGACAATGCTAATGCACTCTATTTGTGTAACCTTTTCCTGATCATTGATTTGATCACCCCTGGAGAAATCCTGCATCTAGCCTTGATATCTGCAGATGCAGTTTTCAAAGATTCCCTCATGCTAAAAGCATCATTAACAAAGAAATATTTTTCTAGCACTGAAATGGTCTCAAATGGGGACCGTGAGCTCTGTTCCTAAACAGTACACAGTAAGTTATTCTTGTAAATCCTAAAAGTCTACTAGCCTTCTGAAATCAAAATGTAAAACTAGTGCCTTACATTTTATATATCTGATTCCCTTCAGGGCAATTATTTCCCAACATGTATTAAACAAAGTTACTGTGTCTAAGCATGCCAAATAGACAGGAGCTTATATGCTACTGGAAGATGAGCGCTTTCTTTTCTTAATTTACACTGGAGTTAGACCTTATTTCATTTCTTTTATCAAGTTTCCAGAATTGAAATCATAAATTCCTTCTGTCAACTCTGTACAGATAGTTTTTTAAGTGCTCATAATTCACATGTCTTTAAAAAAACAAAGTCTTTTAGCTTGAATGACCTTGGCCTTCAGCAAACTGGGAGATATTGTGGGCAAAGCTTTATATACAGTAGAGATGTGTTGAGCTGATACCTTGTTGCACCAGCCCTCTACCCGTTTGAAGGGATTTGTTTGTTTAGCAAGTATTTGTGTAATGCAACCCAACTATTTCATGAAATATTTTTTTGTTTGCATATGGGTGAGCAGATGAGATCATTAACATATATAACAAATTGAAAATCCTTACTCCTTCAGTAGGCCATTCTTTCTCCTCCTCGCACCTTCCCTTAGGGTCAGGGCTTTACTCATGTTGTCTTTCAGGACACAGATTGCGATAAAATCAGTAAGCTACATTTTAACATGGCAAATCTTCACTCAAGCAAAACTCCAGTTGATTCAAGAGGGAAGTTTATTCTAAATAGGAATTGAAAGTTGAACTGTGGCTTTTGGGGTAAAGAAATGTATAGTTACTGCAAATAACTGGGTTAGGTGAAGTTTCTAGCTCCTTTTCACTTCCTTCTGCGGAGATGTCGAAGTCAGGGTCTGCCCCTGGCTTTATGAAGTATTTTACAACACCATCATAATTCTTCCTCACTCAGCCATACCTGTAGCCATGCAAAGTCCCTAATGCACAAAATTGTAGGTTGTGTCTCCTGCAACATCAAGAAAGATGAGCAGAAATTCTCCGTTCTGCCTTACTATCAGTGCTTTTGAGGACAGCTTTCCAGCAGCAGGTTGTTATGGTGCTGCCCTCGCTAAGGCACTGCAGAGCTTAGGCAAACGTGCTATGAGGTTAGTGGTCCGACCTGTTAGAGTGGGTCCAGAAGAGGGCCACGAAAATGATCAGGGGGATAGAACTATGAAGTTCTATTCTCCTTCATAGGAGAGATAGCCTTTCCTATGAAGAAAGGCTGAGAGAGTTGGGGTTGTTCAGCCTGGAGAAGAGAAGGCTTCGGGGAGACCTTATTGCAGCCTATCAGTACTTAAAGGGGGCTTATAAAAAAGATGGCGGCAAACTTTTTAGCAGGGCCTGTTGCGACAGGACAAGGGGGAACGGCAACCCTGGCACAGGTTGCCCAGAGAGGTGGTGGATGCCCCATCTCCCTGGAAATTCAAGGTCAGGTTGGAGGGGGCTCTGAGCAACCTGATCTAGTTGAAGATGTCCCTGCCCCCGGCAGGGGGGGTGGACTATATGGCCTTTAAAGGTCCCTTCCAACGCAAACTATTCTATGATTCTATGAGTTCACTTGACTGCAGCCACAGAGCTCCAGGGGCAGTGGTTTGGTGTTGGGTTTCCACCACTGTCCACCAGGACAGCAGCAAAACCGTGGGCAGCCTGTAAGCAATTCCCCTTCCCACCGGTAGCAAAATTACCAGTCTGTAGTAGGAGCTTGGTCTGCTTTATTTTCTCTAACCTTTTTGTGCGTGTAGGTAGCCAAGCTTACAATTACACCCACAGTTAACTAATAATTACTGAACATCAGTCTTTGTAACTACCAGCTGAATGTGGTTCCCAATTCCTGTCTCTCCAAGCCCATATTATCAAACTGCTTCTTATTTACATTGAGGCTTTCCATTTCCAGCATCATCCTTATTGTTATTTTACATCCAAAATGATCAGGTCAGTTTTTTATTGTATTTTATCTTTTTTAATGCTAAAGTCACAGCAATTTTTTTTTTTTTTTTTTTTTTTTTTTTTGTAGTGGGAAGTGAAGGAGAGATTGGAGGGGTTTTGGATTTTCTGACTGGTAGGGGTCTTATTCAACAGAAATTGTTCAAGCAGATGTATAAATGGCTCTGCTCTAGCATCTTTTATCTGCTCTCCAGTTGGACCGACAAAATGCACATAATAACAGCTACAGAGCACCAAGAAGAGGGTCTACTTGCCCCCGATGCAGAGGAGTGAAAATAGAACTCTGAAATTTGCAGACCATCCTTATGATAACTAAGAACACATCTTTTCAGTGGCTCAGAACTGATTTTCTTTTATTAAAGCATCTTCTATAATAGCTAGTGCATACTTACAATGCTACTTACTTTCTTGCAATTATGTTATTCAGAAATAATTGGATTTCTGGGTTTAATTGGGCTCTAAATTAGCCAGAGCTTTCATAAAAGCTATTACAGAGATTTCTAATAGCAGCTTTTCCTGCTATTTAAGCATAGAGTATTTCAATGAGAGTGATTCACCAGTGTAAAAAGTCTTGGCTGCTGTGAACTCTAGCACAGGTTCAGATTAATTATGACAATTTAGGCATCATCCTTTTGTAATTAAACATTTGCTCAAAACATTACCCAGAGTGCACAACTGTGTCAAACAACTGGTTGCCCTTTATTTAGAAAGATATGGTTTTGTTTTTGAGCTCTTTGGAAGATCAAGAAGCTTTATGGTAGGTGGGCTCCTGATGACCGAGTTCAGAGACAGGATCAGCATCTGTTTGCTCCCACCGGTCATTTCACCAGCCCAAGCAGGAGGAGGCTGCATCAGGTGTCCTCCTGACACCCCCTCCCCCCCGAGGAATCCTGTGCTCCGTTTGCCGACCATCCCTGCACATTTGTGCAAACATCCCACTACCAGCAAAAAAACAGAGAAGTAAAAATGCAGTCAGGTATTTTGGAGAATATTCTGGGGCAGTTCCTCTGACTTTGCTGCAGATGATTGAGGGGTGATGATGAGATGATTCAGGGTCAAGAGCAACAGACCTGGCCTTTGTGCTTTTCCCTGTTTTCTGTCGGTGGCACCACTACTCCAGTGCAGCAGTATCTGTGATCCTCACAATCTTCACCATACCCTGTAGGCTAGGCTGTATTTTAGGCATCACTTTGATTAAGGAAAGGTGTGTTGCATTGCCCTACCAGACACCATAACTCTTGGACCATAATGATGCCTCACCTACTTATCTCCTGGCCCAGTGGGGGATAGGGGATAAGAACAGCAATTAATCAATTGACCACTGATTCCTGCCTACTGACTGGCCTCTGCACGCCATGGTTGCTGCACTAACTGGTTGAGAAAGGCTGAAGTTTTGCTCAGTCCTTCCTCATTTAGTCTGAGGTCAAAATGGTAAGAAGCTTCTCCCAGACACAAGACTCAAGACTATGTAAATTGTATAATATTGGACTTGAGGGTGGAGTGTGACCTAGCATGTGAAAACTCAGGAAGGATTTGAGAAGGCAGACTGCTTGGGCTTTATTTTTTAGAGAACAAGTTAGCAAGTCTCTACTTGGTATTTTTTGCTTTGGAAGATGGATAATCTAAAAAAAATTAAAATGTATTGTGGTAAATTTGCCTCCTTTTCTGAATCACCCATCCTTCTGAAGAAGCCCACCCCTCTCCAAAGGCTAGTGCTGAGGGAGACGAGCCCCTGCTTTGCTGGGAAAGTGGGAGCTGGTTAGCTTCAGCACAAATGTGGTTGCTTGAAATGGCAATATTTTTCCTGGACCAAATTAAAGGCAAAACCATGAGAGCTTCTGATCTCATCATTTGCACTGTCCTTTGTTGGCTTTCAGGAAGACATTTGCTCCCAGTAATGTTCTGCTCTGTTATTGGAACCACTTTCCACACAAAATGGATACTTGTCACATGCAGGTTTTGGGAACCACTTTCCACGCAAAATGGATACTTGTCACATGCAGGTTTTGCCTTCCGTTCTAACTCAGCACCTGAGAGAGCTGGTGGATCTGATTACCAGCGTTTTTTGTGGTTTTTTTCCAGTCATTCAGGCCCTCCACATCACTTTTCTGGGTTACTTCTCTCTTCAGGAAAGGCAGCCTATGCATAGTTTTTCAAAAAGGCTGATGTTAAAAATTCAAATATATTTTTTAAATGATCACAGGTAAACCAGAATATTCTTCCACTGATTCATACAACTCTGAAAAATGTTTGCTCATGTAACAAAGGGTGGGATTCAGCCCCAGATTAAAACATGAGACCTTGGATGCCTACATATACATATCTACACATAAGCTAGGTGGCCAAGCTGCCATCATATCCCTGCAGTTTTGATCAATACACTCAAATGAGCATAAGGAGGATTCAGCCCGCTCTAACATAGATGCTTTAGAGCTCAGCCCTGTACATGGAGGCAGGCACTCGGTGCTATCTGAGCAGCCCTGGGGGATCCCAGCTGGCTTTTAGGTGTTGATCCTGGAGGGTGCGTGCCTCCCAGGGGTCAAGTCTCACAACCGTAGCCCCATGGCCATGTCTGGGGCACTTCAAGTAGCATGAGAATCCAGCATTCATGCAGATGAATTGATCTCAAGAAATCAAAACATTGAAATAACTTTGGACATTCAGGGACTTCATAGGACATCGTAAGATATTGCCATCAACTTAATTAATTATATTACTATGAAGTCGAAGCGATGTCTGATCTGAAAGACATGACACAAATTCAAAATTTGCCAACATTAAATATGAAAGTTCAAACAATTTAGTTAAACTTTTTACTATTGAAAATTTTGCCAGAATGTTTCTTTTTCCTACAAAATGCTAGGGACTTAGGTGGAGCTGCATTTTCTGGTGGAAAAGTCCCCTACTGACAGGCAGCCCCCTTCGCAGGTATACTTCAGGCAAATGGTGAGTGAGAACATTTCAGTATCTTGCAGCAGATGCTTTTGGGCTTTGTTTTATCCATAATAGCTTGGAGGATTCTTTGAGATTTACTTCAAGGCTGAAAACATTTTTTGGAAATTCATTTGCTAAAGCACAGTTTTTCAACTACCCGAGAAAATTCAAGGTTCTTTTGTGTACATAGTGGAAAATGGGAGCAAGGCATTGCATGGGTCAATTCTCAATCCTTTTCTAGTCAATGGGAGTTTTACAATTGACTTCAACAGAAGCAAACTTAAACCTTCTAAATCAATATCTCAGTTTGCCGTGGACTAAGTACAAATAAAACCTTACTAAATTGTAAAAGGAATTTAGTGAATTTAGTCAATTCACTAAGTTAAATGATAAAAAATGTAATCAGAAGAGATATCTTATTAAAAAGCATTATTTAAGTATATGAACTTCTTTTGGTCCCTGTTTCATATAAGCAAAGATTTATCAATATTCATCAATGATATATTCACCTATGATGACTGTGAATAATGTGATGTTTAAAATTCCCTAAATTTTTTAGATAACCTTAGTGAAAAGTCATTAATTATAATATTTATCTGTTACTTGAAAAAGAACATGATATAAAATGACAACTCAATTTTCCTCTTTGACATTTCAAATACAACTAGGTCACATTAATCAATCAATAATGTGCTTATCATACACGGTGGTCAATTATACCCCAACTATCAGTGACAGTTTTCTGGCTTGCAATCTGGACACATACACTCTCATGACAACTACATTCTTTTTAGCCCTTTCGTATTTTACAACCAGTGCTATTGCTTAAGGCACATCATAAATGTGCGAAAAGGGCATCAGATACTTCATAATCCCAATTCCATTTCTGTGCTATTAGTGTACTTCCAAAGAATAAACTTTCAGTGCACCAAAACCCAAGAAAAATAGGACAAGCTCCCCTTCTCTGAAGAGAAGGTTACACATAAAATAAAACTGGCAGTACTACAAATAGAGCATTTGCATTTGCTGATTGCAAGGTTGCAATTATAGCTCACCATTTTAATGAAGTCGTAAACTAGTTGAGCTTACTTCTTCGGTTTATTGCACCATGAGAACCTTTTTTTGGAGTTGTAGCCATATAAACTATAATTATTAATGATATCTCTGTGAAAGACATTATTAATACTGTTTGCCAGGACATTATTTATATTCTGGGCTATCTGTAAAGATGAGTCAGTATCTCCCAAATGAACTTTGACACAGTTTTAAATAGAACTTCTCACCTTCAGACAAATCCTGTAAATCTCAACCTTCCTGTTTTTATTAAAATTATTCTGAATGAATGATACAGTCATAAATCTTATGAGAAAGTATTTTTCCATTGGAAAATGCTGGTTGGCCAATGGTGAAATTGCTTATTTCAACAATACCTCACTCTAAATTCCCTTGAAAAATATTTTCTGATAAGGAGCAACAGAACATTTTAGAGACTTTGAAGGGGAATATTTCATTTTCCTTTTTAAAAAGAACTTCTTTCAAAATATTGAAAGTGAATTATTAACACAACATGAAGGAAAATTATGGGCGAAACAATTCCAAAATACATTATCCAGAATTTTTATTTTAATTTCATTTCACATTAATGAAATCTGAAAAAACTTTTTGATATATTTGCTCAGAATAGGACAGAAAACACTTTTTGATATATTTGCTCAGAATAGGAATTTGTTGTAAATTGCAGAGTTTCCCATGAAATACAATAGGCAGTTTTTATGAGGCCACAGGCTCAGCCAGGCTAAGGACACAGGAACTGACTGATGAACCTTTTCCCTCCTGCAGAGGTGATGGCTTCTGCAGTACTGTCCTCCACGATTTCCTGAAAACCTGAAAGAATATGACCTTCCCTTTATATTTTTTTCATCTTTCTTGGGCAAAGCTCTGTTTGCTCCAACTGGCTCATAAATGGAGCGCTGAGAAGGAAGGAGATGTGTGAGTTCTCAGCCCTTCCAAGTGTGTGATGAGACACTTTTCACATCTTCCTTCGTTAGTGCCAGCAGCAGAATATGGAAACAAGATGAGAGCAAATTTGAATATCAAAAGTCATTCTCCGGTTTACCCACTCTTAAAACCTGTCACATCATATTCCCAGCACTAATTAGCTACCCTGTTCCAATTCAGAAGCAACGGCATCTCAGAGGTGGTTGAATGACCCCATCGGCTGCAAACTGTTTATTTATTCAGGGTAAAAATAAGGAAAAAGGAAGAAAAAAATGTTGTACACTTCTAACAGTTCAATAATTGCTGTTTGCATGGTTTTATTGTTTTTACATCGTATTTTGATGCTGTTATACTCATTGAGACATTTAGAGGGTAATATAGTAATAATTTATGAAATAAGAGAGTCTGATATGCAACAGTATTCCTAGTGGTGCATTTTGTATCATATTAGCAATACAAAATTCATAAAAAGCTGATGGTGGCGGTGGGTTCCCACTGAGACATACCCTATTACAGTGGTATCCATGTCAGCTTTTTGCTTTTTAATCACAGCTTTGACATTCAGTGACTACAGTATTTTTCTTTTAAAAATCATATAGGTCTTCACTCAGGAGCCCAAATTATTTAGGTGACATTCCTTCTCCTCCATTAAAACCAACTAATGAAAGGAGTATCCCTAGTGCAGCTAACTTCCATTGATGAAGACTGATGTTTCAAGATTATTTGTATGTGCAGTCTATAAAGAAAAAGTCCTTTTTTAACCCATAGCTTGCGCCCTAGTTGGTGCTGCAGTGGGACGTGAAAGAGACTGACAAGCATTTTATACGGCAATTTGAAGGTACATTTCTTTTGCTCTCACAAACATTATGTTGTGCTACCAGTGCACAAATACTCATGAAAATTGCTAACAAAATCTGGCCTTTTGATATTTACTTGATTTAGTATAACCAAAACAAAGGTAGGCTAGACCCAGAAATTTTGAGCTATTCTTACAAAGCTAAGGCGAAAATGTTGGTGAGAGGGGTATGTGATATATCGGTCAGCTCAAAGAATTGGACTTGGTGAAAAGTGGTCTTTCAGTCCCTGGAAAAAAATCTTAAGAGTTCAATATTTTTCTCATCAATTGTAAAACTCCCTCCGGTTAAGTCTCTGAGAACTTTGCCATTGCCTGAAGTGTGGTCGGACCACCAGCCACAGCTCTTGCTCCGGGGGGCAGAAAGCTTCCCCTATAAAGCCCTGTTTTGATTTAAGCCATGCTTTGAAAGAGAGACATCATATACCCATAGTTTGAAAGAGAGCCATCATATACCCATAGGATCAAGATGTAGGAGTGGGGCTTTGACAGATAGGCGGTGCGCAGTGGTATTGGCTCTGCCTTAGAATTGCCTGTTTTCCCCCAACAATGTCTTTAAAATTTAATCATCCTGGATCTACAAAATTACTGGCTGTACTGTTGAATCTTCAGTTTCATTTTTTTTACAGCATTCCCAGATTTTTATTATATTATCATCTCCCATCAGAGAGATCATCTTTGTTAGAGTAAACTGAAAATCAGTGGTTATGACAAAAAAGAATTCCCATTAACAAGTCATCATCTAATCATATTAGGATTTTTGTATCCTATTATCAGCTTTCTTATGAAATACAATTTCTTAATGACAGGGATTTGACTAATACTGTGTGAACTCTGCTAACTTAATTTGAAATTTACTACCAAGTGTGTATTTATAGAATAAGGTGTCATCTTCTTCATGCTTGCACATAATTCTAGCTTGTGATTTGATCAGGTGTGAATGTTGAAAGTTAATTTTCATCAAATCAACCGAGGAAGGAGGAATAGAGTTATCAGCACTTTGCAGTGGATTGAAACGTATCGGCACTGAATTCAGTGGGGCCTCAAAGGGAGTCAGATTTCTGTTCTGTGTCCACAAAATTTCTTTTGTGGGTGACTGAGGCAATCCAGCCATTTAGCATTTTCATTCTTTGAGGGCAATGGTACGTATTGTACATGTGATATGTAACAGTTACTGTATTTCAGCCGGTCTCAGTGAAGGCCGAGCAGCGGGGAGAGCCCGGGCCCCTTCAGTCCCAGTTTCAAAAGGGAAAGCCCGGGCCCCTTCAGTCCCAGTTTCAAACCCCATGCAGTGAACCCGATGTCCGATTCATTTCTGCCACCTCCCTCACTCTGAAATGCCACGTTTCTTTCCCCGTGTTCACTCTGTTATTAATCCAGATTGATCTTACCTTAACCTGAGTTGCCTAAGTAAGTCAGCTGTCCAGGCTCCCCAGAGCCTGGACACAGATGTAACATGTCACCTCATCATTATAAGTCTATGCATGAAACCATGTGAAAATGGGGAAGAAATGTATCATCTCCCCCCTTTTTTTTGTTCCACATGGTTTGCTCGTTGTAGCTCTAGTTCAGGGATAAAACACATGGTACAATAAGTACATATTTAACAGTTCACTTTCCATCAGTCCAAAGATATATTTCTTAGGTAATAGCTTGGGAAAAATGCTTTCCAAGCCAGAAAAATTTATTAATTTTTTTCATAGTCTTGAAAAGATGAAAATAGATTTTGATCCCTTTCTGATTGATGATCTTCATACCACCCTTCCCCCCACCTTAAAAGAAAAAAAAAGCATCCATTTATTTTTAGAAAAGAAAATCTTCTGTGGAAAATAGTCACTTTGGATCTATTTGGATCTATTTAAAAGATATACATACTCTACTAAAAAGTAGAGAAATAGTCACTTTGGATCTATTTGAAAGATATACATACTCTACTAAAAAGTAGATATCAATTCACAAAAATAGAATTTTGCTTTACCTTTTCACAGGTAGACTGACTCCATGATCCTAAATGAAGAAAACCATTAATTAATTCAGTAGGGTCTTTTTCAGTTTGAATTACAAATGTGGAGATACCTATCTGAAACACTATACATAGACTCACAGAACTTCAGAGAAAAATTTGCTATCGACAGACTGTTCATAAGACAGCCTCACACTGGCAAAATGCTGAGCACTAAGGTCAGGGACTGTCCTTTCGGTTTGTGTTTGTACAGCATCTACCATGGGCTCAGATCAATGGCTGATGTTCTTAGATCTACTATCACATAAATAGCAATACATGTTTATCAAGTACAATGCCACAGAGTGAAATAGGTAGTATCATAAATGACAGCAAATAGGGCAAAATTGTCAAAATAAATAAGTTACCTATTGTGCTTCAGTATCCTTGGTATCTTTGTCATGGAAATCCATGTAAGGGGATAATGCAAGCACGGTAACGTCAATGGAAGTCTTTACTTTGATTTCCACGAGCTTTGCATCATGCTTTTACTTCCTAATTAGCAACATCCGATAATCCACAATACAGCCCACAGAGTTATTAGTTTGAATTAGTGAAGTTCTCCTACCTGATTGGTTTTAAGCCAATTTATATAGGCTTGTCTGTTTAAGCTGTTAATACTGTTGAAGATTACTATGGTATTACTGCGGTCTGCAATATTTCAAAGCTTACAGCACTGTTTCTCACCAAATCCTTGAAATGGATTTGACTTTTTCAATACCACTTCTAGTTGTCTAAGAGCTATCACTTGTGAATCAAGCCCCTGAAAGCCTGGGCTAACTGTGCTAAGTGTCAGAAAATAGCATTTAGTCTGCTGAAAGAGCTAAAGCAGGAATTCAACTATTCAGCATAAAACCAGAGAATATTTCTTTATTTCATCTGACTTCAGGTAGCTGGATAAACATTTCAGTTAATTAATCTGTGGAACCGTTTCCTTGATTTAGAAGTTCTGATAGTTTCACTGAGTTCATTGCTTAACCTCAACCTGTATTTACTTTTGCGATTCATTCATTTTAGTAAAGAGTTACCCATTTGAAACAAATACTGGTTTTTGCACACATGAAAAGAATCCCATAATAAATGTAAGTCAGTGTTCTGCTCTAACTGCACAGGGAAGATAGATTACTGTTGTAAATTAACCCACAAACAGACTTTATGCTTTCTTGCTCCTTAAAACAAAATCAGTGCATGGCTAAGTAAACCGTCCCTGAAAATATGTAGCTCCAATTGCTCAGCCAGTGCAGAAAATATTAGTAATAATCCCCAGCCTTGTTTTGAAAAGTTTAGCTAATGACAGTAGTCTGTTGGAGAAGAAAGGGAAGCAGAGCACCATCTGCTGTACAGCCGTGCAAAGGTTTCAGAACAAAAACTGCAAAACCACCAACCCTACCTTAAGCTTTCCAGATAGTTAGGACATATGGAAGGCCATCATCATCCAACATCACGTGACCGTGAGCTTGAGATGGACACAGACTGAAATTAGGGAGAGACATGAAGAGCCAGGGTTCAGAGTTAGCCATCAAAAGCTACAGGGAGGAAACAAAGTAAGGAGAGTTGCTTCTTTGGAGGGATAGGCATGGCTGTGATTTTTTAAAAGTACAGAATTTGACTGCCTATATCTATATATATGCTACTATACTGACATCCCATTTTGCAGACTCGCTTGCTCGGGATAAAGCACTGTTGGGAAAAAATGCCCAGAAGTTCTGTTAGTACGCCTACACCTCAGGAAAAAGGAAAATTATTATGCTCAGGGGCCACTGTCAGCATCTTTGTGCAATTCCTCATAATTTATAAGGGGCTGGTAGCCATTTGAAGATGAGCCTTTTGGGGGCCTTTTATTTGGGAAAGCTTAAGTTCTTTGCGGAGATCTCAAAAAGCAGATCAGGCTTGGACACGTCCGTCACATTCTGCAGAGGATGCAAGAGTTAGGAAAAGGGATGCCAGTGACTTCAGAAACACCCAGCAAGCCTAAGGGTAACCTGCCATCCAACACACCCAACATGAGCCATTAATGAGTACAAGAGTGATGGAAAGTGATTGATTTCTGTCCTATGAGTAGAAAAGAAAATTCACTTTTCAGACTACCAGCTGCCCAAGTCAAAATCAGGACCATCACCCTTGGCAGATGAGGAAAAGCTACTTCTTCTAAGGACTATAGAGTTCAAAGCCACCAACCCAAAGAGCAAATAAGGAGTGGAGTGGCCCCTTCTCAGTCCTGAAGAGGATGAGGGACTGTCCATAAGCCTGACATCCCAAGACATGCGCCATCTGCCTTTATCTGTCATTCAGAAGAGCCACTGAGGGTCATCCACTAAATATCGGGCAATTCAAATAAGCACTAATGATGCTATCCACAACAGCTCTAAAACCGAGAATTGGTAGCGGATATGAGTTACAAGCTTAGCAGGTGTTGCAGCCCTCATATTCGCAAGAAAAGGCCCTAATGGGAACCGGAGCATCCTGGGGATTAGCACACGATTGTGCACACACAGTATTGCCAAAGAAGCTTTGGTTCTTTGTTGTGGAAGGAGAAGACTATTGCAAAAATTGGCATCTACGAACAAAGGCTTGCTTAGGGAACAGGACTGGGATTATAAGGGGCTGTTGCAAAGACCTGCACAAAAAAAACCCAACCTGACAGTGTGATACAAATAAAGAGGGGCTAATTATTCATCATGGCATCACAAGAGGAGCAAGAATGAAGAGAAGGGACCTCTCAGGTGGACAGATACCAATGAATTAAATAAGTAGGATAAGCAGAAGCTGGAAGCAGAGTGACAACACATCCTGATTTCCCCACACATGCTCTGCCTTCTGCCCTGGACACTCTCTCCATACAGCAAAAGGGGAAATGGACTTATATCTCCACAGCTCTGTGCCAGGCAGCCCCCAATAAAATGACTGAATTTCGAGAAGGCACAGAAAAAACTCAGTAACTGATCAGGAAGGCCCCTTGGGAAATAAATTGCAGAAGGTCAGGATATTACACACAAGAACAAAATAACATAATGTAAAGTAAAGACATGAAGCATAATAAGAGTCAGTTTGGTCAAATCACGCCTTCCTCAATGATCTCAAACACAAATAAGTGTACAAACAGTGGAAACGAGGTCAAATTATTAGGGATAACAGAATGTAAAAGAAAACAACAAAAATGTAACAACTAAATCAGAAAAGGATAAAGTCACAAAACAAGAAGGATCGTAAACAACAAGAAAGCTGTCTATGGAAATACCTCAGCCAGAAGGGGAGAAGAAAGGCTAGTGAGTGGTGCTGAGAAAGATTAAATACGTAACACTTCTTTTTGTTTCAGTCTTCACTTAAAAGGTCACCCAGGTGACACAACTAACACTAGTGCCAAGGAGCTTGCAGGTCTGGTTCAGCTGTCAGACTCGCAGCCAACTTAGCCACCAAAATTAAGGCTCAAAACTGTACCAGGGCAGCTGAATATGATCTTTCTGGTTTTAAACAAAAGAAAGAAACCCCTTTTCTCTCTCGCCATGGCAAGGGTCATCGGTGATGTGCATGGGGTGTGATAACAGGTGTCTGCACAGCTGTCCCTCGGTCCGGGTTAGTGAACTGACTCTCCTGGTGCTCTAACAGATACAAGAGACCAGACTCTTTTGTTTTATCCCAGCATAAGCCAAGAACAACTCTACTTGTAAAGTAGAATGTAAACCTGTAAAGAACCAGTACTAAGAACATGGCACAAAATGTTCTGTCTTTTCTTAATGACTCAACATTTTACCATTTTGCCTTTTATTTAACTGAACCTTTGGGATCCTGGCCTTAAGGGAAATCTTAATGCCAGCAAGTCAGTAACTCCATCAGAGTTTACATCTATACTAAAAAATAAAAGGGACCAGACCCTTCCTCTGTTCCTGGGAGTAACTGAAATAGCACAGGCGAAGCCCGCTCCGCTGCGTGCCACCCAGGGAAGCACTGTGGGAACAGGCTCAAACCAAGTAGGGGGATGCTGACAGTGAGGCTGTGGGGGTGTTCACAGGCTTGCTAATCAAATCCTCTTTAATTTGTGTAGACGTACGGCCAGTACAGCTGCAGCCAGAGAGGCATGGGCTCCAGTCCAAGACTTTTACAGCTTGAAATCAGATTTTAAATTCCAATTTCCTGGGCAATTAATACAGTGAATCTCAGTCTCTCATGTGCACTTGTCTAACTGCTCTCTAATTTAGCACTGATCCACCAAAAAAGCATACACGACAGCACCAGTGATACTGGTTAGGGCTGACATTAGCACAGATGCATGCAAAATTATCAGAGCTCCTAAAACACTGAGCTGAAATTCCCTTGTGGATCATGGGAGGGAGCTTATGAAGTGTTAAAGAGGAGAGTAGTCAGCAGTGGTTAAGTTCTTCTGCCTCATACAGGCGAAGGAGTCATTACTAGTGGGCAGGCAGGAACTTCTTTAGTTTCACCGGGGAACTTCAGGTGACTCTTACTTGCTGGCAGCAGGTCAGGACCTTCAGGCTAGAAGAGCAACACCGCAGCAGTGGTACTCGCAGCATGTGGCTGGCCCAGCCAGGTCATGCTTTCAAAAAATGAGCCAGAAGAGTGTTACACTTTTAGAGAGATAAAGAAACAGTAAGACCAAAAGTTACAGGTCCTTTATCAGCAGATGAATCCAGAGACAAGTCATAAATGCACAGGCTACTCAGACATGCATCTAGAGTATTAACTCTGAGCAATCAGTAATCCATCAGTTTGAGTGAGGAAAGCTCCAGAACCAGAACTACAGACCTGATCACGAAATGACATTTGTTCACGCACCCTGCACTAGAAGCCGACGTACAATACATCTGGACTGATGTCCAGCACCCCTGGCATCATCCAGCTCTACACTCGCCTGACTTCATCTGGCAGAGCAGAAGGTGCGAGTCCAAGGGCAGACACAGAACCTCCCTGAAAAGACAGCCTACACCAAGCCAATTTCCTTAACTATTACTATTTTGCTGTTAGGATTAAGAAAATGAAGTTGCCTGTGAAAAGCTGAAGAAACCCATTGCAAACATTCTGCCTCGTACTTAATTTCACGGCGGGGGGAATTTGCAGCCCTCTGCTTCCCAGAGCTGCAACAAACATGCAGCCATGCTGCTGGCAGCGGGCAGCCAGATGTGCTGCCTGTTTTCACCCCACAGGTCACCCATGTTGCAGAACCAGTGAACATAGGAGGTTTTATATACAAGCCAATATACAAGCTTGTATACAAGTTTCATAGCAACACTGCTCCGCTTCTTTCACGTCTCCATGACCTGGTGGAAAAGGCAGGTGATGTTCTGCTCCCTTCACCCCTGCAGCTCACTTAGCGTGGTTTCAGTGATCCTATGAGAAAGGCTGATTCAACCCTTCCCTACTCTTAAGAACAGTGGAAATGTTTTGATTGTTTTCACTGAGCATTAAATCAAGTCCTTGATTTATTGCATTGACCAGCCAGAAGAAATACAAGGCATTTCGAACTCCTACTCTCAGAGGAAAAAGCTGTACTTTGTCACTGTCTGTGTCCTTCTACAGGTCTCTATAAATAAGAAATTAGAGTTCTTTATTTCTTATCAATCATTATCAAACTTACTTCATACCAATCATTACCAAGCCTGGCAGCTCTAATGAGAGCCCAGAGATCTACAACCCACAATTTGGTCCAGTTTACAAAAGCAATTGAATAAGACCCCAGAATGAAAAGGTAGTCACAGTCTGGTCTGGAGGGAACCCTTCACAGAATGGAGCTGCGATCACCATCCCAGTTTGGATGGAGCTGCTTTTGTGTCATTACCATTTCATTTGGACTGTGTGGGCTGCTGCTGTGTCAAGATACTATTTACATGATGGTTGGTTTTACTCAGAATTCATGCCCAGCAGCTGAAATTGTATAAAGCGGTAAAGAGCTGTCTTATGCCATGAAGAACTGGCAAGCTAGGTTGACGGCAACGCATGAGGAGAGGCTGAAACAAATGAGGAGCAGAGGGGATGGCAGCAGCCAGGAGGGTTTGCAGCCTCCAGCACAGTCTCCCACCCTTTGAGCAAGCAGGATGGGTCGCAGCAGAAATGTTCCCATCGGAGCGACCCAAGGGACAGGACAGGGGGTCTGGGGGTTGTGCTGGGGCTGCAGTCACACACAGACCACGCTGGGGAAGCCACAGGTGTAGGGTGAAGGGGCACTCTGCTAGGACAGCCCCCATCACAGGCTGGCAGGGGAGGGACCACCTCCAGAAATCCCGAGAGGAGCAGCCTGCCGTGGAAGTGCCTCAGTCAGCAGCACCCCGAGTCAGTCGGTGGGGACAAGGGAATACGCAGTTAAATCCAGAGGGCAGATTAAAAAGAACGGCAGCCTAAGATACACGGTCAAGGGGAGACTAACAGCTGGATTTTACTTTAACAGTTAAGCTGTCAGTGGTTGTAGTGAAGATAACTAGAAAAAAAAAGAAAAACACCAAAAGCAGGCAGGTTTCACCCTAAAACTGAGACCCCAACATACGAAGGAAGCAGAACATTTCAGCACCCTTCTGTCTCTCCCCCTTCATAGGACGCTTTCATGGGGTTCATTAAGTCCGAGAGGGAATACAGGAAAAGCCAGTCTCCTTGCCCGGGGAGATGCAGCATTCACACCAGTCTGGGATGAAAACATCTGGATGAAAACTTTTTCTTCTTTTATTCAGGTAACCAAATCAAAATATTATCATTCAGTTCATTCTGCAGCTACAGAGGCTGGAGAGGGCTAGAAACTTCTTATTTCTCATAGCTGTTGAATTGCCATTGTTTTCATTTTTCTTAGTTTGTATCACTTCACTGGAGTGACTGACCGGTTGAAACTGTACACCATTTTACCAAATGGTTTCAGAAAAAAAAACACCATGAAAACCTTCTTTAACAAAATGAAGGCTTTGGGCATCAAAAACATGCCCATGCTCCTTCTGTTTTACTCCAGACCACAGGAATGTGTTGATTTCATGAAATAACAGAAACTAATGTTATGTAAAATTAATATGTGTTTTCTTAGAAAATTCAGTTTCAGACCAAGTAACCTCTCTTAGAAATATAGACGAAAAAGGAGTTCAAAGAACACAGCTTGTAGTAGTACTCTTAATATAACAAAAGCAAAACAAAAAGCTTGAGATAAACACACATCTGATGCTATTAAAGTTGCACTGTTGCACTCTTTCCCCTGAGATTCTGCTGAATCTAGGGCTCCTAGATGACTGTAAGCAGTAATGGCCTCTTAATTTTAAGACCAAATGTGAAAGAAATGTAAAGCAGTTCGTGAACTCTTCCTGTCCGCGGAACCAATTACATTGTTAAAGAGTGCCAAAACATTCTGTATTTTAATTGCTGTTCAAGATTTTACTGCGTCCTGAAAAATAAAATACTGTTTCCTTTTCAATTAGTGCCCAAGAGATATTTAAGAACAAAACTGCATGAAAACAGCAACAGTTACTAGGGGTTTTATTGAGAAGAGTGCCACTTAATTTCCTTAATTTCATGCATTTCCCAAAAGAGTGTAACATCTAATTCTTTGCCTATCCCATGTTCTGTACAATTCACAAACGTACCCCATTGATTTTCAGCCCGCAGAGCACAGGGTGAAGATAAACAATAACTTTATATAGGAAAATATTGATTTAAAGCCATTGATTCAAAGCCCTAGGGTATCAAAAGATTAGTTACGTTTAAGGAAGGTACTAAAGGTGACTTTCGGCTACTTCGTTATTGAAAAACACAAAGCAAGTAAACCCTGCTATTCAAAGCAGCAAGATACCAATGCAGAAGCTGTTACAAAGCAAGCCAATTTGACACACAACAGATGGATAGAAAGAGACCCAAACAGGCATTGCTGGCAACTGTTTTAGTGATACAATATAAACGCTACATCTTCCAGTGTAAAAAACCCCAACAGTGTTTTATTATAATCCCCAGATGAAAAAGGAACGGCACAAAATAAAACTTCGTTGTGATGAGAGACCCCACAAGGATGTCTTCAAGTGTATGATGGACTAGATAAATAGGACCATGGGGCTGCAATCTGGTGGGTACCAGATCGGCCACCTCCCGAAGTCGCTAGGAG
>NW_008796051.1:4803834-4806463 GCF_000699145.1 Aptenodytes forsteri
CCCCCGACCCCCCCAGCCATGATTTGCCGGGGCTCCACACCAACCCCCGGAATCCAGGGCTGGTGCTGGTAGTCTGCCTCACACCAGCACCGGCCGGGTGCCCACACCAGGCGCTGCCGACAGAGCCGGGCTGGCTGGGTGATGCTGCGGGTTCGTCCCGCTCGTAATGGGGGGAGGAGTGGGGGCAGGAGGCACGTTGGGTGTGCAGAGCTGCACGGGGACACGTGGCCACACGGCAGAGGACTGTCAGCAGGCAGCGGCTCTGCTGGGGCAGACGCTGGGTGCCGGCACAGGGCTCTGCACTTGCTAGAGCTGGCCCTATGATTTGCCGGGGCTCCACACCAACCCCCGGAATCCAGGGCTGGTGCTGGTAGTCTGCCTCACACCAGCACGGCCGGGTGGCCCACACCAGGCGCTGCCGACAGAGCCGGGCTGGCTGGGTGATGCTGCGGGTTCGTCCCGCTCGTAATGGGGGGAGGAGTGGGGGCAGGAGGCACGTTGGGTGTGCAGAGCTGCACGGGGACACGTGGCCACACGGCAGAGGACTGTCAGCAGGCAGCGGCTCTGCTGGGGCAGACGCTGGGTGCCGGCACAGGGCTCTGCACTTGCTAGAGCTGGCCCTGGGGAAAACAAAACACCTGACAGCACCGAAGGCGAAACAACGTTTAATCTACGCATAAACTAGGGAGGGCTACCATAACTAGACCTTGTGTTACCCTTTCATGTAGGCATCTGCTTGCTCAGTATTAATGAGTCTTGCTTTTGTCAACATTTTCCTTTTTTTATGCACATTCTGTCATCAGAAAGAAGTTCCAGATTTCAGCTGCAAAGGGAATCTGTGACGAGAAGAAAAATGACCAGAAGAAAAGCAGCCTGTGGTAGAGTGGTAATCTCTTGTCAAAAAGCACCTTTCATTCAAGTACAGCAACCTCACAGGCATTTCCATCTATTTCAGTAGAGTCCTTTAAATGATGGAAAAGGAAGGTAGTTTATCCCCAAATGGATGTTCTTCACAGTCTACTTGCTGTTTATATTCACATTCACACTGTGCCAAGAGTACAGCTGTGCTTAAACTCAGAGACCTTTAAACATCCCATTCTCCCTGTATATGGCGTAATTCTCTCCCACATGTTATAAACTGGTGGGAGAACCTGTCAACATTGGCCCAAACATAAATAATGCTGAAAGCAAGGTCAGAGAGGGGAGTGGGCAAGTGTTGAAGGTAATTATACAAAGTGTGCTATGAAGATCATAGAGTTACTTCTAAGAAACCTTCCTCTCATCCTCCATCGACTGTCCGTATGCAGGTTCATGCTAAGAACAGTGGTCCCGTGGTCATCAGAGTCCTCACCCAGAAAACTGGGGAAAGCAAGATTGGACCAACCTCCTAAAAGGTTTCAGGTGAAAGACTGTGCCCAAACAGCACTCCATCTAGCAGCTTTAGAAATCTGGAAGTAATTTTACATACAGAGCCTGTGCCAGGTTACAAACATGAACTACACAAGCAGGTTCCACGTTTGCTGTATCATTGCAGGATGGTCTTAGACACAACCTGCTAATCTCAAAGCCCTTCCTGTGACAGAAGCAACGACAACTCACTTTACAGAAGGGAGGAGTCCTTATCAAGGGATTTTTAATATTTAGTGCATGTAATGTCCTCTGCTGGGGACAAATAGAGTTTGGGAAGAAACACAGAAGGGCCATCCTTCAGGACAAATACAACCACGGGTGGAGACTTTATCCTGAAACCTTATGCTAGAAAAAAAATGGCATACGAAAGATTAGCCACAAGAGTCCCCTTAAGCTTTTTAACTCAAACCCCGAATTTAGATTTACAGTGGTATGGGACTTCTAGATGCAAGAGCAGATGCCTTTAAGCAAATGTACTACAGAAGCACGGAAGAAAACCAAAACTGTTTCTACAAGCAGGCATAAAGACAAAAATGACTGCCAAAATAACTTTTACTAAGTTAATGGAGAGGTTCCAAGTTTTTAGATTTTCCATATATCCTAAATTGACATGGTGAAGGTTTCCCTGGGGACAAAAGATCCCTGCCCACACACTATCCCCAAAACTTATACCACTTTTTTTATATATGTACGCCAAACAAGGTCTTTCTTGCTGTAGACACAGATATTTCTCACTGTGAGTGAACAAACCCACTCTAATTGCCTGGACCACCCTGTTAACTTTCCACAATATGAAGATGCTTGAGTTTCAGGGACAAGACCTTAGCGATTGCTATCAAAAGCTAGAAATTGTGGTGACTGCATACAGGAATGAAAGATGGAGTGACTACATCAGCGGACATCGAAAGGGCTACAGATGTCGTCTATCTGGACCTCTGTAAGGCCTTTAACACGGTCCCCCACAACATCCTTCTCTCTAAACTGGAGAGGTATGGATTTGATGGCTGGACTGTCCGGTGGGTAAGGAATTGGTTAGATGATCGCATCCAGCAGGTAGTGGTCAACAGCTCAATGTCCAGATGGAGATTGGTGACGAGTGGCGTCCTGCAGGGGTCCGTATTGGGACCGGTCCTGTTTAATATCTTCACCAATGACATAGTGGGATCGAGTGCACCCTCAGCAAGTTTTCAGATGACACCAAGCTGAGCAGTGCAGTCAA
>NW_008796051.1:4807267-4808735 GCF_000699145.1 Aptenodytes forsteri
TCCTTCCAACCCAAACTATTCTATGATTCTATAAGTAGAGGAAAGAGAATTTCGTGGGCACGTGGAGTAATTAGGACGCTTAATTCCTCACCTTCTGTAGTGCCCTCAGACTGAGAGGGACAGGGTGGAGGCTCCTGCCAGATAGCCTCATCCTGGTATCAGGAAAGTGTCCGAGAGGTCTCAAAGACAAGTGCAGGGAAAAAGACCTTAACCTCCTAGCTTTCAGAGAAATTGATATGAGGCTATCCCCATGTGGAAAATGATCTTTAGAGTATTGTGTCATTACCCATTAACGATCTGATGGTGTAAAACATAAGGCTGCCTGCTAGGTGATGACAGACAGGAGGGTTTGGCTCCAGCCATGTGGCGTCCAGAGATTCACTGTCTCAAAGAAAATATCCCAGAGTCACTGTTGAGTTGGCTTTGCCATAAGCATAAGGTAGAGCCTTCCACTCCGCTTGTACTTTGAGGACATTTATATGCAAACATTGATGTATGAGCAATCAAACATCTGGGCTTTTAGGTGACTGAAGGAGGCTAATTTTAAACAGCTTGGTTGACCAGAAGAGCATGACTAATAAGTCAAATGACACTATTCTTACTGATTTTTGCATGATCAAGAATTTTGCAGGATAAGGATGACTTCAAGTCATTAACTTCATTGTTGTCTTCTGGTTTTTCATTTAAAGTTCTTTCAACTACTTACTCAATAAATCCCTTATATGGCCTTGGCATTTACTCTCTTTCAACAAGCTGGAAAAGAGAGACAACATTTATTTTCACAGCTTATTTGATACAAGCTTCTATTCAGCCCTGGATCATAAGACAATAGGTGGGAAGTAGTGAATACTGTTTCCACAATGCTGAAAATGAATGCAGATCTTGAATATGACAATTTGGCAGAGAGTTGTTCAAGCTGCTGTCTGCCAGTACTTACAAGCACACACAGAGCACAAGTGAAACGAAAGTAACTTTTGGAAACTTCCTAATCAATTTTGTCGGGCTAGATGGATTCCTTCCCAGAAATGACAGACAGAAGGGCCTTATACCAGTTGCTAAAATAAAAATTTTGAACTTCAATCATGCAATACCTACATAAAGGCCTTCTTTTCTGATCAAAATGATATTGGCAAACTGAAACTGGCAGCCAGAATTAGAAACGCTGACTGAGGAGCAGAAGTAGAGGTAAACATAATTCATGTATCAGCCAAAACTTTCAAATCGACGATACCCTACACATGCAATGTGCAGATGCTGCAACAGTCAGTTTACTGAAGTTAATGTGCTCTAGAATCATAGAATATCTCAAGTTAGAAGGGACCTATAAGGATCATCAAGTCCAACTCCCTGCTCCTTGCAGGACTACCTAAAACTAAACCATATGACTAGGAGCATCGTCCAGACGCCCCTTGAACTCTGACAGGGTTGGTGCCATGACCGCTTCCCTGAGGAGCCTGTTCCAGTGACC
>NW_008796051.1:4810493-4830490 GCF_000699145.1 Aptenodytes forsteri
CCTTGAACTCTGACAGGGTTGGTGCCATGACCGCTTCCCTGAGGAGCCTGTTCCAGTGACCAACCAGCCTCTCAGTGAAGAACCTTTTCCTAATGTCCAGTCTGAACTTCTTTGATTGTTGTTAAATCACCTTAAAGGTTACTAACAAGAGTAACTAAGAGAGAGAGGATTTTTAAGATATATTAGCTATGAAAAAAAAAATTTAGAATTACATTTGTATTTGCATCAGAAACCTTATTACACAATGTCTTCCTGCTCCGTCAGGAAACAGAACACATATCACTTACTATCTAGTGATTTCTCTTAGACTAACCACAGACCAACACTTAGTGATTAAATTATTCAAGCAGTAATTTCAAAGAAATGTTTCAGAAAAACCAACATTCTTTCCTGGACGTATTCACATAGTTGGAATGGCAAGGAATAAATCTTAAATGGATCCAGCTTTGGCTGGGATTCACCTTAGCTCACATTAGGAGTCTGCACTGTGGCACTTGCTTCTGAGCTAACTTCTTAGTCTCATCAGTAGGGAAAAAACAACTGCTTCTGGAGTACAATTTATTTGATTTACATTGTATGCCTACCTTAGGATGAGATGAATCATGTTGCAGAATTCTGGAAATCCCTATTTTCCTCCTTTCATTTAAATGGTGGTCTACCATCATTGTTTAGAGAAGTTTGATGCTATGCATCCAACATATGTCTTCAGTAAAGGAACTATAACATTTCCTCATGCATGGACTCCTTCGTTATTGTCGTGGTTTAATCTCAGTCGGCAACTAAGCACCACACAGCCGCTCGCTCACTCCCCCCCGGTGGGATGGGGGAGAGAATCGGAAGGGTAAAAGTGAGAAAACTCATGGGTTGAGATAAAGACAGTTTAATAGGGAAAGCAAAAGCCGCGCACGCAAGCAAAGCAAAACAAGCAATTCATTCACTCCTTCCCATGGGCAGGCAGGTGTTCAGCCATCTCCAGGAAAGCATGGCTCCATCACGCGTAACGGTTACTTGGGAAGACAAACGCCATCACTCCAAACATCCCCCCCTTCCTTCTTCTTCCCCCAGCTTTATATGCTGAGCATGATGTCACATGGTATGGAATATCCCTTTGGGCAGTTTGGGTCAGCTGTCCCAGCTGTGCCCCCTCCCAGCTTCTTGTGCACCTCCAGCCTTCTCAGTCAGTAGAGCATGGGAAGCCGAAAAGTCCTTGGCTAGTGTAAGCACTACCTAGCAACAACTAAAACATCGGTGTGTTATCAACATTGTTCTCACCCTAAATCCAAAACACAGCACTGTACCAGCTACTAGGAAGGAAATTAACTCTATCCCTGCCAAAACCAGGACAGTTATGTAGCACCAAAGAGTATTTGAAAAGCAGTACCTGGCATATTGTAGAAATAACAGCCAAAAAAACCTTCTCTTGCATTACAAAGTTATGAGTGTCAATATTATTGAAGTGAGAAAAAAAGAATTGAGTGGTAGCTAAATTTTACATGGAAATAACAGAAAAAACTACAGGCTACTTAAGAACAGGTTATCCAATGTAACTATACATAGACCATTAGGAATAACTACATATTCCTGTAACAATACAAGGTTATAACTTAAAGGATTGCCACGTAAAAAGTAATCTTCTACAGGCCAATTCAAGGACACTGCAGACAAAAGCTAGGGCACTCTGATGGAAATAACTCTGTACCATTATTAGGACTTTTTCCTTCACTGCAGCAGAAACATTTGCATGGAAAGAACATCTCCATTCTTCCAAAGTTCATAATCTGTTTATTTCCTAATAATTTGCTGAGATATCATAATTAAGACTGTTAACTTTAAGGCAAAAATAAACTGCAAGACACAAACTCTGTTCTGAAGCAGGTACTAGCCTGGCCAACAAGGTTTCTCCTTGTTGCAGTCTGAAGGGAATGGGTGTCACGCATGCTCTCTGAAGAGTTTGGTTTTCAACAATTTTAACAAGAGATAACAGGCACAAACTGAAACACAAGAGGTTCCGTCTGAACATCAGGAAACAAGTTTTTTACTGCAAGGGTGACCAAGCACTGGCACAGGTTGCCCAGGGAGGCTGTGGAGTCTCCATCCTTGGAGATATTCAAAAGCCATCTGGACACGGTCCTGGGCAAACAGCTCTAGGTGGCCCTGCCTAAGCAGGGCGGTTGGACCAGATGACCTCCGGAGGTCCCTTCCAACCTCAACCATTCTGTGAATTTTAGAAGTTCTGGGAGCTACTTTGCTTGTTACTATTCCTAACCTGTATTGGGTCTCTGCTGCTTAGGCTCTAAGATGTATTTCTTCTTATTCAGTTTACCAGCTGTTTTACATCCATGAAAAGTGGGTGCAGCATTTGCCAATATCAGTCATTCAAGTCTCAGAAGTTACTTTTTCTCTGTCATGCCTATGTTCAATCAGGATATTAAACCATTAGAAGCTGGGGGAGGGAGCGTTCTTCCTTGTGTCTTTGTATTGATTATCCTACACATGTACAGGCAACTTTTTGCACAAAACGAAGACAACGGGGTAGAGGGCATTCATTTTTTGTTTGATTCAATACCACAGCGCAGCCTCTCTCAACCTTGTAGCATGACCGCAAACGGAATAAAGGACTGGGGAATATCCTCTTTTTGACAGGATGTCAGACTCCAACACACCTCCAAGACATTAGCTCTAAGATGATATTATGGCATCTGCACTTGCCAATGTGAGCTGACTTGAAAGAGCCATTTACCAGGCAACGCTTCTTTCCATGCCCCCCATTCACATCTCCCTTCCTCCTGCCCACAGACTATAGCAGGCTTGAAATCTGTTGATTCTCCTGGGGGGAATCTCCTATACCGAGTTGGTTAGTCTGCTTCATATTCTCTGTTTGAACACACAAGGTCAAAGACTGGAAGCAAAGGCATTATCTTCTGGAATAGTTCATGAAAGTTTCGTCAAACCTGGAGGTGAAAAGACACCGAGAGTGACTGCAGATACTCCAGCTTTGTCCAGTACTCCATCTGGCAGACAAGCATCTTGCAGAGTGACACAAGAAGATGGTGCCAAGTGAAGTTTCAGCAAGATAAAAATAACAAAAAGGCAAAAATTAGAAATCACTAAATTATGTAGGAATTACCATAATATTCATATTGCAAAATTGAGATGCATTACCTCTAGGGGGAAAAAAAAAAAAATCCCTGCAGCTGACAGAATGAAGAACTAAGAATACAATGCTGTAATTTTTGGAATAAATTAAGAACAAAAGAAATAAAACTGGTTTCACTACTAATGATAATGTTGCCAATAATGCAAAAGCATTCAATTAAGTCTTCTGCATTCAGAAATAAAATAGGTTTGTGTCACATGAGGATGTTGAAATACTTGCTTGTCCATTAGCAAACCGGAAGAAAGTTAAACAAACTGATTTCAAAATCAGCAGATCTAGACAATTTACAGTAGGAAACCATGAAAGAATTTCCTGAAGAATGCTGCTGTTACTAGTTCCAATAAAACTTAGCATTTTCAGAAAATTCCAGAAGATAACCTAAATAATTTTAGTATTATTCAAAATACTAAGTTACTTGTAGTCAGACTACTACGAGACTATTCCCACATAAAAGTAATGACGAAAGTTGCAACACAACTAACTGGAAGAGAATTAAAAGAAAATACTACAATCAGAAGTAATCAATGTGGTTTCCAGGAAAACAAAGCTTGTCAAACAAATCTGATATCTATTCCTGAATATATTTTTTTGTTCCATGAAGTTGAAATTATGCTATGCAGAGAAAAACCAGAAACGTCAAGATCTTGCAAGATTAACTGGCCACTCTCAACAAATAAGCTTTTATAGAAAAGTGTTATCAAAGAGCTGTTTCCAGTGATGTTATAAAGGACATAACATTATTAAAAGCTTTCATCGGTGATCTGGAAGTAAATATAAAATCATGGCTGATGAAGTTTGCAGATGACAATACCTGGCAAGATGATAAACAGTGACGACGACATCAGTTGCGCAGATGAATCTGCATTACTGTGGTGAGATGGCACCAGGCTGAGCATATTTTAACAAAGACAAATGCCACCACATCGAGGAATGTAGATCTTACCCCACGAATGGAAAGTAAGCTAACATGAGCATTCAATGTATAAATTCAGAAAGGACTAGGAAAATTTTACCTATGTATTAAAATTACCAAGTCCTTAACTATACTGAAATCCTGTATACCGTCCTGGTGCCCATATTTTAAGGAGGACTCTGGAAAATTGGTGAAGGTAGAAAAAAAGGAGCCACAAAACTTGAATGACACATATGTTTTAGTGAAAGTGTGTTCAATTTGTTTGGCTTATCCAAAAGGAAGCTGAGAAGTGATTTGATTACAACATCTAAGTACCTCCACAAGGAGAAACTGCAGGATATTAAGGAGCTCTTTACCCTAGTGGAGAGGCATAAAAAGAATCAATGGCTGGAAGCTAATGCCAGAGAAATTCAAATGAGACACGAGGCACACACTCATCACCGTGAGAACGGTGAACCATTGCAACAAACTGGCAAAGGGAAGTATTTTCCCTCTTCATGCCTTCAAACCAGGACTGGACATTTCTCTGAAAGGTATGATTTAGCTGGACACAAGTTATGCTTTAGTGAAACAAATTACTGGGTTCAGTACAGAGGTAACAGGGAGAAATTTAATGGCTTGTGATATATGACAGATGAGACTAGATGAACTAACACACACCCCAAGGCTAAACTCTATCAATCGATTTATCAGTGCTTTATGCTGCCATCCATTGCTACAGTATCTGAGCACTTTCATATTAAATCAATAGCAATAGCAAAATCCCTCGTGGACTTCAAGGAGCTTCTGGAACTTTTGCTTTTAGGAGTAAAACTAATTAGGGGAGGATTTTTGAGGTTTTCTAGAGGAGGTCAGAAGGTCTGTATTTATCCTTCTTATTATAGACTGTATATTACTGTGTTTCCTTTCTGCTTATATAGCATTTTGAAGCAGTGAGCTAGTGATTTCAGTCAGGCACAGTACTGCTAAATGGTTCTGTTTAAGAAACAGTTACATTTATCTCCTTCTAATGCTTGCAAAAATGCCAGTGGGTATCACGACAGAACTGTCTCGAGCTCTGCTTTTCAGTGTTGTTTAGGGTAATGGACACTTGCTTTGCTGATACTAAGAAAAAATGCCTGCATCCTCAAAGAGTCATAATTTAGATGAAAAGGAAGACTAGTAGTAGGCCCAACATACCATATAATCTAGTCCTTAAAAATTACGTCTTTTCAGAGACAAGATACTGCTCTAAGAGGATAACGTGTCTGTTCTACAACAATTCTCATTCCAAAGCAATTGGATTTTTATATCTAACAGTTATAGACTTATGCTACAGGATGCGCTGTCCTCAAAATACATGTATTTTGCAAAAAGGTATTAATTCAACCTTAGACTCTAAAAATGATAAAAATACAAAAGTATTTTTTGTACAAAAGTACAAAAGTTCTTCCCAATGTACTATTTGACAAGTGTACTTCAACAAAGCAACTTCTAATTAATTTAGACACTGCTTGAGGTCTAAAACACCAAGAATAGAGCAAATTCTCTAGATGTTTCATTTTTCTTACGATCGCAAACTGTTAACACTTTATTCTTCAAGCTAAATCAATTTTCATTAATTACACCCTATCCTTCTGGCCAAAGAAAGATCAAGTTGGGCAAACAGGATTACTGCAAAAATACGATATAGATCTATTTTTTAAGCAATATCCTACCATTACTTATTTTTGCTGTTTTATTAATTGTTTTTATGGACCAGTGAAGAAGGTACTTCTCAAAGCCCTGTGCATTCCAATGGGCTATTTGCAGCCATTAATTTTTCAGCTAGAACAATTTTACATACTGTAAAATTGTAGTAATAGAACATAGAATAGAAAAATTGTACAATAGAACTCTCTATTGCGTTCTGTAGTCCCTCTAAAACTTTGGGCTTTTTGAAGTCGTAAGTCAATTTTCTCTCTTTGGACGTGCACAGAAAGCAGAGTTGACTGAAGATTGCTTTTCCCTCAGAGGTTGTCCAGCACCTACAGGAACAGGGCAGAGACCAAGCCCCTCACTGCACACCAGGTGCCCTGGCTCTTGTCTTTTGTTCACACTGTTCTCTGAAGCCCTGCTGAGCCTGTCTGCCTCAGGCAAGCAGAATGGCTCAGATCCCCTCTGTTTAATTTAACTGCTTCATCGGCCAAGCTTTCTTCCTGAACGCACGCCTCTAGTAAAAAGCCTTTATCTCTACAGAAAATATAGAAGATTAAAATTTTGTAATAGTCTACACAAAGCTGAAAAGAAAACTAAGTTTATTCCCCGAGCTACAGCCAAGAAACACACAGCACTGCTTAGGAACTACTTTGGGTCAAGATCATGCTTACGTGCCCAGACATGTGCTCATCCATTAGCACTGTGGAGAAAGCAGCACGCCTGCTCCAGGGCACCCTTCTGGCTTGAAATGGTACAGTTAGCTTATTACTGCAAACAGCCCAGTTCTGAAAGCACATACCTATTAGCAGAAGCAATATTGGCTAATGGGTGTAACGGCCACCAACATCCAGAAGGATCATCATGAGAAGAACAGATGGAGTGACACCAACTCCTGGAAAAGACAGGCAGCAAGGAGACCGGAGGGGTAGTGGAGAAAGGAGCCAAGCCAGGAACAGCAAGCAGGAAAGATGAGCGCCCATGACAGGCAGTAAACCCCCAATACATCTAGTTTACCCACTAGACTAGTGAAAAATACCAAATCAAAAGACAAATCTAGTATATAACACCCTGGATAGCAAAAGTGGTTTTTATTTCTTGGATTTAGATCTGCAATCCCAATTCACCTTGGATAACACTAACCATGGCATAAAAAACAAAACAATAAAACATAGCAGAGTATTTTAAAATTAGAAAATAGGAGTACCAGTGACTAGTCAGAAACTGCATGACATCATACTTCTGAAGTTTCACGATATCCAGCAGGCAAGCGGAATGTCTCCTAAGCACCAGCTGCTCAGTGAGACACAGTACATTAGCATTATAAGGCTAAAACATCAACTTTAATTAAATTTAATTTCCTAGTCTTAAATCAGGAGTTAAAACTGATTATATTGCTTTCATTTTCTTGGAAGCCTAAAAAAAAAAACCACATGCCCTAAATACTCATTAATTCAGCCACAAAGATTCACAGTTTAGGATAACTTCTACATCTTCTTTTGTATTTCAAAGCAATTCATATGAATATTAGACTGATTTAATGTGAATTGCTCCAGTAAAATGTGTACACAAATGACTGGCAGAACATTAAGATTCTTAAGACATAGACATAAAAGAAAAAAATGAACCTGTTGTACCCAGATTATAATTCTGAGAATGAGGATACGATATTACATGACCCAAAGGAAAAACAGGAGAGAAAGTGACCTCCCAGAATATGAAGGTAGTAGAAAATGCATTAGGCTATTCTAATGAATTGTTCATCTCAGTTGGTTTAATAATTTAATACAAACTAGATAAAATAGAAAGGCCATTTAGGAATACACAAAAAGCGTTTTTAGCAATCAGTGTTCAATGCTAGAAATAAGTGAGGAAATTAAAGACAGCGCAGTCTAGCAGCACTTCTCCAGGCAGTGAGGAAGCCACAGGCAAGTTCCACGTTTGCACTCCATGACCTTATAGAAGCCTGAAGTGCAGAAACGATCACTCACAAACAAACTTCACAGTCTCTTTCCTTCCCTAGCAAAATTCTGTTTGGTTTCAAGGGGACATTTGTTAAAGCAAACTCCCAGATTTTTGCTTTGCTCTAAGACGACAAACAAATCAATAAACTATCTGTGGAAAATAGCACAGAGGAAAGAAAGGGGAATTTGAGTGAGAATATTAGTTCAACAGGTACCTTGAAAAGCAGGCACAAGTCTTAAAAGACTGTGGACTTAAGATTTATTATATTCTTACAGGCTTCTAATGGACTTACTCTGGGAACATAGTATGCCTGTATCTTACAAGTTTGGCGCTCTTAAAACAGCAATAAACTATATCAAACCTGAGGAGTCCTGCTCTTGCAGACCTATTTTGATAAACAGTGCAAGGAAACCGTCTTGACTTTTAACCTGTGAGTAAGGCCCGTGACCAGTGAAGGCATGTTCCTAAATGAAGGTGTTAAAGTGCCAGGAGAAGCCATCAAGTTTATTCTCCTCTGGCTTTGACCCAGATGCAGAAAGTTGGGTTTTGGTGGGTTTTTGTTGTTTTTGTTTAAGCATTATGTGGAATTCTAAAGATAGCGGGGCAGGAAATAACCGAGAGATCCCAATAACCGCATCTTTCCCCCTCCCCTTTCAACATGACCATTAGAAAAACACTAGAAACAGTTTCACTAAATAGCAGCAAGTGGGCAGTTATGACTGGTATCACAGTGATGACTTATGGTTCCTTTCCTTGGAGTTCACAGTTAAAAAAGAACCAGTCTTAAGAGGTACCTGCCCATCCCTCCACATAAGGGGCTGACACAGGAAAAGTCAAATGATTTGACTGAACCAAGGACGCTAACCCTTTCATCTACCAAATCAGAAATTGGACTCAAGGATAGAATACTATTTCAAAATTGTTATTTATTTTTCAGAAATCTGTAGTTCTCTAGGCTGTTGCAAAAAATTCTGCATTCCTTGTTATCTCTCTATTTTAACCCTACGGGTCCAGTTGGAAACTGAAACAGGGAAATGAAATCAAAGATGGACATCTAAAAGTGGAAACAGACTAGATCCCTGGTTTGTGCAACTAAGGTGGCACCCAGATACGGGATGAGCGTTTAAAATCCAGATCTAGAAGAAGTGACAGTCACTGCTTTGATTAAAGGAACTTGCAATCATATAGATCAAGTAGGCAGAGAGCAGCCAAGCATCTATCATAAGAGAGGACAGGGATAACATTAATAGATTCAGGGAAGAAACTACCAGACGATCACTCAAGGAACGTAACGACTTTACTAAATGCTCAAAAATTCCTCCTACCCGAACATCCTCAAATAGCAACCTGAAGGGGGGGGGGGAATCAAACAACAGTAGGAGTCTGAAGGGGGGGGGGGGAATCCAACCACAGTAGGAGTACAGGTCCTCCTTTAATTACAGGTCTCTGCAAAGAGACATGTAATAATATCTCCCATAATTTTTATAAGCATTCAAATGAAAGAAGAGCTGAGTGATTATCTTTTAAAAACAGTGCAGGGAAAAGGGGGAGGGGAGAAGAAAGAAGCCTTGCAGAAATTTGCTAGCAAATATACAGGAAGATGCACATTCATAAGTTTAAATGAGGACTCTCTAAAGAATTGAACACAGCTACGCATAAAGCAACAGCAAAACTGAAGAGACACAACTGAACTTCTTCAACGCAAGAGTTTCCGATTACTTAATATTCCTCTAAGAAACTTAAAATTTTAATAGGCCCACAAAGGCTTAAAAATGCATTGGAGAACCACAAATCTTAAATTTTATGACAACCTTGGAGGACAAGCTGTTCTTACATAGATCCACTAAGTGGTTACAAGAGAGAGATTTGAGAACTACTTTAAAATGAGATTTTCTCCTCACTTCCTGAAGTGGAAAATTCACTATTATCTCTGCAAACACCTTCTGTTTTTAAACCTGACTAATAGTTTCTAGTAGTCTACTAGGACTACAAAGCAACTGTGAGGCAATCTGCCTTTCTATAGAAAATTATCCTGCATTATTTAACATTTGGCAGTTAAATACAGAAAGCAAGTTTTAAGTGTTTCTCTGTAGAGCTAAACTTGGATCAAACAACATTTTTCTTTTTTCTAAGGGAACCTAAAGTATATACACTAGTGTTTAATTTTTTAAAATTTGATTTGCTGGGTTCATGCTTTGCCCACTTGGGCAACTTGAGGAAATAACTTGGCTGTTATTTGTGCAAAATTTTGTAGGAATTTAAGTTATTCTTCTCAAACATCTACAGATAAATTCAGGTGGACAGAACTGAGGTATCAAAAAAGAAACGGAACAGAAGATATCCAAAAAGATTAGAAACATGAAAGAAAAATACTTAAGGTTCCTTTTGAAAAATACAAGTTATGACATCTGAGTGTTTCTGTGCACAGAAGTGCTCAGACTGACAGCAACAGCCACATAAGACACATCTAAGATCTGTTCCAAGATCCATGGTGATGAGAAGTACCTTCCCATTACTTCAAATTTCTACTGTCTATGCTACAAAAGAATCCACTCCCTGCTAATAAAGAAAAAGCCATACCCTCGCATTATAGTTCTCTGATATTTATTTTAAGACACAAAGTTACTGGAGCTATTCCAAATGCCATCCATTCACAGAACAGTGAAGCGGGCAGGGAAGCTATGATAATTATGGTAATCACATTAGATACCACAGCAGAGAATGTAAAAATAATAACTATTCAAAATGGATAATTTATTAAAAAAAAAAATGGAGACACAAACACCCTGCACATTCATTTAAATTATACAAGAGTATTCCACTTAACCAGGTAAAAAAAACAATAATAATTATATAGTCAGCAAATGCATATTGTTAAACCTGCTTGATAGTTGGAAATCTTTTAATTTGAAACAGAAACTAGACAATGAAAAAGAACTTAATACTTCTAAGAAATGGGAATTCTAGATACATCCATGCATCTGGAGACACCTTCATAAACCAGGTAGGAGAAACCAGAAGTCTAGCGTTTTCCTACATATAAGCTAAAAAAGAAGACTGATTATACCCCTCAGTTTCACTCCATTTAATCCACCACAAATACCATCACATCCATAAATGGGAGTAAGTAAACAGCGGTGTTTCATTCCTATTTTCACTCAAAATAAGAGAGCCAAATAATGCACATAGATAATTCATTACACCTGCAGCTTTGCCTCTTACATGTTCTGCTTCTAAACATTCCAAGCAGACCCAGACCCTTCCCTCCTCCAACCACTACATTGCAGTTATTTCCTTTTCCATGCTGTCTAGATGGGAAGTATAATTTGGGAGGAGGGAAAGAAAGATGACTGGCTTCTCAGTCATCCTGTTATGGAAAGGGCACAGACGGAAGTGTGGAAAGCCTGTGTGGCTGGAGTATGTCTAGTATGGACAGAAACCTGGTACAAATTAACAAAAATGTTGGCAGTTCAGTTTTCCAAACAACATTTTGCCAGAAGTTTATAGCTTGACCAAATTTAGGACAAAACCAGCAAAAGGCAACTCCATATTGCTTTAAAATTTGTTTAAAATCAGAATAAGGAAAAATATTTTTTTCTTCTAAATATCTTTTCTTAACCTTTCTAAATTTAAATCAAAAGCTTACCAAAACCAATTCAACTGGCATTAAGGTCACCGTCAGTCTAAATTTTGGCAAAACTACAAATAACTGGAAAGACATTTTCATAAGGCTTATACAGCCTTATTAACAGGCAGACATACAAGTACCATACCTAAGGATGTTTTGGTCTCATTAGGGATAGATGGCCTTTCATACAACCTACAAAGAGAGACAGAATTTCATCCAAATGAGATAACACATCTTCAAACAGACCTCTTCTACCATCAGACTGTGATCCCTTTAAACAGAGACAGAATAACAGTACCGTGATATAGAGACAAATCAAGCATGATGAAGACAGATTTATCTTAATTTAACATGAATGTACATTTCCTGACGTTTACAGTTTTCTATGAAACTTTACAGTTCTATTAGCATTAAATAGTTTTATAATAAATAAATAAATAGGTAAAAAATGGGATTTCTAAAGTTCTGTAATTTGTCAGGTCCTATTTTTTGGTTACTTACTATGTCTGCAGAAAAAGCAATGTTTCTAAAACTAGACAGCAGTAAAGATTTGCAGGCTAGATGTAAGTTTCTACACTTATGTGCATATAACCTTACAAATCTGGTATTGAAATGATTGGAGTGTAACTAGTTGCTATCCACACTACTTGGTTTACCAGTCTTCTTACTGTCTCCAAATGTTTTCTTTGTAAGTCAGATTTGTTTTTAAAGGTAGGTCTTTCTAAATTTAAGACATAGGGATTACAGAACTAAAAATTTATTCGAAACAGACAAATACTCTGGAGAGTTACTTAATGGAAGGTACTAAGCACTTGCTGGTTTTTACATTTTCTAAAGTGTTCATGAGTTAACACTCATGGGAATGGATAGTTGAGGTGAGCAGTTTAAGTTTATATTAATAAAATTTAAACAAAAACTATGGCATAAGGCAGTATATTCTGCTATTTCTAATATGCTAAGTAAACATCTCTTGAAATAAGCACAAAATAAGAATTTTTATCCTATGATAAGCTTCAATATTAACCCTTTTCGTTCTACTCCCCCACAAAAACTGAAATTTAAGTGGAAAGGTTGCTGCTAATGTTCACATTCCACTTTTTTTCTAAAATGGCTCACTGGGTTTTAAGCAGTATCTTCACATGCATACGACATACTAAAAATCAATTCAAAACTGAAAGTTTCTGCAAAGACAAACACAAAAAACAGGCCAAAAGAAAGAATTTTTAAATACAAACACACAGTACGAGTAAAAAAAAAAGCTGAAGACAAATTGATATAAAATCAGTATTTATGTAAAAAAATAATGCATTGCATATTGTAAAATCAGTCAATAACAGTATTCACCTTCACACAGATTTCTAGATTTTCAGACTTCAAAAGGTTACAATGCAAGGAAAAGAGACCGTAACTACATGCGAGGCAGACTGCTTTCTAGTTTCCATCCCAGAAATTTACGCCCTGAGCCAGCAGGGAGATTAGGAGCAGAATATAAACTCTGCTTACAATGGAGTGTGTTTTTTTTTTTTACTGCTAAAGCATTCATCCAGCTCACATGCATCTGAGAGTCAGAGCCAGCCTGCCTTTGACAAAGAAACAGCCACAAAAATTAAGCTTCTAAAACGGGGCTGGGATGAAGGTGCAAGTCAGTGAGTGGATCCTCCATGTTCAACACACAGGAACTTTTCTGGAATCCAAAAAACTCACTTTACGAAGACTTCATCTCAGTTAGGCTATCCAAGTTCAAATATACTTTACAAATATGTTTCATACCATGCAAGTTTAAATAATATTTTACTGTAACACTAGAACTCAGCCTTTTTCTTTGTGTTTTTCTCTGGAAAAAAGTATGTATTACATAAACAGAACTTTTTTTTTTTCACTAAGATAACTAAAGAAAGCCTAATCCTTACCTGTTGTAAATCACTATCACCCTACTGACAGTAATGCATTCATGTAGTTGAGAGTCTGCCCCAAAACTATTTTAAAGCCATGTTATTAAAAAAATATGGTAACAGGATATATTCTCTAAGAAACCTATCTAATATACAGTCTGATGAAGCATCAGAACTCTTATTACAGCTCTTCACTTTTAGGCACTAAATACTCTATAATAATCATCAGGTAATATCTTAGTAAGGAAATACAACAGCAACAGCTTTCCACTGGTTTTTTTTTTTTCCTACTTCCGAAATGCCCTATAAAGCTGCAAAACCATGTAATTTTTAAAAAGCATTGTAAGACATGTAATTTTTAAAAAGTATTGTAAGACAGACAACTTCAAACTGAATTTTTGCTAAAAAACCCCTCAACTCTGCTCTATCTTTTGGCCATGATGGCTCAACAATGTTGAAACAAATGCTGTATATCAAAACGTCTCCATATCTACCAGACAAAACTAGTATCACACACTAGTTATTCATTTCTCAGAAAATCGTATTTATAGTGTGCAGTTTACATCTAAGATAAGTGAAACAAGATTGTCAAAACAGTACTTCAACATGTAAGAGATGAACATATAAAGGCACATACAGATTGTCAACGATTATATCACATTTCTTTGAAAACAGAGTATTTTCTGCACTTGTAAACAACTTTGTTTACATAAAGGCTCACATCTTTAAAGTGAGGTTAGTGCTGCTGACTCAGTTATTGCTACATTCACAGTTTAACAGAATTTTAGACAATATGAGGTACACTCCCAAGTAGAGCCATCTTCATTTCTTCCTTGTTCATTTGATCATTAGATAACTGAATTATGCAGACTAAAACTACTGACCATAGAAGCCAGTAACACCCAACTCATCGGATCCAAGATAAACATTAGCAGTGATTAAACTTCAAAAGAGCAAAAAGTCACCTTTGCAGAAAAAAGTTCCTGTTCTTCATTACATGACTATTTTCTTCATTTTTAAGTATGCTAGTAAACTTTTATCTGGACACATTAAGAGCCGATTCAAGCCATATTAGAATTTTTGCAGCTTTCGACCAGTATGTTAATTCAGTCTCTTGATTTAACAGCCTGGAGTAAAAATCACCTTCCCTTTGATCTTCTGGCATACAAGTCTCTTATGCTTTTTGTTAGCTGCTTTACGAACACTTTGTATACTCTTCCACAGTATGTATGCATGGTTTTCCGTAATTCCAGTTCTAGGGGCTGCAACAGGGAATGAACCAGATCATCTCCAAATGAATACTGTAAACAGATTAAGAAAAGAAGATTTAAGGTCAATATGGAAGTGTCATTATTCAGAGTTATTAAAGAGTTTTATAAAAATGCCTTTGAACATCGTATTTGCTTTCTATAGATTTAGTAAATGTTTTCAAGAACTTGGAGAGCTTCTGAACGCAATATTTGAAAGCCACCTCTAAATAGCAGAAATATTCTCTAATGCTTTCAATAAGTCTAACAAGCGAGGGTTTTTTAAAAAAAAAGTAAGCAAATTAACATATCCAGAGAGGCAAGGAGGAAATTTAAAATTACCTTATTAAATTAAAAATGTACAGATCTAAAATGATTTCTGGTTATTTGTTTGTTGAACAGTAACTTTCTTGAATGACATATAACTTTTAAGGAATACAATTCTTAGCAAATTATAATGAAACAACAGTGTGAAAAGTGGTATTTCTGAAGTTTCATTAAACTGAATGATGGTCAAGCACATACTATGTTTAACATGGACATGAAATAAAGAAGTCATTAATTCAACAGTGCAATATTTTTATAAACAAATGATAAGCTAAAACAACATTTCAAAGTAACGTAATTTTGTTCATCTTATTACCACTGAATCAACAGCATTTTACACACTTTCTCTGACATATTCATAAACCAAATGGGATCATAAATAAAAAGAAATAATTTTTTCTTCTGTTTTTGACAATGCTCAAAGGAAACAAAGAAATTGTATTTTTATGGAAACGCATTCACTTTCCCTGCAATGTATTCTCAGACCCCCAAAAGTACTTTTCTTCATTTTTATATCCATATGACATGTAATAAAGCACCATTAAAATATACTATTGATTTTTGAAGGTTATACACACACAATAGCCTGCTACATTAAAATGTGCATCAGTGCTAAATTTTACAGCTCTTCAGTGAGTATACTGATGTAGTGATAAATAGTTTATTAGATGACTTATTTGCAGAATGAAGAGAAGTCACTGTGCTTAGTATTTAAAGGAACAGCAACATATTAATGCACTGAATCTCTAGAAAAGGTCAAAACACAGTATAAAAAAATATTTTCTACAATCCAAATCTAGCTACAATTAAATGTTAAAATGTTGCAGTAAATACACACAAGCTTTGGGAAGAAGGGGTTTTTTTTCTGCATTCTAAAATCTCCAGAAAAATGAAGCTTCTGGTGATCTCCAAATGCTCATACAAACAGTTTACTAGATGTATTTATTAAAGGAATGAGAATAAAGGCTTTTAAATAGACATTGACAACTACAGGCAATGTTTTAGAATCCTAAACTAGACATAGTCTACGCCATGTTTCAAAAGGTGCTCATCACAAAAGGAATACACTGGAATTCTATCCAAGCAGTAAACGAAAAATTGGTGAAACACTTAACAACACTTAAAAGAGAAAAAAATTACTTTGTTGCAATCAAGGTAAGCATCAACAAAACCTACAAAATACATGCAGCACTGCAGATAAAAATACATTAAAAAAAAAAACTTTGCGCAAGTACAATGCTGAAAACACTTACATTTTTTATTGCTTCATAGACAGCCCTAAAAGTCGGTTGTTTATCATCGTGGTAAACACCTCTGTTTCCATGAAGAATAAATATCCCTTCTTCTTCAGCTTCCTTACAATTGCTTCCATAGATGCAGTGGTCAGGCCGGTAATTCCATTGGCAAGGAAAGACATAAAGACTTTCTGTGCAGAAAAATGAGAACTCTGGATTAAGTATCAAAATTGTTTCAGAAATACATAAATCTTCTCTCTTTTTTTTTCCTTAAAGGCTGTTTCATAAATTTCTGTACAATTGTTTTGAAACAGCTAATTACACTCTAGCAAGCTCCAATGCTGTCTCTCAAAGTAAACACTTTCAGAAAACAAAGGAAGTGAAAAGTCCCTTGAATACTTTCACTGAAAAGTCTGCTGAAAGAGTATATTCCTGGATTTTTGAACATCAGAGAAAAGATCAACTTTGTCATGTTAGACTTAGAATCAATGTGGATTTACCTGGATTGTGAAAAAACATAATGTTCAATAGATCCTGATCACCCCATGTTATGTTCAACTTGTACTTCTTCAGCAGTGGCATAAGAATTTCTCCCCACTGTAACCGGACTGGCGTCATATCATTCTGTTAAACAAACCAAAGCAAAACAACACAGAGTCAGGACAATTACACCTATAAAGAAGGAAATGCCCTAGAGAATCGCAGTAATTTGCTTTTCAAAGTCACAAATCTCAAATGTATAGATGATTTCTTCCTTTTAAACAAATGAGCACATCTAAGGAAAATAGTTACGGACATTTCCAATATGCTTTATTTCTCAATTATTATCTTACAAGGAAAATTATATGCGTCTCCTATTTAACTGCCACATTAAATTTTTGTCTTCAAGATTTCCCTCAAACATCTTAAACCAAGAGTTCTAAATACCAAGGTTTTTTTTATACAGCAGTAGGATCTAATACAAAAACTGCATTTAAGTGATGTGTGCTTAAATGCCAAGGTTTTTTTTATACAGCAGTAGGATCTAATACAAAAACTGCATTTAAGTGATGCGTGCAAGTAGATGGGCACTATTTAAATATTCATACTTCATGCAATTTCTCTGTCTTTATCACAGAGCGATAATATACACAGGTTTTAAAGTTAACTTCAAAAATTCAAAACAGATCAATGTAAAATTAATTATTAAATAGTTCAAACATACAGCTAAAAAATATTGGCTACAAAGTAGTGTACAAAAATATGGAAATCCTTCAAAGGTTTTCAACAGATTTTTCATTGAGTTGAACTAATTTTTTTAGTTACTGAACTTGAACTTCCACAGCAAAGGCACAACTTTTCACTAGCAAAAGGCAGTAAGACTCTAAACCAACAGCTGTTACTTAATTCCCAAATTCTTGATTTAGCAAAATCACTTCAAAGGAAAAGGAGGAGGAGTTCTTCTAAGGGTTTAGCTGAGGAGGTGCTACTTGGAGTAAGTTGGCCTACGCTGAATTCCACATTACCAAAGGGGTTACCATCTGCAGCGTAACAGGTTACATGTTCTAATTTCTTTTCCTTGCACCACGTTTAAGCTCAACTAGAACAGAAAAGGAACAAGGCTGCTCACTCTGTACCTTCTATTCAGTTGGGAGAGTGAGGATGGAATAACAGTAAGTCCCAAAGAGAGAAAATTCCCAAACAAGTACAGGATTGTACCCTTGATTCTTTTTAACCAAGTTGCCAAAAAAACACATTAAATTAGAACTCCAGTATGGGTTGGGATCTGTATACAGAAGCACCACGTTAAGAAACAGAAAAGATTACTAGGAGCATAATATTCAGTATTAGAATTATAGTATCAAAGACTTTCTTCTCCGAGCTTTCCATTGACAAACTAGAAAGTGCAAAAATTAGTAGTTCAGTTTTTAGTCTTTCCTCAAATCATTTCAGCTATCAAATATGGAGAGCTTTTAGAATTGAAAACTAAAAAAAGAAATACTATCAGATTTCAGACAAGAATTAATAAAAAAAAGATCTATAGCTTATATTATGTAAGAAGCCAAATGGAATATTACAGTCCCTTCTGTCCTAAAAAATTTATGACTATGATTGCTTGCAAGTATTTGATGAGAGCAGGCATAAGAAACGCACAAGAGAATTCTTCTCTAGCAAGGATTATCATTAGGCTCAGTGCAATGTGATTAAACAAAAGAAAACACAGGCTTAACACCAAGCTAGAGCCTTCCAAAAAGCAAATCAATCGGACTGGATCACAGTATGTAAAGATCACTCCCTCACCTGAACTTTGCCAGCCACAGAATATTGACCTAAGGTTTAAATTTAGTCTCAGTGCCAAGAATTAAAAACAGAATTAAATTAGTTCACTGATACCAGGATAATCATAAGAGAAAATACAGTAGTAAATAAAGTTTTAGAGCAATCCATAGAAATATTACTTTAAATTCCTAAAGACATTATTTCATACAATTTTCATTTAACTGTATAGTTTTAATAGCAGTGAAATCCAGAGTATATCCCAAGGAGATGCAAAGCAGGTAACAGCATACATCACATTGCCAGATGTCTAGGAGCAATACTACTTGACAAACAGTGCTATCAAATTTAAGAATTGGAAATTGTAATATTTCAATAACCTTTGCATAAATAGAAAAATTAATTTATTAATACTGATGTATAATGAAGCTAGTATAGGAATCACAGAGCAAGAGAAACTATTTGAATAGCTATACAACCTCCTTCTTTAAAATTTTACTGTAACTTGTAGTGAGGTCAAACAGCGTGAGAAGTAGAACGCTCAAGTTCAATTAAAATTGATGATAGAATTGCTTTTCAAAAGTTACTCAAGTAAATATGAGAAAAATAACTCTATGATAACTTAAGGATTTCCAGAATATAAACCTCCTCTCCAATATTCAACAAGTTGCAAAGAAGGTTAAAGAGGTTTAAGGAAAAAAAACCCACAATGGTAGTGGGCATTTCTGTGATGCCATCAAGCTGATACAGACATGCTCTTATGAACCCTCAAAACTCCTTTTTTTTTTTTTGAGTGGAAGAAAATGTGTAAGAACAAAATATACATAAGGACATTAAGATATTCTCCTAAATGTTTTTTTCGTTTAGATGCTGTGCTTTAATTAGTTTGGTCATTACCGATTTCTGTCCCAGAAGACTTCTGCCTGGCCAAGGCTGAAGTCAGACTTACAAAAGCTGTCACATTTAGCCTGTAGCAACGTAGTGATACCTCTCTCAATCCTAGTAGGAAAATATAAAGTTGAGGAAAAATACTCAAATCATACAGCAATATCTAAAGAAACTGCAGCTGCGTCCCACAAACAGTTGGCCAATTTAAATTTCCTTAATGCCAAATGAGAGCAAGCCCTCTCCTTTCTTGTTACATGACTCTCCTGTTCTTGCATTAACAGTGTACTGCTAACACTTACTAGATGTTTTTGTGAGCTGATTTACTTCACTAATCCAGCAGAAGGATTTCTTTTTTCTACTGCCACCAAATTTAATTGAATCATAGAAGGGACCAACAAATACCAGAGGCTAGGACAAAGTAAATAAGAAAAGCAAGGAAAAGCAGCTGGTAAGAGATGGGAACCTTCCTTTTAGAAGCAATTAGCTTTTGCACAGGCTCACCATATTTCTTTGAATTATAGACTTAAGCAATACTGAACGGTAAAAAAAAGTGTATAATGGCTTAGGTCATAGAAACTCTCTGAACTTTGATCTTTTTTTGTCTAAAGCATACCCATGATCCACTCCTTTGCACACACTATCTGGAGTTATTTTGTTTGGGGCTTGTTTGATTTTTTAAGAGCTCGTTCCTTTCCATGACTGCCCACGTCTCAGGCATCACAACAACTAAGTGTCTTAATAAATTTGACAAAAGTAATTGTTCTCTATTCACAAAGCCTCACTGGTCTAGGACTTTTTGTTAAAACACCGTATCG
>NW_008796051.1:4830504-4834935 GCF_000699145.1 Aptenodytes forsteri
ATCTGTGGTATTTTCCACATCTCTTAAGAGTTTAAAAGTATCTATATGTATACGAATATTAAAAAAGTCACCTACTATTACTTCTTCCACCTCCTAAATACTCTTGCATGTTTTCTAATTGCTGCTTAGCAAAGACAACAGGCAGGCACTATCCATCAGAAGCTTCATTACCAATTCTAGTCTTATGTCCAGTTATGCACTGTTTAATCACCACACTATATTCAATAACATATATGTGCATGCATATGTATCTGTATATATGTATACACATGTGTGCATATATATGTATATATACAGTGCATATATTTGTACTGTATATATACACAGAGTCTCAAAACACACAAGACAAATAACATAGGACCAGGAGTGACAACTTCCATTAGGCACCATAGATAGCCAAGTAGCTAGGATGCTTGTCTGAAATGAATAGACCTGACAGTCCTGAGAAGATTGAGGCTTGGATAAAAGACGACTTAATCCTGGAGCAATACATGGAACTACAGGTTCTCTGCTACCCAGGTGAGCACTATAAACATTGGCTAAAGTCTCCGGTTCTCCTTTTTCATTTATTCATCTTCTGGTTCCTCCTGACTCTTACAAATCAACGTGAAAATAGAATAAAGATGCTTAAAGGCCTCAAGCAGCTCAGCCTGTAATTTTGGGCTTAAGAAACTACAACATACAAAGAACGCACAGTTTTAAATCCATCTTACCGGAGGAATATCCTGATCCGAAACTTCCACTGTTTAGACAAGCACTCTAGCCACTAGATAGTCATACAAAAAGGTCTACACGCAGCTTTTTAAAGATACAAAAATTCCCAGAACATATATACTCCTTGATGAATTTGTTGAGTCTCCTGAATGAACATAAGCAAATTCGGACCTTCCTGTAAGACAATGAAGCATTTTCTAGTTCTACTGTATTTGACTGGAATAGTTAATGGGACATGACATGGGACAGCACCTGTAAGGTCCAAAAGCATCTGCAGTGTTGCTGGCAAGGGGTATTAGGATAGTCTCTACCCCTGAATTTGGTTTACCTCTCTTCTAAAGGCTTGAGACTATTAGCTCCTTTGCCATCAGTAACAAGGGAAGCCACGCTCTCTCAAGCCTACCGTATATGGACTAAACTATACTAAACCCTTTTCAAAGTTTTGCTGTGAGGCTTGCAATTTTTCATACTGACCAATCATCCTTTTAAGACATTCAAGGAACCTGAAGATGAAAACAAAGTCTCTGCAAGTCTCCATGAACAGCAGAGTTTCTGTAACAAAGCTTGTGCATCTTAGAGCCCTGTGATGCTCCGCAAGCTTGTGGGACCACACTCTAGGTACTAGGGGAGTATAAACTAAATGGTTCCCCTGCTGAGTGTTCTCTAAGCCAAGATCTCAAAAATCAGTATTATGTAAGAGAAACTCATTTCCTGCTTAGTCATTACCCAGGCTGCACTATCTAGCTATGATGAGAGGAGAACAATCAAGCACTATCATTCCTAAGTTTCAGGTAATTTAGTAGCTCTCTGATTAGACATCCTCAAACTGTTCTGACTGGGCTGAGCATGCCACCACAAGCCTGATACTATACGACACTTCTCCAGTGTGTCCAATAGGTAGAAGGACTACGTCAGCAGCAAGGGTTAGAAATCATGAGGTAGTCTCCCGTCAGAAACAATTCTGAGCCTTCCAATACCAAAAAGTCTCCACTGATGAGTATGTTGGTCACCGGCAATAAGGTCTAAGTCATCAGTGGAGACTTTTTGGTATGTTGGTCACCGGCAATAAGGTCTAACGCAGAGTCTTAGCAAGCCAGTCACACTGGAGAAAGTATCTATCTCTACAAATTCAAAGCCTGAACAAATAACAAACATTACACTTGCCAGAAACATAGAAAGACAGAGGCAAACCACCTGGATGCTCAACTAGATGCTCAGCATTTGTTATACAAGGGCCTGAAAGATACCGGGGCAAGGTTTTAAATCAAGAAGGGTATCCAAAGAGGGCATTTCAAAATGATTCAGCTGAACCAGAAAATCTGTATGTGTCAAAACACCATGCATCCAAACATTATATCTGTGCTTCTTGCTCAAGATAACCAGACTACGACTCCAGGAAAGATGTACAGGATGATGAAAGCAGGGGGAAAGAAGGTGTAGGAATGGAAGGAAAAAGATGAAATTCATACAAGAAATAAATTCTCAGCAACCATGTTAAAAGCTACACACATTAAAAAAAAACAAAACCACCAAAAAAACAAACCATCCCCCAAAAATCCAGGTATACAGAACATACCGTATTTTTTATTTCTTTTTTATGTCTTACTATCAAGCAAGAGTGAAAGAATATTTCACGTGCATCACTAGTCTCAAATGTTTGAGGAATAGCCACAGTGCGCACACAAGCATTCCTGGACAAGTATGAAGTTCAGAAGACAGGCGAAAGCAAGGGCCAGAAGTACATACGCATCAGACACGGAAGGGGAAGTCTAAGTTGGAAGTGACAATAAAGAAGGATGCCAAAGATGATGACTAATGATTAAGGGCAGAAAATGCTGTATTTCTAACATTTAAAACAACTGAAGTAGAGCAGGGGAATGGGTTAATTGCTTTTTTTAATTTTTGTTAACTAAAGCCATCAAAAAGGGCTTTGAATCATGTGCTTTGCTATCAGGAAGCTTTGCTCTGTTTCTGCCTCCCCTTCTCAAGTGCCCTTTCATAATTCTGAATATTTAGTATACTTGCACAGCACTGGGTAGCTCACTCTAATCTCAGTTCCTTTCCTTTAACTGTATGAATGCTAAGCCTGCAACTCATCAAGCAGACTTGCTTAGTACAGTATATACTGAACAATTTGAGAAAGAGCATTAAGATGAATGTTTTCAGGACAACTCAAGACTTTTTTTGTTCTGATTCCCCATACGAGTTATGATGCACAATCTTCCTCACTACAGAAAGAAGTTCAGTGGCCCACCTAGCCAGAAACTGTACATCATGTTAGGTGTAATGAAGTTTGCCAGCAGGATCATGAGAAAAGCGTATGGATGTGTGCCTTGCCTTACAGCTGAGGTTTTATAAATTACAGATATTCAGCCCCATAATAAAGAGCAATTATTAAAAATAAAAAAAAAATCACTTCCTCCAAGGCTGGTTTTGGTTTAGCAATCTGACATGTTTCACTGCATAATAAATATACAACATGGCAACAACAGGAATATGTAGCAGGTATTTTCAGGACCCGGAAAATACTCCAGCCCTCTAGTACCAAGGGAAAGCAGCAATATTCCATTTTGCATTTCCAAATATTCATGAATAATCATTCATCTACTTAAATCTGTATATATAGCCTTGAATTAAGAAACTACCTGTTTCAGGTGTTAATGAGAAAGGACTTTATATTTTCCTCTAGAAAACTGCAGGTAATTTGAAAGACAATTTTAGTATCCTACATAATCTGTATACTTTTGAAAATTTTAACTCCTATTTTAGTAAAAATGCATAAAGTTTCCAATAAATTGATAACCTAGGTTGTACTGAGAAGCCCAACCAAAATTCTGGCACAGTATGAATAAAAGACCAACCTTATCTCAGAGTTTACCACACTAAAAATAATTCAGTACACAGAAATGCATTGTCAGAGGTTAAGATACACGCAGTTTTCAGCCCCATATTTTTCTTGTTATACTTTTCAATATTTTCATTTCTCCAGATCAGGAAAACAAACAAATAACAAAGTAGACAATGCAAGATTCCACTGATGATATATACAGAGAAGTTTTCTTCTTAGGGAAACTACAGCTATATACTATAACTACTATAACTTTCTACTTTAACTACAACTGAGATAATCCATTCTCCATTTTTCTTAATTTGTCTGTATTTCCATAACAAAAATACATAGCAAGAATGTTAAGATGAAAGCTAAGTCCTTCTTAAATTGGAAATGGGGGAGAAGTAATGTCTACTGCAAGTTTATGTTACACCTTTTAAGGGTACACCTTCTAATAGTTTTTGACTGCATGATTATTTTTCCATAATCAAACTTCTCTTAAACAGAGAAGTACTTTTTCCCCTAGCATAATCACACAGCACTGCTTTTGTACTTGAGTTTCAAGTACATAAGAAAAAACTTCCCATCTGTGAAGCAATGACCATTTCTGCTGCTGCACACACTGCTTTAGTAAGTACTTTCATGATTAACTTAATTCTCTACAAAAACTACGACTTCAAAGTAAATCAAAAGATACTTAAGGTGATAATCACCTGGTTACAATGTAAAAGATCAAAATTTGGAAACTGTACAGTTAAAATAACTTACTAAATGTTTTAGCACCACCTCCTGGTCATACTATTACACACATTTTTAAAGTTAGTTTGCAGTATACATTAACTGTTTTCTGGGATCTCTACAGTGAAGAAAAAATACCAGAATATCTA
>NW_008796051.1:4836339-4859640 GCF_000699145.1 Aptenodytes forsteri
TAAAAAACCAACCTTATCTCAGAGTTTACCACACTAAAAATAATTCAGTACACAGAAATGCATTGTCAGAGGTTAAGATACACGCAGTTTTCAGCCCCATATTTTTCTTGTTATACTTTTCAATATTTTCATTTCTCCAGATCAGGAAAACAAACAAATAACAAAGTAGACAATGCAAGATTCCACTGATGATATATACAGAGAAGTTTTCTTCTTAGGGAAACTACAGCTATATACTATAACTACTATAACTTTCTACTTTAACTACAACTGAGATAATCCATTCTCCATTTTTCTTAATTTGTCTGTATTTCCATAACAAAAATACATAGCAAGAATGTTAAGATGAAAGCTAAGTCCTTCTTAAATTGGAAATGGGGGAGAAGTAATGTCTACTGCAAGTTTATGTTACACCTTTTAAGGGTACACCTTCTAATAGTTTTTGACTGCATGATTATTTTTCCATAATCAAACTTCTCTTAAACAGAGAAGTACTTTTTCCCCTAGCATAATCACACAGCACTGCTTTTGTACTTGAGTTTCAAGTACATAAGAAAAAACTTCCCATCTGTGATTCAATGACCATTTCTGCTGCTGCACACACTGCTTTAGTAAGTACTTTCATGATTAACTTAATTCTCTACAAAAACTACAACTTCAAAGTAAATCAAAAGATACTTAAGGTGATAATCACCTGGTTACAATGTAAAAGATCAAAATTTGGAAACTGTACAGTTAAAATAACTTACTAAATGTTTTAGCACCACCTCCTGGTCATACTATTACACACATTTTTAAAGTTAGTTTGCAGTATACATTAACTGTTTTCTGGGATCTCTACAGTGAAGAAAAAATACCAGAATATCTACTGACAAATGTAATTTACAGCAGACTGTATCAAGTCACAGGATCTCTCAGGACTAAGAAAAATTAAAACAATCAAGCACACTTGAAATTCAGGAATTCCAAGTCTTACAGTGAATGACACTTAAAAAACACAAGTTAGATACCATTTTAAACACAGCATATTTTTAGAGCATTATTCCAATTACAAGAAAAATATTTTGAAAAATACTGTCCCACATGAATTTGAAAACAGGATTAGAATTAAAAGATGTAAAACCACAGAAAATGCAACAAAGGCAACACACATACCTTGAAATACTTTCTTCTGATACGTGTCATATTCATTAACATGACTCCAGAATTTATCCCAGTTGCTCCATAATAGGGATGTCTAGCAAAGCGATTATACCACCCGATACGAGGCTCTTCATGTTCCGGTGCCATTGCAGCAATTTGTGTGGAGTTGAACTTTCCCAGAAAAGACCAAATGTCATCAACAGGTCTCAAAAACAGGATGTCAGTATCAACATACAATAGCGAATCCACATTTTTGAGGATTAACTGTGAGGGAAAGAAATTTAAAACCAAACTTTTAAGTTTTATTGAGCTTCTCTTCATAAAACAGAAGTTGCTGCCATTACACAATAAAGTTTAATAAATTTTTGTCATATGCAAATAAATTCACTTTAGACCGACAGTTTGCAGTCAATAAATTTGCCATCATTCCCTCTTCTCTCATTTTAGAGAATTTTTGCAGAGTGAAACAGAGGTTTTACATAGAATAGTAATGCAAAGGCACTCAGTCTACATTTTATATCCTGGGGCTCCTCAGGAGCAGGTTGCAGGCCAGGTGAAACATTACCGTAACAGGAGCGCCTATCTTCCCCCTGTTCCCTTGCTTTCCTATGCATCTAATCAAACAAGGGAGAGGTGTGAGGGAGCCCCAGAAGAGACAGTATTTGGGAAATAGCTGCCACTGCTATGATTCACCTAGCCTGAAGTATGGTTTCTGAAGCGTCTTAGATGAGCAAAGAAAAGGCTGCACAAAACACTCTGGCAACAATAGCCCATTTCTTGTTTCATTTTCTCTAACACTTCTCAGACCCACGCATGCAGGAAACTTTCCAGCTAAATGAGGAGATGAAGTGCGATAAATCCTTCTTACCTCTGAGAGGATGACATGACCTGTACCCCTCACTGAGGATACTGTGCCATCATGCAGCAAGTGAGAAAGAGACTTTTATTCCATGGTGTATTAGTGCCACAGAAGAAGGTTAAATTCAGAGGGTTTTTTTAGGATGTCATAAAAGTAACTTTTAGGAGTAGCAGTAGTTCTTAATTTAAAACTAAGCAGAAATTAGATTAACAAGGACAGCTTGATGCTTCATAAACAGGCTTCCGTATTGTCCTATTACAGAATAACTTACTGGCAAGAATAGCCTTTGTGAAGCACATGGTTTAAACAATTTCTTCCATTCTGCTGCACTCTCAGTTGGAAATGTTATTGGATATAATGTGTAATTAACTTTTCCTTCATAGGGGAAGTCATCAAGCTACATGAAAAGAAGAGATCACAAAAATTACTTCAGTTCAATTCTATTACAAAAAAGAAATCAATCCCCCATTCAAACTGATAATTGAACACAACTGCAACACCTCTCTTCCGTAACAGAAATGCTTCCTGAACTACAAGAATCTGTCAACTATTCAAAATGCTTGAACAAAAAGTGGCACCTGCAGGCCACTATGAAGAAAACACATCGTATCAGATCATATACAAAAGTAAGAGCAAGTAAAATAAGTTATTTACAAAAAGTAAATATATCAAATAAAACTTTTTCCCCTCTTAACTAGTTTCCACAGTAGAAATACCAATTTAGTCTTTCTCAATTTAAAATAACCTTACCCAGTTTTTGCCACAATTACTGTTCACATGACATTAGTGTATATATATTAGTATGTATAACATACTAATGTCATAGTTAGTATGACATTTTAAGCACAAAAATAGTAAAACCCTCCACAGCTATATACTAGTCAGCTTCTAACACCACTACTCCAGTCATAATGTTATATGCATTAACTGGAATTTACTAAAATTAGACATAACCATATCCACCATTTTCAAAGACTGATGTTTCACTTTGTTTAGACAACATAAGGCTGACTCATACTGTAAGCACAGGGACAAAAAAGGACAGATCTCTATTTTCTCTTGTAAAACCAACTTTAAATAAGCTCGCACAAGATAACTGGTTTGTGTTCAGAACATCAGGTTTGTATTTAACAGATTCAAGGTGACAAATCAGGAAGTTTTGGTCTGTCTCTATGAAAAGCTTTGATATCAGCAACTGGCATTTTTTCGCAGGAAAAAAATTCAAAAATCCACATCCAACATTATGAAAGACTTGCATATTACCTTATTTTTAGGTCCCTGCATTTCTGCCACTATATGCAACTACTACTACCCAAGAAGCAGAGAAATTGCTATATATTACTCTATTTGTACTACAAATTGATTAAATAAATTATTTGGGTACTTACTATGTCTTTGAAACTCTCATGCAATTGGTCCTCAGCAAAAATATGAAACTGGAGGGGTTTGATGCTGAAAATAATGGCTGATCTCAACATAATAACAGTCTCCTCCAGTCTCTCACCACAGGCAACCACTGCTAGATGCATTTTCTCAGAAGGATGTGTTTTCATGTAATCATATCTAATACAAAAATATTTTTTCATTTGACATTATTTCTAGCACAGGCTTAAAGAAAAGCTCTACTATTTACTGCAGCATGTAATTTAACAAAATATCCTTCATCAATATTTAAACCAGCAAAGGATAACTCAAACAGAACATACAAACTACAGCATTACAACTCATATGTAGGCTTACATTTAACCTGAACTATTCTCATATTCACTCCCACCATCCCAGCCTATGAGGGAAAAAGCAAGGCATGGAAGAGCTATACAGAAACTAAACAAACAAACATTTATTTTCTTAGTAATCTTACTATCCATTACTAGCAAGGAATTCCATCAAAATAGCTATGTTAAAAGAAAGATCACATGAAGTTACATCAAAACGCAGAAGGCTGACAGCACATTAAGTCTATGCATTAGTTCATTTTCTCCTCTTTCCCTGGACTCAGTAGAGATGAGTAAACATGATAGAGTTAAACTCAACAACAAAAGTGAGATAACCCCTATTTTTAAGAAGTTCTGTTAAAAACAGTTTTGAGTGATCTAGGCGTTTTGTCCATTTTCTGCTCCAGTAAGTCCTTTTATCACAAGCCATACTTCAGGACTTCTCCTAAACACTGGCAAAATGCAAAAAGCTTTCTCCTCTCCTTCCATCCTGCTGGAGTACAACTCGGGTTGGAAGGGGGGGAAACTAATAGCTCAGATGGCCTTGTGGGATGTCCTGGTGCTCCCAGTGGTTCTGGAAAATCCCTCAGGTACATTGACCACATGCACTGCCTGTGTCCTTGGGGCTAAACCACTGCAAGGTGTGGGGATCGGGAAGTCCTTTCTTCCTGAAGACAGCTGTCCGACAGTTATGGTGAGAAGTGCCTGGTATGTATTATACATTTAAAAGTTATTTCATTGTTTTAATATAATAGCCTAAAATTATCATCGGGTAAATACCATTAGCTTGGTGGCAAACACAGTGGGCATACTAAACCTAAAACCATGTTCTCCTGGATTTCATATATTTAATTGGTCAGAAAAGCTTTCAAAGGTTTTAAGCATATGTCAACCCAAAGTCAATCTTCAAAACAATATTCTGCGCTTGAGCTATTCACACGAACTATGGGAGGAGGGGAGCTAACAGAACTAAGAGTATCTGAAGGTTTAAATTACAAGTTTAATTCCAAGTTATGCAGACAAAAAAAATTCTCAAGTTAGAAAAGACTTTCCCAAATTAGTAACAGTAGGGAAACGCTTGGCAAACATACCACCCATTCTTAGAAACTTGCCAAAGAGAGAGACACCTCAAAACAGAAATTAAAAGATGTGATTCTTAGCACATAATCTCCACCCAATCTATATAACTAAAACAGTTAGATGCATACAAGTTTTCCTTTAAATTGACAAATATACTATGCTAATATGCCTTTCTTTTCTTTAAGGCACAGAAGAGCAACACACATTATTTTGAGTTCCACGAGGCAAAATATAAGCAAAGATATCACTGTAAAACTGCTGAAGTTTAATGCCATAAATAATGGCTGCATTTAAAAAACATTCTGAGTTTTGGAAGAGTTTAATGCCCTGGAACTAAAAATCTCCAGCATTCCAGGGATGTAAGATTAATACAATTGTAATTAGAACATGCAGTCAGTCTTAAGTCAAGGTTTGGGGCATTATTAAAAATCACATGGATGAAAGACCTCATAGGTAGGATTCAGATCCAAAATAGGACACCTAAATGAAGATCCTGACATACGAGATTGTGTCCAAAGTCTCATTAAAGCCAACGGACATCTAGTGAGCACGGTATGGAGCACAGACAGCAATTCATCTTATTTCAAAGTACCCAGGCTTAATTTAATTTTTTAAAATAGGTATAGTGCCATTTAATAAGCTCTAGAATATCCCAACTGACCTCCAGGCGCCAGTCCAAAAGGACTGGGTGTCTCAAAGACCATGTTGTATCTACTAGTCCTAAGACGACATCTAGGATACCCAAGTGCTTCTCAATTAACACCAGCCATTTATTTCTCAGCAACTTAATGGCTAGTCACCTGGATCATTCTCTATGCTCTTTCAATTTTAATGACCGCTTAAGACCTACTTGACATAGACACCTATATGCAGACATCTGTATTCAGATGATTTAATCCACAGACTGAAACCTTTTGTAAGTCTTGCAGCAAAACCTGAAAAATGAGTTCAGGTTAACAGGAAAAAAAAAAAAAAGAATCTTTAAATGTAACCGAGGCATGCCCATTCAGACCTTTATACAAAAAGCTAATTTAAACATTACACCATGTAGTAAGTAGCTGATGTAAAAAACACAAAGCAAGCTGAATGTGATGACGGTAGCTGAAACCCACAAATAAGTACACTACTGCAGTCTGAACAAGCTGCAAGCAGCAGATTAGCCTCATCACTAATCCGCTGAAAAGGGAATTACAATAATTAAGCCCTGAAGTCATGAGAGCCTACAGTGATACTGCAAGGTCATGTGACAAATAAGGGCACAACCTACACAAACTGCACAGCTGAAAGCCAAGTTCCTGAACCACATGTAACACACATGGCTTTCCATGAATAAGGTATGACAAAAATTATGCCAAAGCAACTCTAAAATACATTGAGATTCAAAGACTGTATTTTATTATTTCTACATCTAGTGACATCTGTGAATAGAAGAACATTTCAAGCCACACAACAAAAATCAGACTGATCATATTATAATGCTTTTACAGTCACTCTGTTCACACAATCTCTGTTCTATGAGTTTCTGACTTCATGACTTCAATTTTTTAAATCTGTGCTTAATTTTTTGAAAAGGCAAAAAAATATTTAGAAAAAGCTAACAACAACAGAATTTCAGATTGCACAATATGGGGAACAGCTGGACTCAGATCCATAAGTCCACAACAGAAAGCTTTATCCCTGAAGCAGATGGAGCAAGAAGCTATTGGAAAGAACAGGCCACCATTGCATCTGGGGACTCTCCACTAAGAAGAGGATGAGAGATTTTAGGTCTCAGAGACATATTATGGCAGAAGAACTTATGAGACTCCAGAATTGTGGTTCTTACTCCAGACTCCATAAAGAGACATCCTTTAGTGATTATAAGCTGCATTTGACTTCCCTGCATACAGACCACTGGTAATCACAGCTTCCTTTTTAATAATCAGGCCTCAGTGCTGCTCCTCTCCCTACATACACATCTCTCTCTACTCCCATAGGGAAATCATTGCCCCATCTTCCTTCAGGGACACTAACTACTTCTGTGAATAACATTTCAAGCCACACAACAAAAATCAGACTGATCATATTATAATGCTTTTACAGTCACTCTGTTCACACAATCTCTGTTCTATGAGTTTCTGACTTCATGACTTCAATTTTTTAAATCTGTGCTTAATTTTTTGAAAAGGCAAAAAAATATTTAGAAAAAGCTAACAACAACAGAATTTCAGATTGCACAATATGGGGAACAGCTGGACTCAGATCCATAAGTCCACAACAGAAAGCTTTATCCCTGAAGCAGATGGAGCAAGAAGCTATTGGAAAGAACAGGCCACCATTGCATCTGGGGACTCTCCACTAAGAAGAGGATGAGAGATTTTAGGTCTCAGAGACATATTATGGCAGAAGAACTTATGAGACTCCAGAATTGTGGTTCTTACTCCAGACTCCATAAAGAGACATCCTTTAGTGATTATAAGCTGCATTTGACTTCCCTGCATACAGACCACTGGTAATCACAGCTTCCTTTTTAATAATCAGGCCTCAGTGCTGCTCCTCTCCCTACATACACATCTCTCTCTACTCCCATAGGGAAATCATTGCCCCATCTTCCTTCAGGGACACTAACTACTTACCTCTTGTGCTAATCCTCCAGTGCCAGCATCTTTCATCACTTCCTGCTCCTCCTCCCACTAGAAGCAGCATAAAGTTTAAGTTATCCAGCAGAGCTTATCAGCTTCAGCTCTGCAGTCTCACCTTCAATATTAACATGCCCCACCCACAGAGCCAGTTATCTATGCCATGACTTGTCTCACTCCCTTCTTCAATATTATGTCTACATGACTTTGGTCCTTCCCCTAATTCCGTTCAAAATTATCTGTTAACTGCTCCCTTCTCTACTTCTCCTTCCTGAACTTTCCAGCCTCTGTTACGCTTTTCCCCGTCTTCCCTCCACTGCTCTCCACTGCAGTTAGTCATGCAACTACCTCACCAGGAGACAGGGAAAGGAAAGCCTCGTTCATTTAGACAGCCCTGGGCCTGGTACGACCTAATGACACAAGATTTTTCAGCAATACAGATTTTTTTAGCAGTTCAGTAGCTGAGTTGACCATGAGCAAAATAAAATGTATTTTACAAGAACTGTAACTTGTCTGAACCTGAGCAAGCTCTGGTATCAGAGCAATATCCTTAGTGAACCTCAAATCCAGGTTCTGAAAGTGTTAAGACACTTTCAAAAGTGAGGAGATACTTTCAAAAAAATGGAAAACGCAAATACAAATGCAGATTTTTATATGCACATTACTAATTACTAGCGGCCTGGCATTTTGGTGTGGGAGAACTTAGTGCATAAGCTGGAAAGAGCAACAATAGAGTGAAATATAAACTGTATTTTAGTAAGGCTTTTGGATAGACTAACAAGGAAAACTTGACAGCCCTAATTTCTAAAGCAAAAAAAAAAATTTCAATAACATGGGAGTCCTAGCTCCTGTAGGGGGAAAAAACCCTCTGGTAATAAAAATGGAAGAGCAAAGAATGCACCTGTAATCCAACAGGAGATCCCGAGCAGGAAGCCATGACAGGATTTGAGTGTTTAGGGACAAACAAGAGAACTTCGTTTGTCTGAGGATACTAATTACACATGGTAGGGACAGTAAAAATAAATTAAATAAAACACTTGAGAGAAAGCATCACACATACTCCCATGAGTTTAGAAAACACATTTAAAACAATCCACTTTGACACTGTGAGAGCAAAAACATATACTTTAAAACATGCTGCTCAGCAGCAGCATAAGGCCAGGTACAAGCCTTGCCCTGAAGTATTTCTGTGTTGAAGCGTAGACCTTCATTCTGTACTGATTACTTCTGCTGTGGGGTTAATAACTTCTGACAGAGGAACATAGCTGGATCTGCTCAATCAATCTGCTACAACCAGATTTTCCAGAGGCTGTCTGTCAAGACACTGCCTTATGTTTGAAGATGGATACCATGACACACCGTATATTAAATTAGCATTTCTAGGTCAGTTAAAATTATGAAGCAATAATTTGGTAGTAAGATACAGAGGTATGTTTTGACGGGTCGTATTCTTCCAGAACCTTCACTGCATCCCAGCTGAACTTCTTGGAAAAAACCCAAAACCCAGATGATATCGTCGCTAAAATACTCATCAGCTCCAAGAAAATCTTAGTTCTGCCCTCTAGACTTGGCACAAGGTACTGCAGCGGGGGGGTCTCCTGCATACGTTTAAGGTAGGATTCTATTCTTATTCTTACATAACACATTAAGAGCACAGGTGAGAGGGTACTAAACCCTCAGGAACACCCAGACATAAGGAATCCTGTACACAACTCCATCTAATTTGTGATCATTAAGCCTGTCCCAATCCTAGCCTGCTTTACTGAGGTCACAGTACAACAGCTTCTGCTGCTGCACACACACACTGCCGCCTTCCAAGCTCCAAGCCTTCCAGAGCTGCCGCAGTGTTACAGCATCTAGTGTGACCCGGGTACCGTTCAAAGAGTTGTCAGTGTGACCGAGGGCAATTTTATTTTTCTCCCTTTTTTAAGCCACATTCAAGTACAGTGGCACTGTTATTACGGAAAGCCACGAAGGAACCACAGTCAGCCTTAATTCTATGTTAGAAACCTTGTTCATTAAGAGTTCCTTTTTCCCATCCGTCGATGTACTACTAAGAACATGCCTAGGGATCAACAGGAAGCTCCCTGCCCAACTTCACTGGCAATCAAGCTGTCCTCTCCTATTCCCTTAACATGGCTGGGGAAGCCAAGGAAAGAAAGATTAGCATCCAGGTAATGAGAGCACAGTGGTATGAATAACTGAAGCAATAAATTGACCTCAGTTGTCCTTTCAAATTTTACTCTGGCCCATTGAGGAGTTACCATTTTTAATATAATTGCATGAGTTTTGAACAATGTAAAAATATTTGTTATTTTCTGAGAAAACTGCTGTCATCCTAACTTGCACCCCTAGTTTTTATGTACAACCACCACCGTATTACATAATGGTAATACAAGGATGTAAGAATTATTTTGTAGGTTACGAAAAACATTTTTAAAATTATTCTACACCAAAACAAGTTTTCCTACACTGGTTCTGATAGAGCTACAGCCTTGCTTTTCTTTGATCTTTTCTCCACATGGGCTGTAACACACAAGGCATGCAATATTTAGCTTCCTAAACAATGTTGCTTAATAAAGTCTCTCAGTTCTTCCACAACATCATCAAACTAACTTTCCCTGATATTATAACCAAATGGACTAGGTTGCCAGGCTCAGCTGTGTTAAAGTTGTTTACACTTACAAAAAGAACAAACAGAAGCCTACTGCAAATGTATTTTCTTCTTCAGTATAAAAAGCTAACCGCATTATCACTGCAAATATTTTACCCACACAAGTTTTTTGACAATTAGCATGGAAAATGCAAATTATATTCATTAGAATATGCAGGGAAAATATCTTCATATGATCAACCTGTATTATTTCCAACCTGGCACCACGATGTGCCTCAGAAAAACAAGTGGTAGATATGTAAATACAATACAGATGCCTTACTTATCGCATCCTTTTTTCTTTTAATGCTTTGTGTTTGATCTAAATCAATCAATCATTAAGGAGCCTAACTCAGCAGCCTTTAGTCACCAGAAAAAGAAAAGGAAATAGGCAGAGTGAAAAGGCAACAAAGCCTACACTGATTAAAATGCAACTGTTAAATCATTCCCACACTTATTAGATGTAGGGTCAAGGTAGCTACAGAAATTATCTGGATTTGAAAGTGATGAAAATTCTAGTTTTTACTCAGCTTCTTAACTTTCTACTACTGCGCTGAATTAAAAATAGGCCATAATCAGAGCTTACTTTACAAAAGTATGCTACTGATACCAGTGCATATGATGTCCAAATGTCATCTATTCAATTACAAACTCAATTAGTAGATTAGGTTTGAAGTTACAATATATTAGTCATTTAAAAATTGACTACAAAAGTCCGAAGCCCCATCCTCCAATGAGCTAGCTAGTTTAGAGGAGAAGTCCTGTTTTTCAGGACTGTCACAATTCATCTCAATATATTCACACCACCAGGACCTCAATATACTCAAAAAATAGCAAAACTTGTCTTTTTAATAGGCAACAGAAGTTAAAACCCACTTAGAAGCAACATCCAACAACTGAAATCAGGCAGGTCAGATAGCCATAGTAATGACCCCTAAGAATTTCTTCTTAATCAGTCTCAGTAGGAGATAAGCAGCCATACCAGCTAGATGACACTGAGCACCTTAAAAGGTGTATTAGAAAAGATACGCATCATCTAGATCATGAGAAACCCGAGCCTCATGCTATCTTTACCAGCATTTTTTAAGTTTTTGATAAAATCTATACCACTCTATGTAAAAGTGATCTCATGCTTCCTCTATCAGTGTGAAAGCTAACAAATATGCTGTACCAAAAGCACAACACAAGACATTCTGTCTCAGTAATGTTGATAATCAGAATGGTGATAAAATTGTGGTGGCACAATAGCTCCAAAATCCTTCCCACATACAGCACAGGCAACAGATCCTACTCTGACTAACTTAAAGAGACAAGATCCTTATTATCCATTATTAGAATCAGCAACTGCTCAGAGCTCACCAATTTCAAATGATGCATTTCAAATTAGCTATAGCATGAGTCATACTGAAGTCTATTATACACCTCTCTCCTAAGAAATTTCCAGATTCCTCTATAGGTCTCCAACACTTCTATTATACTAACTTGAGTCTTACAAATATACAGAACATTAGTTGTCACTTCACACTTTATACATTTACAGCTACTCAGAGGAAATGACGTAGCAAGCTGCATTTCAAAAATATCTAATTCAAGTTCTTTCTCTCACGGATAAACAAATCCCTGTGGTTCTCATATACAGGAGAAAAAAGCCAACTGGAGTTTCAAGTTAGAAACAGAGAGAAAACAAGCTAAGTTTTTTCAAATAAAAGACTTAAAAATCCAAAAGCTGAAGGACTACCTTCCAATGTTTGAAAAACTTCACTGGTACAGGGAAAGGAGACATTCTAACATTGAGATAAATTTTATGAATCTACTATTGGCAAAGAAATTCTGGCTATATGATCTGCTCCTTCGAACAAATTCATTTGCTTAGTTTATTGAAACAGCAAGGATAGAACACCAGAATCTTCATTCACACACTGATTTATGATCTGGATAGAGAGTGTTGTTCTCTTTTTATGGATTAAACCAGGCCAAATAGAAGATTCAAGGTAAGTGTTAGTGCAGTTCAATGACCAGACTGCCACTTCTATTAAAAGCAAACTCACTGGCATTCCCATTATTTTGTTGGCACGTCTATAGGCAGTGGAGTTAGCTATGCTAAGATTTCAATCAGATATGTAACTCTTAGGTTTTTCTCATATCCCTCTCCCTATCCCAGTCTCTTCAGAGGCCAGCTTTATTCTGCACCTCACTACAACAACTGCACTTAAGAAGAACACAAAGGCTTAGTCAACCCAGGATCAAATTATTTGGAATAAGACACTATGGTAGAACTCTTACTACTTTCTATTTCAAAAGATACCCAATTTAGAACCACATGTTGCCTCTTTACAGAAAAAGCTTTCAAGAGGCTTCATCTTCATGAAGAATCTTGAAGTGGCCCTACACATACAATCTCAGAAAACAAGAATGGTAGACTTCATTTGCTGTGGTTAATAAACTTGCATGGAATTAAGTTCATTCCTCTGCCTCCAAAAATCTGACTGCAAACTTGACAACAACTATCAAGTATCACGTTCGAAGCATAAGATGATATCAAAGGTCTAAACCCTTCAGCTTCTCAGTGCACCTAGTACAACGCACATAGTTCGTCTGAGAGTTAAACAAAATTATAACTCCCATCCAAAGCTGAAACTGCACTGCAACTATCTTCTGTGTTATTCCAGCACATACAAGGAAATGAGGCTTAGGCAGCAGGTTCAGAGGCTGAGCTATTGTAATTGCTTGCTGCTATCCGCAGAGGGAGCACTTTCTCCTCCTCTCTGCCGTCTTCCCCACCTCTCCTCTTGCACAAACTCACTGCACCTCTCTGAAACCAACTGAACTTATTAAACAGACCAAGAAATAAATAAAGTTTGGGGGAGGCAAGGGGGCCCCCTCTGAAGTTAGAGCATCTCACTGAGGAATTCAACAAGCACCAGAGTCAGCACAACATATGGGGATTAATTTAATAGTAATATATTGATAAAATAATCAAACTCAATCCGAAATTATTAATCTGAACACCACATCCCCTTTACACATTTAAGCAGCTTTTTTTCTTTCAGTTTCAAAATGTATAGACATGAAATTCTGCAAATATTGGGGGTTCACCATGATAATTGTTTCACCATGAAAGAAACTGCACTCGCCCAGTAATGTGATAATCAATACATACTTCAACAGACTTGTCTTCACAGCCACTACAGCATTCTTAAAGAATAATACAAGTTACAGCTTAAGGTATGTGCAAAGGAACTGCATGGGGTTTCTCTGCTTCCGGTTCCAAGGTCCCACTTGCCTTAAGCCTGGCAGAAAATCCAGAAAGGAAGTTTTCTGCTATTTTAGTGCATTACATTGTATTGTGGAGAGTTCATGGACATCATCACGGTCAATGGGGTCAGAATACAAGCGAGACCTTCTCCTCTCTCAGCACTACACAACGGTTAGACTGGCTCAGTTGTCCATGGATGAATGAAGCTTACAATCACATCCTGTCCCTCCACTAAGCATAGGCTAAGCCCCTATGTGCTCCACCACAACAGCACTCACATTTGGTTTACCCCCCTGTGCTAAACTTCATAAAGCTAAACTCCCAAAAGCTAATCTTTAAGGGGAAAAAAAAAGTGAACTGAGTCCATTCAGACAGCTACATTTGCCAAAGGGAGAGTCAGATGGAATCCCTGTGGATTGACACACTGGCTACCAAGGGCAGCGAGAAAGACTCAGCAGTCCCAAATTACAGGTGCAGTTCACTAACAGACTAAAATCAATCTAAGCCATCTCTTTAAGTAACTTCTTGGCAACTGATGAGCTTAAAAAGCACTGACAGCACACAAGCAGAGAGTAATAGGGGACAGATCTAAAGTCTTTCCCACAATCATAATTTTCAAAAATACATTAAGTCTTGTGAAGCTAATCTTTTTTTTTCCTTTGCTTCCCTAGAAATATTCAAGCTTCAGACTAAAAGGAAGAGATAACCATATCAAAGGATGATCAGTAAAATTTTAAATATAAGAAAAACTGACTTACAACTTTAGTTATATACTGAAGAGAACTATGCAGGTTAGAGAACATATCTGTCAAGCAGCTTAAGGCTTCTTCCATTTCTTTTCAAGCTAATTCCATCACTGACAGCCTAAAGCATCTGCACAACCACATCAAAACATTTAAACTTATTGTTAAAGATGCAACTTTAAGGACACAGTCTATGCTTTAACGTACTGTATCTTACAGCACATTCTAAAATGGTTCTTTCAGTGCTTTCCGATGAAGTACCCTCCTCAAATTCGGTAAAACATGTAACGAATAAAAAAGTCTCTAAACTTAACTACTAAGCATATCTACCAGTTTTTATTGCAAGTTACATCATGGGTATTACTGTGCAGCAAGTTTTATTTATCAAAAATAATTAATTCATCAGTAACTTTTCAGACAATATTTGGATAGACTTTATACCAATGTTGGCAAGTCTCTGTTTAGTGAAGCAACATAACTGAAAAAATCCACTCTTTGTAATAACACTTGAGTCTACAATTTTAAAAACATACTAGAACAGGAGAAAGCCCAGCTAAAGGCAACCATAATATAAGCAGGTGAAATACATGTGAAGCAATCAAAATATTTTGCTTTGTCACCTTGCTAAATATCAAAAAAATACTTATCAGCTATACCTGTCTGCAGTCAAATAATAAAGTACTATTTAATAATAGATCCTACCTAAAAGCAGCTTCCCAAAAGCAGTTCATTCCACAAACATCAGAGGGCAGCATCCAATAGGAATTCCAGAAAGATACAGACAAATTCTTACACCTAACAGGATAAGACAAAAATAACCTATATAAATGTTACTGATTATATGGCAAAGTTAAATGGATTATTTTCTAGCTCAAACATAACTTGAATATTTAATTACCTGGCAGAAGACTGGCTATGTAATGGAACTTGGATAATACAAAAGAGGAGGTATTAGGTGCCAACCACGAGGATTCTTTTAAGGAAGAACGGTCCCCATCCTTTAGCCTTTCCTCTCCATATATTTTCAGAGTGAGAAAAACAGAGGGACTGGGATTTTTGAGGGTCATTCTATGCCCTTGGCTTTGTATAAGTCCACAGGTAATAGAGTGAATGGCAACATTTACTGCTGGAAAGAATTCCTTCACCTTTGCAATACCTTTGTCTACTTCAAGGAGAACAGCAAGTAGAACATTTTATTTTCAAAGTTACGTTGTCCATTTAAACACAATCCCTATTCATCCATGACTCTATTTGGTGCAAGCCTGCAAAGCTGATTTTTAACAAAAAACAGGGCTTTGCAGCACCAACGAATTCCATTGTTTCATAACAACAGGTTAATGCAATACAGAAATAATCACCACATCTGGCAGGTTTTCCTTCTCCATACTAATCACAAGACTAACAACTAAAAAAGCAGGTTTTACTAGTCCACCACTACATTTTATGCAACAGTAATACAGGAAATACTTAAAAAGAGCAACAGAACTGTATTTTCCAAGGTTCTGGTGAGGAAATCAACATCAAGACTTAAAATCTTAAATGAGCAAACAGAATTTTGCAAAGCAAGGGGTATACTCTTGAGTGACCTCCTCTACTCCGTCTTCCTGCCCTGGTGACACAATGCCAATAGTGTCTATCCTCCTCTGAAAGTTGGTATCTGTGAACAAAAGACATGTGCAAGAAGAAAACCCACACAAAACCTTGATGATGAAAAGGTATTTGAGGACTACAGCTCAGAACTCTACTGGAAGTTGGCTTTCCAAGTTTGAAATGAATCAGCATCACCTTGGTAGGGTTATCTGGTACCTGGAAAGGCCAATGTTTTGCAAATACCGGATTTAATAGATTAATGTAGCATCAAAAATGGCAAGCTGTATAATTTCTTTTTTTCAACACTTGAGAAAAATGACCTAATAAACACAGTCTCACAAAGCTTTATTAAGTGTTGGGGGGGGTGGAGCAGTTCTTTGGTAGAGATCGCAGGAAATCCTCATATCCTGTAGAGACATGCGTTTGCAAGAATTAGTCAAGCAATTCTATCTCATGACTTAAGAATGGTCTCCACAAACAAATATCCAGGTACAAAAAAAAGGATAATGTAGATTGCGACTGGGATATCTGCACTCCTCTGAGGAAAGTAAATGGTATAAAACCACAAATTCTCTCTGCCAGATTCTTTCTTACATTAATCTTTGTGGCTTTTGAAGTTTCTTAAAAACTTCAAGGCACATTAAGACCGTGCGCTTCTCTGAAGAACAATCTTTACGATCTCCACCTTTTTATGATCTCGTACCTTTTTGAAGTAACTGTTTCTCATTACTTTTAGGATAAATTAATAGACTATCTCTCAAAAACAGTTTCCTGGTTTGGAAGATTATTATCATATTAGTATTATTATTACAGGGGATTCCTCTTCCAGCTGTCAAGAGCTGTGTTTTTCTTAGCTGCCTTGAGCTACTATCCTATCCAGACTACCAAGGCAAGAGGCAAGCTTGAATTAATGCCTAAGTCATTTCTCTGACACATTAGGCCTTTCCAATATCCCATTTAGCACAATGATAAGGTTGTCAGCCTTGGATTTGATTCATAAATTTCATGTTTGAAACAAAAATGTTACTAGGATACATATGTATGTAATTTACCTAATGTTAGACTACAACTTTTTTCCTGCCAACAGAAGTCGCTCTCAACTGACCATATGCTACCATATTCCATAAAGCTTTCACACACAAAGGATTAAGAGACTGGAATCATCATTTTCTTCTTGTTAGTCACAGTAAGATCATACAAAATGCCATGCATGAAGATTTTTTTTTTTACTTGAAATAAAACTTGAAAAAAGCTTAGACTACAAATAAGTGTCACAAATGCTTTACAAAGCTAGGGAGATGCATTGTATCTGTTCATCAAACAGGCACAATCATTGTTACCTGAGCGAGGTTACTAGTCAGACAGGAATAGTCACCTTCAGCATTAGGGAGGGATATTTTGCTCACATCTATTATAGGTTATGTGATTAAAGGCCAGTCTCCACAAATAGAAAGCAGAAAATAATGTCAGGTGAAGGAAACCCAGCAATTTTAACCCACACACATGGAGCACCCTGACCCAACCCCAGTGCAGGAGAGCAGTCAGCCCACGGGCCAGGCAGAAGATCCACCAGATGAGACAACAGGAGAGGCTCTCCAGACCACCTTATCAACTGCCTACAGGGGTTACTGCCTGCAGGGGTGTGGGGCTCACTGTGGGATCAAGGTGGACTGGGGAAGAATGAGAATCCAAAAACGGAGAGAAGATAAGAAGGTCCAGTCACGTGTAAACAGGTTGGCAGTCAATACAATTGGCCATGTTGTGTGCCTGATCACCGGTCTTATTAAACTCAATTTCTATTTTCCTGGATGAAGGGGGGCTCCGTTCTGTGTGCATGTGCAGAGGTCCAAGTGCCAGCAAATGAAAAGGTGGCTACAGATCATAAGGGCCCAAGAGCCTGCAGTGCCAGAAACTGGAGAGACATGTGTACACACAGTGTGTGGGTGTGCATGTTGATGCACATAATCACTAGCAAGTATCAAGCCAGACTAGCCCGCAAGTAGGAGCAAGAGGCTTGGGAGCCAGGTGTCAGACAGGCCATAAGGCTGGGCCAGACTCTGCAGAGATCAGAGGGTCTGAGCTGCTGAAAGAACCTCTCCCTTAACCTAGCCACAAGAGACTAGGGTCTGAGGGATGGCTACTGGAGGGACCAGAAGGTCCAAGCCAGCCACCAGAGAGGCCCTGGGGTTTGAGGGCTGGCTAATGTTAAGGCCATAGGTCTGGACCAGCTATCCAAAAGACCCATTTGCATGAGGCAATCCCATGGTCAGCTGCCATACAGACTAAGGCCAGTAAGTGGAAGGATCCATAGTGTATGCATCTGTGCACGTGTGTGCATGTCTAAGAGGGTCTGAGTACCAGCAACTGAAGTGGGGCTGCAAGCCTCGTAGGCTTGCACGCCCAGGCCAGCAACAGGGAAGACCAGAGGATCAGGAGCCAGTCCTGGATAGAGTGAGTATCTAAGGTCCGTTACTGGAGGGATCCACACTGTATACATTAATATATTTTTCACTAAAAGCCTTCCACCCTGATCAGCCAGAGAAGGGAACAGGATCAGGTCACTTGTGTTGTTTGTGGTTGTGCAAGCGCTGTTTTCACTGTGTTGATCTCTCTGACCAGCCACGTATGTATCCACTGTGGGCATGTGTGCCCATTGGGAATAAATGCTTAGCTTTGCTACTGGCTGGACCCAGGGACATGGAGCTGCAGCAGCCTTGCCTCCATCACACTACTGGGTTGGACAACTCCTAACACCAACCACTGTCAACAATATAAAAACAAAGAAATACAAAGTTTTAAAAATCACTGGTATGATAGGCAAGCATTCTCAAAGATCTGTTTGCCAGTTCAAGGTATCTCTCCCTTAAGTAACCAGCCATTTAATAATTACCTTTACCAGGTAATTTAGCTTCAACACAACTGGATAGTAAAATTTTCAGTCTTGCAGACATAGCACAGGTGTCTGTATTGTGACTCAAAAAGAAGAATTCTTTTCAGAAGTAAAGGACAATTTTAAATTTGTGTGCAAAATATATAGCAATGCACAAGTCACATTCACGAAGACTGAGGCCTGGTGCTCAGGCAAGTCAAGCTTTAACCATAAGGAATCCCCCAACAATCAGTGGTAAAAAAAAAAAAAAAGTCCTTTTGTTAAGCACACTGGTAGGCTTACTGTTAATGGAGATCATAGCTTTCAAGTATACTTTTCGGTCCATGTGGCATCTTTTATACTACTGTAACTTCACAGCAAATTTAGCAGTATGTCCAAATGGTGAGGGTTGCAGTCAACTACCTTGAGTAATGACTATTGCCTTCCTGTCAGTATTGCATTAACAACCTAAGTCTAATCAACTGCAAGAATCAACTAACGGAGCCAGACTGGTGTCTCTCCTACAGCATAACCCACAACATGCAGCAAAACAGGAAGGATGCATTTTTTAGTTCCTTCCTCTCATAATCACAGCAGTAAAAATTTGGGAAGATAAGAGATGCTCAGTTCAACTCCCAAATGCACTGGGAATTTCTGGTTCTTCTGAATAGCTTTTCCTGAACATCTGCAGCAATATCACGAATTTGTTACGATGTATTTTGTCAGAGAAGCAATGGCTTTATGAGATAGGAGACAGCAGATGTAATGTTAAATGTCTGACACAGGACAAACTTTTTAACTGGAAAAATCTTGATAATGTTTCATTAATTTACAACATTTCTATGTAAAATAACATTTGCTAGTCAACTGCTTGACAAATTCAGATTTTTTTTAAAATGAAGTTTCAACTTCAAATTGTTCAATGTTTCATCCTTTTAAAAGTTTTACTCATATTTTGAAATTATTAGACAGCTTCTAGACCAATGTCTTGGGGCACGAGAGTAGCTGAGAAGCGTTCTGGTGAAACTGCTGGTTAAGTTCTGACACAGACGAAAACAGCTGCGTACAGTGCAAGGAAAGAACAAACTACCTATTACAACGACCCTCCTCTGCTGTCTAAGCTTGTGGGTATACTTCCTACACTTTTCCGTGCACTGTAATCCACTTAACTCTCCCTTTGCCAGGGCAGTTAGAGAGCAAGAGACAGATACAGTCAGATATCAGTGTCACACGTAACAAAACAGTATGGCTGGCTGCACAAAAATGCTAAACTACAGCATAATGGAAAAATGTTTCATTTTACTAGGGTCAAAGTCATTGACCTCACGGAATTCACGGAACTGACGACAGACTGATTCCTGCTCTATTTCTCAAACTTGCCATTAGGATAGCACTTTTTTTGGATCTGAATAGAAAGATGAACGTTATCTGCCTAACTGAAGTGGCAATATTGATAAAATTAACTGAAGATTCACTTCTCATAGGCACAGTCTGCTAATTAACTGCTCTGAAAGCATGCAGAGAAAGACTGACTTGAAAGAATACTCCACAGACAGCAGATTATAGTACTATTAAATGACATACATGTAGCAAATATGCTTTTATTCACTCTGTTTTTTTCGTTTTTTCACAGCCTTCTTCCTCATCCATAAATCATACTAGCAAAGGAAAAAAGGCTGACTACATATACTGGCTTTTGACTGACTTTGTATCTTCTGGAAGTAGACACTTCAATATTTTCTTTTTTTCAAGTTCAGATCTATTGTTCATTTAGCTCCTATATATGACAGTACTGACATTCATTACTACTTTTCTTGCTGGAATGAATAATGAGGAAGACAATTTACCTTCAACATTAATCTTTCTTCACAACTAAAACCCAACCTTAGGATTTAGCTAATAAATTCCTGAAACGTTTTTCAGCTATTTATATCAAGTTTCAAGATACAAGCCTTTAGTTTCCAGTCATCTTGTTCCTCAGGCTACTGTAGCCTTTGAAACAAACAACTTCTTACCGAAGTGATTACCCAGCAAGCTCCCCTGAATTATTATGTTTATTGGAGGATCTTGCCTCAACCTGTAATTCTAGTTTCAATATGGTACTTCCTTTTTAATTAAAGATTTTCTACTTAAAGCGTCATCACTATTGCAAAATTCTTCCAGGTGTGGTATGCTTAAGCTTTATTCAAAGCTTGCAGTTTTCATGTTTGCATGCTTCTGAAAACTACCAGAAATCTCAACTTTCTTGCCCCCCCCCATCACAGAGTATGACTGAGCTCTTTCTGCCCTATGTCATATACTAAACTAGATTATTCAGGCAAAGAAAACCCTTCTTGGCTAAAGAGAAGAGGAAATCACTGCTGAGTGCGTAAATGCCTTCAAATGGCAGTTACATTTGCTTTGCCAAACTGTATTTTAAAGCTATCAGTGAAAACAGCTGAAGCAACCCATTACAGAAAGTTAGTATTAATGCATACGAAATGTTAAACTTCAAGAAAGATTAGAAGGTTATCTGAACACAATTTACTCTATGAGGTTATGAAAGCTTTAGGATATTACGTGATCACAAGATAGTCAGAAGTGGGCATAAAACAGCCATGTGGCCATCACGCTCAGTCTCTGCTAAAGAAACAGCTGAAGTATAAGAACTGAAAAAGGCCAATACGTTCACCAAGATGTGTGTATCAATTACACAAGAGAATGTAACACGATTTAATACTTGAGAATAATTGAAACACACATCTAAAGGAACATTCAGTGGGGCATTTCTTACTGCCACAGGACACATTTTTTTCCTTAAACGAAAGCCTTTTAGGGACTGCTGTAAGGGACTGACTTGCACCCGAGTTTTGCACACGCTGTTTCCACAAACAGCATATAAAACTTCAACAATTTACAACAGGATGATGTTCATCCTGAGCCTTCAGTTTGACAGCAGTTGATAGATAAAGGACTCCCACACAGGTGTCAAACAGACACTGATTTTGCAAGGAGATACGCCCCCATGAAACTGTATGCACAAGGAATTATTTACAGCACTTAAGACCTTTGGAAAATAACTTTCTCAGTTTGTAAAGCTTTTCCACATTGCAACACAGGGCAGACATATTCCACCTCACTCCAGCAAGCAAGAAGCTTCTTGCACCTCGTTGGGGTTCTCCCCCACCAGTATCTTTGACTTAAAAACTACACTTTAGTACAAATACTAAAAAAGGAAAAAGTACAGCTTTTAAAATAAATTTGGTTCTTCTTTTGCTAACCAGGAGCATGATGCACCTGAAAGTAATTTCGATGTTTACTAATACAATTTATTTAGATTATCATCTTTTACCCAACAAAAGTTTTCTTCATGTAAATTGCGTATTTTCTTTAGTAAAACAAATATTACACATATGATTTTTTCCTCACATTTAAAACTGAGTTATTAAACCAATGAAATCTTACCTAAAACTGTTAACTCTTTTATTCCAGTTATCGTGTTCTTTAAAACTAGCAGATTTCAACTTCTCACAATGAGTTTTTAATCGTGAACTAGAAGTGAGGAACAAGCATCCCCACATTTTTTCAAGTCATAATCTGTATCAATGTGAACTAAAGCAAAAGCATGGGGAAAAAACACATTCTCTGAAGCATTTACACCAGCCAAAAGCTGGGTTTCACATTTCAGCTGACTCCACCCCTAGCAATTCAGAATACTGTTTCATGATCTATTAAGATCATTAACTCAGAGCTTCTGTCATCCTGCCATCCTCCCTAACTCCTTTGCACCATCACCAACGCTTTTGTAATTACATGATGAGCCAACTCAGAGCGCTGAGCTGGCCAAACACTAGGTAGTTTTCAGGCAGGTCAGCATGCCAGATCCATTCACTCGCCTGATCAGAGGAGCACAAGCAGAGCAAGGAGTGGGGGGTGCCAGAGCGTGCGCAGCACTGGGAAGGAGGGTCAGTCTCCAAACCATCAAACTTACATTGCTTTAAACTGCTGTGGAACCTAAACAGAGTTGGAGGTAGGCTGGCCTAGAAAGGCCCGGTCCTAATTTCTCCTCCAGCTTTAGTAACAGATTTCTTGTCATCCCTTTTTTCCTGGCATTAGCATTCTGGTAGCCACAGGTGAACAGGATCATGAAACTAATCTAAAGGAAAACTAGTATTTTTTTCATTCTGTAATCTCACTCACTGCTTGACCACATAAAAATTTCTGCTGACAGGAGGCAGGCAACAGAAACATGCAGCCATGCAGTGTGAGCTGTTCGGATTTACACCACTTTAACTGCGGAACTGAACTCACAGTTCACTGTGAGAAGACTGGCTTTATTAAAGTATCCCATAATAAATATTTTTGCCTAAAGTTATATTTGATAATCATAAAGTTATCAAGTTTCAGGACCGAGTAACACCCTAAAAGTACCTTAGCTTGGAAGAAGAAAATGCACCCTCCTCACCTCATCTACCCTATTCCAACAAGGAAGCAGCCCGATTTTAGCACGGGACGACCGTAAAGTCGCAGGCCAGCTCCCGAAGCAGCACGCCAGTTCCCTCCAGTTTTGCTGTCGCCCTGCCTTGCAGCGTACATGCATGCAGAGGGAGCGCGGCCGGCGGGCAGCACGGCCCCTCCCGCGGCGGGGACGTGCACGGGGACCGGCTTCGCCCACCGGCCGGCCTGCAACACCATTCTCTAAAGTTTTCTTTCTTTGTTTGTTTTTAAGGCTTTTTTAATCTCTGTTCCCCGGTAACCGGCCCGCGGGATGCCAGAGCTGCTGTGGAGGGAGCACA
>NW_008796051.1:4860316-4882186 GCF_000699145.1 Aptenodytes forsteri
GCAGTGGTGGATACAAATCCCCGTTTAATTGCCCCAAACGTGAAAAGAGCTGGAAGTCCCCTTTCACCGCTGTAAAGAGCCTGGGGGGTGGGCAGGGAACCCGGGGGGTGCCGCTGCTCTGCCTCCCTCGGCGTGCCGGCTGGGCCCGGTCCCCTGGGGAGAGCCCGGGAGAAGCTACTTGCCTCCACCGGGGCCCCTGTGGTCAGCCTGGTCTTGCCGCTCGCTCAGACCTCTGGAAAATGCGTCCCTGGTTTCTGCGTCCCTCAAGGTTTCTGTTGTGGTATCTTCGACTTCCCCATGTAAAAGTTTCACAGCCGCCTCTTCAGAAGGATATTCCCTCACGTTCGTTAGGCGGCTGGGGTTACACAGGCGTCCTTTCTCCTTGTAGAGACACAATCAGCGTGCGAATCGTTTTGGACTCTTCCAAGGCCCTTCCCTCCTCTGGCCTTGGCACACGGGCAACCGCACAGCACCCTGGCCTGGGGAGCAGGTCCCGCGTGGGCGCTGGGCCAGAGAAGCTCGGTGAACTGGGCCTGAAGGATTCGTTTGTGGTCACTAGCAAAGAGAGGGTTATCTTGGCTCACCAAGTCAGGCTTCTGGAGAACAAGAAGTAGGTCTGGGAAGCGGCGCACAGGGGAGAAGAAATCATAGGTGTGCATCCTGCTAGACAGGGGGAATGTTGGTTGGGTTTCAGCTGAATCCAATGCAGTATCGCAACTCCTCTCTGTGGCCCAGCCTGCTGAGCAAAGGCCTAACAGCCTAACTCACTATTGCCAAGGTAAGCGTTTTGAAGTCATCAGTCAGTGCTTCTCCCTCAGCTCCTGACACTGGTTTAAAAAAAAGACAAATTTGAAATAATTCTGCTTAATTTTTGTCCTTATGGTGCATTTGGCTCACATCTTCTCTACTGACTGGACTTTTTCTCTCTACAGACTTTTTTAAAATAGGCGATGACGTCCCCGCTTAATCACATGAATTCAGGACCCTGCATTTTAAGAAAAATGCCAATATGATTTACAATAAAAGCTTAAAAAAATAGTTCTATTGTAGATTCTGGGGCCTGAGGGTGTATGTCATATGTGAGTGCCCATAAAACCTGAGCTGTAGCTTGCTGCTGCTCTTGGCTGTGTTTAAAAGAAGGGGGAAAACGGAATGCCAGCCAGCAACTCTAGTAGCTGGAAGAGACGTAATGACATAATTGTCCTGCCAAAATTGTTCATCGCCTCTTCTTCAAAACAAAAGTAGAAGTAAGGAAAAAGGTGGCCCTCAGAAATACTGGATACTCAGCTATGTTTGCAGTGCAGCTACCAGGATGATTACTAAGAGATACAAGCAGGGAAACTGGGACTGAGAAAGAAGAAGTAGCATCCAAGAGAAGTAAGGAACTAGGGAGGATGAGGATCAATGATGAGAATTCAGGGCCAGTGATGGCAGGGTGATGATAGGAGAGTCATAGATGAAATGGGGGAGGATTTGTAAAAAGGACTCTCTAGAAAGAATTTGCTTAATGAAGGGAAATTTATGTTAGCGAGATTCATGTGCTGGCATGCAGCACAGAAAGAACCAGCTCTGAAAGTGCCACTCAAAGTCTTAGCTGGGCTCTCTGCCCCTGTTTTCTGTTCCTCCGTGCTTTCTGCCACGACGGATGAACCCGCCGTTCTGCCAGCTTTCCTGAATTTATGTTTGTGTTCAAAACCTGGCTTATTCCTCTATTGCATATCTGCCTGCAGACCTGTGTCATGAATTCGCTCACTGTCCCATTTCACGACCCCTTACATATACTACCAAGTCCATATGGCAGGGAATAAGTAACATAGCAATAGGAGAGTCAGAGTGGAGAGATACAATGGAGTGTTTACTGACAGTGAGCATAAAAGCCAAGACCAGTTGGTCCCTACTGAGGTGTGAAGCTTGCCTTTTGTATTGAAGAGTGTTCCAGTCAGGGAAAATGAGGTCTGAAGGGCATTACAGAGGGACCAAGAATGAATGTGGCAGCTGGGCAGCAATAATGCTTTCATGCTTCAGAAGAAGAAAGTGTATTCTTAGATGAGAAAAGGAGAAATCTGGAGTGCTAAGAGAGATGACATAGGGAGAAAAAAATTTTTTTTGTATTATCAATCATACCATTTCCCAAATAGGAATTTACAGGATTCTCTTCATTCAGTTCTGTCCAATAATGCCTGAATAATCAGTGAGTGAGAATGTATCTGCAGTGCTCTGAAAATATAACTGAGGCAAGGTCAGAGAGAAAGTATCCTTTGTTAAGGTATCCCATGCAATTCGGGAGAAAAAAAACAGATAAACTTACACACACACACAAGCCTTTTTTCACACTGCAAAATCTGTCCATTTAATCTATCAGGTCTGATAAAAGATAAAATGCTTCTCACTAGAAACTCAGCCATGTGAATAACGCAGATAACCAAAAGTGACTGAAATGTTCTACCTGGGTTATATCACTGAGAAAAAACCCTATCGGACGGTATCCAATTAGCTAATTCAGCTTTTAAAATTCTTTAAAGAGAAGTAATTATGTATCTTTATTACTCACCATAAACAGTTAATGAACAATTTATAACATTCTATGCTATAACATTTGCTAGTCTTTAATAAACTTAAAACATGAAGAGGTACAATTAGATGCAAGGTTCTCTCCATTTATTATCAATTTTAAATCTTGAAATCCTTTTCTTGACTGGAATTTAGTTACTTAGCCACGGTAACTTTGTATCTTTAGGATTCAATTCTATTTACTATTTACAGAAAATAGCTGAAATCCAGAAAACAGTAACCTTAGTGAACTACAGACGTTAAATAAGTAGTTAGTGACAATTGATTTTTTAGAAGAACCAGTATCTTGTACTTTGGCAAGTGTGTTCAAGGGTCGTAAGAGCAGTCACTGTATGCCAGAAAATGAAACCAAAATTCTAACAACTCATTAGATCAAGAGATAAATCAGATCAACTGGAAAAAAAAGAATTAGCCACAATTACGGAAGAGGATTATGTGATGCAACAGAGAGAACAAAGAGAGAAATCAATTTCAACTCCAACTTTCTGCTAATTAAAAAACCCAGTCCTAATCAGATGCATTTGTATCATTCCTTCTGGTTTTGTTCTTTCAGGAAGTTAAACCATTAGTTAAGTTGGCAAAGCAGTAAGATTTTGCACTGACAGGTTTGTGTCAATGCTGCCTCGTGTGCAGACCAGTTAAGGGTTTTTCAAAGGCAAAGATGCTTTCTTTGATGTTCACGTGCCCTTTCCTACGACCCGCAGTGTCAACACACTGCTACGATAGATTGCAAGGTTGGGTAAGCACGGGGAAACTGCTTTACACCATGTGTTGTGCATATGGTATCATCAGACTTCTTGGTGCAACGTCCCTTTTCTGTTGCTGCCAGACATCGTTTTTCTTTCCTTCCAATTTATTTTTAAGACAAGGATTTAGTTTGTTACAAATACCTTCTACTCTTATTGTATCTGCTCTTCAAATTGCCCTACATCAGCCCCCAATGTTAAAAATGTTCATAAAAATTCTCAAAATCAATTTTTATTGATGACCAAAATGTTATTGCCTTCCCCCATTTCTTCCCTTTTTAGCTCTCATTGTTTTGCATCATAGTGTGCGTTTAACCTATTTAGACTATAAGCAGGAGCTTGCAATATTTTGCAGTTACTCTTGGTATCAGCAATATACACACCCGAGGACAATAGTACACAAAATTAAATAAGCTGCATTGTAAGCAGTTTGGGAAGTGGTGTGATACTTTGCAAAATTTCTAGTTTCTTCTAATTTGAATCAATTATTTTTTCATCAATAGTACAATTCACTTCAAAATGTATTTAATGGATCCTCTGGGAACAATTATAAGTTATTAAACAGCAGAGAGTCAAAATATTTGTGTCGTTCCTCTTAAGAAAGTTCAACTTCCGTGTCCTAAATAAATAAATATGCATCTATATATGTAGACTTGCATAATTTTTAGTGCTTTACTACATGAAAAAAGGGGAAAGAATACTTTCTAGGAGCATAAAGAGAATTTTCTTTTTATCTCTTTTTCTGTATTTGTGTCAAAAGCTTTTTTTTCCCCTGTAATTTTTCCCCTGTAAAGATTTCTAAATATGGAGCTACAAAACATCAGTCCAAAGGGGATTCTCAGTGTTGGGCTTTTGTTTCCCTGCCTCATCTAAAATTCTCCAAGGACCATATCTGGCACAGGTATTTGTGTTTAAAGTACTCCCGGAAGGAGTCAGAGCAAACTTACCTAATTATGCAAATATGTACCATGTATATATATTTTTTTCCTATATATTTCTATATATAGAAATATTTCTATATTACATATAGAAATAAGGCAAGCAGGCCTGGCTTTTTGTTGGTTTGTTTGTTTATGTATAACTATACTCCAGTTTAAAAGTCCTTATCTTGTCTTGCTGTTGTTTGCTACAGCATCAAGTGCTCCGAGTCCACTGACACCCAGATCAGGGTCTTTTAAGTTTCTACAATACAACATCATTTTTTTCTTGTAATAGAATAAATATTTACTAGCAGTAATCATATACAATAGCAACTTTTGAATTTTGGCTTTAAAGTTCAATTTTTAAGATGAAGGACATCAACTAATCTGAATTTAATCCTGTAAGGTATTTTCTGCCTTTTCCGCTTTACAGTAACAGTGCAGACTCTACACAGTGAATTTAATGCTACTTGTAATAAGTATGCTCATCCTGGTCACTTTTTTGAAGACTCTTAGAAGGAATGCTCATGAGATCCTCAGACCACAGACTGAAAACTACTGCTTTTTTTTAGGGTTTTTTTTTCGTTTTTGATGTAAAAATTTATACATTTTATGTATTTATTATTTCCAAGTGCAAAAAGCCTGCATGGCTAGGAGAGTGAAACTGCATCTAGCAAACAGCTAAAATGAAAAAAAAAAAAAGTTAGATGACAACTGCCAGCTGCCCCTACAAGAGGAAAGAGAGGTTTAGGAGAGTTGTTGGGGACTCTGAGAGCCATTCAGCAATGCAAACCAGATGATACGCTGGAGGCAGTGAGCCAGGTAGCCAGTTGGCCCTATTTCGAAACAGCAGCATAGCCTGGGATGGAAAAGATGACAGGCGGTCATTCAGCAAGGAGAGGTTTTGGAAAGCAGTCAGTCAGTCAAACCAGGTGAAGAGTTGGTTTGTCAATTTCTAGCAAGCCCACTTGCTATTTTACCTTTTTGTTTATCTGTACCTTGCTTTTGCTCCCTGGTCCTCCTCAAGTAGGGTTTAACATTGTAAACCAATGTAGAAACGTGTCAAGGACAGAGAAAGGAAGTCCTAACGTTCTACTCTCCATATCCTTTTCTCTAGGGGTTGCTTTATTTCCATAACTACTAATTCAGAAACCAGATTAGAGCAGTCAAAAGTGCTTGAATTATCAGGAAGAAGAGGTAAGACATTAATACTTCCTTTTGTACTGACTGCCCCTTTTAAAACTGAATATAACAGCCACATAACAGACAAATGCCCAAGGTACATCACAGGCTTAGGTACCAACTTGGTCAATAGTCTTAGTCATGTCTGAAGTTCACAGAAGTGATTATGGTGAGCAGTCAGCTTACCTCATACAGTCCCGTGCCACTCCCTGGAGTGTGCAGACATTATACTGATTTATCTGATCTGTCATTAGAATTGTGTTCTCAAACTATTCCACTGCCCAAGTGGCAGCAGAGTCAGTGAGTAGTTGGGATATTGTGTTGCACAGAACTTAGAGCCTGAAACATCTAAGATACCTTCAAGTGCGGCTGGCTCATGATTGCACTAATACATTGCTCGGCCTTCCTCCACCCATCCTTTATCTGTAACTTTAGAAAGATTTTTTTATTTTACTCTTCTATTTTCTTTCAGGTCAAGAAAGGGTAAAATAAAATTGGACACTGTCCTAAGCTATCTCCAGGCACCAGGCACATAGTGGAATGCTGTGATCTCCCATGGCTGCCAAAACATTTGTGTGGAATTTAAGAAATTTGTTTTGATCTTCAGACCCATAATTGTGTAGCAGACTTAACCAAACAGTCAACAGAGGAAAGAAATGAATAGAAGGGTGATAGAAGGGCTTTACAGCTTGCTCTCCTCTTTTGAATTCCTTCTATTCTTCTAAAATAGACAAGCAAGTAGACAAAGTTAGACTCCCTTAATTAGAGACAATAGCCCCATTCTGGTATCTGATGCCAATTTAGTCTTGTACAAGTCAGTGTTTCTGCTACTACCAAGCTTGGTAGTTATGTCAACAGTTTGCTACCACTTGCTGCCTGCACTTCAGGATCCGTGCCCAACACTTACAGGGTGGCTTTAAACACATTCTGCACCTGAGGATGTATCGGCCCCACACACTGCCTCCTTGGAGTGAGGATGAGTTTACATACTCATGGCCAACACTTCAGTCACCTGCTACACAACTGGGAAACTCCGACTGTCTTTACAAGGGAACCAGCTTCTTTCAAGAATGTCTTGTAGGATTTTAGCCTCATGCCGCAAAGCAACACAAATGACAAACAATTCAGAGAGAACTGAACACTGGATGTATGTAACTTGAAGATAACTTGGAGACAACCCACACGGACCATTTTTTTTAGAACCTGCTTTAGTGACAAGAAGAGTAGTTGTATATACAATGAGATGAAGCCTTAGACTAAGACTTCTTCTGAAGCTTCTTACCTCAGTTGTTACTTTCATTTGCAAGCATGGAAACTTGCATGCATGCAAGTTTCTTGCCTCAGAAGCAGTACTCTCAGGAGTATCTCAACTTCCATCATAGCCAAAAGGGGTAATGAATCACCGGTGCCAGTAAACTAGCAGAGGCCTCTTGGCATTTTGAGATCAAATTTCCTAAGTCTGCTGTTTATCCCCAAATTGCCCACTTATATTTCTTGCACGTTTTCCTAGCCAGTACAAATAACACATTCAGAGAATGGTTCTGAACAATTTAATCATTTTATTTACCATTTTATTTATCATAACACACCCTAAGCATAACCACTGCCAGTCAAGACTGAATATAGTGCACCAACAACAGTTTTCACCAAAAATACTTTCTTGTCAGATTCTTCACAGACAAGAAGTATTAATTTATTCATGGAGAAGGCATTTCAGTACGTGTCACTATTCTGGGCTTCAAAGACATCTATTTACACTCATCTGAAATCAACTGTATGCTTATCAAACAACATGAAATAACTATAGATTTGTTAATTTTAAAACAATTCCATCATCAATTGTGTGGCACTTATTCTGGAAAAAATATCGTTGCACTGTGATTCCTACTGTTTCTTTCTTCCCAGCCCCTTCCCATCAGCTTTTCTGCCAAGCTTCCAGAATTTTAAATTGTTTAATAATGTCTTTGAATTGAGGCCAGGAAGAGGTCAGTTTAAGGCAGTGTCCGAATGGGTTACTAAATGCAATGTATTGTCATCTTTATTTAAAGGAGTGCTTAACTGGAATTGAACATAGTTTATCAGACAGAAAATTTGTAGCATCTCATGATGCAAACTGTATGTTCTGACTGCTACAAAGAGACCTTTTTAAGTGTAGGCCAATATACTGGTTATGTTTTTCTTAGAGTACCTTTAGAATTTTTATAACAAAATTGTATATATTAAAAAATTACAACCACACACAATCTTTTGTTCACGGAGATGTTTATTTTTGTGTTCAATGTTTGTAGGGAATACGATTTCACTACAAAAGCATCTCAGAGAAACTCCATTCAAAGTTTAGGCTTAAGAATGAAGGGAAAATATACTTTCAGCTGTACCAGTCCTGAGCAAAGTTTAAAAATAAAACAAACAAACAAAAATCCTCTCGAGATAGGAAGCAGCACCAATAAAACCAGAGGGCCTCTTACTGATATCTGCTCATGCTTTCTTTTCTGCTTGAGAATTGGTAAAAACTTAGGTCTGAATAATTTTATTAGAATGTGGACCTAAGATTCACAGTCCCAATCTCTCACCAAATACCACACATTCTTTTACAGCCAGAGTTCAGGGCTTCATTTTTACTTTCCATTAAGTAGTCAGGACTGCTAACAGCAAGACTGTTGCCCCCACGGTGTAACATTTTCTCTTACTTAAATTGGTAGATAAATATTTATTTAATATACTTCTTTTAATAAATATTTATTTCCTATCAGTATCAAGTTCCTGAAAAGTTACATTGTTCTTAGAAGTATACTACTCACAGCAGTTATAAAACTTCTGATAACATCAGGTCTCAAATTAATTCAAGTGGCTTACATTTTGTCTCTTGTTCTTTCAGTGAAAGGATTTCAAGCCATTGGTAACACTCAGTACTTAATAGTTGGTTTATCCAGGACATTCAGATTCAATCTGACAAAAGTAAATACTTCTAAGAGTCAGAACAGAAAAGGCACTTACTCATTTTGGGGAAGACACCTGGCAGGTAAGAGTTTTATTTTCAAAATAACAAGCCCTTTTTCTGACAATAAAATCCTTAAAAACTACTGTTGGATAAACATAAACCCTATGAATAAAACCAACTTACGTACCCCTTCCCAAGAAAGGTAATGCTGTCCTTGATTAAGAAACGGAGAAGTGTGAAAGCATCCAGAAATACTCAGAAGTTTTATTCACTTCTGTGATATTCCAGTAGGCTATCACAGCTGACGAGAAGAAAAAATCTCCTCCAAAGAATGTATGTTTTACAAACTGAAAGCCTCAGAAATTTCTGGACTGTTTCTTATTAGGTACTTGAATCAGCAATAAAATATAAGATTCTAGTGTGTTATAACCAGGAACATCGCCTTGGTTACAACTGATAACCTGTGACTCCATCCGGAGGAGTAAATCTTTTATCAAACTTCCTTTCAATCGAACCATTGCCTCAGTGATGCTCTGTATAAGGCACTTAGTAAATTTTAAGAGCATCTGACAGTGCTGTTGGTAGTTTTGATTTGTCTGTGAGGATGCTCTACCAACGCTTCAAGATTAACGGGCTAAGGTGTGGAATAACCACTGAAAACAGCCATACGAACTACTGGCCACAAAACTCTCTTCAGAAGCCACATCTGTTCTAGTCTGGGTTCTTATTACCCTTTCAACATAAGGTTATCCTTTTTCTAGTAGTCCAGTAATCAGGCCCTTTAAAATTGGGTAGCATCTAAATGTACAAGAGGAATCTATTTTGTTCCTGACTACCTCTTTAATCAAAACTACTGCCCTTTCAATAAATGACCTGTACCCAAGAGAGAAACGTTCATGGTATTTACTATGACATTCACAAAAACCTACACCTATCTGTAGGCCAAAAGTCACTGCACCAACAGGTATCAAGAATTATAAAGCAACACACACCTATAAGAAGTGTGGGATGCTGCCTACTTCCAATACAGTACACAGAGAAAGGAATACTAAACACACACAGAAGCCATTATATAGTGGCTTTTCTAGGTATTATTCTGAAAATACATTTTCTTTGTTCTTTTCCCCCCTTATCCTCTGTCTTTTTGTTGGACTGAGGGTTTTTGAAGGTGTTTGACATTTTGGAAACAGAAGCTACTCAGAATTTCTGTAGGAAAGCTGAGAAAGCGCTCAGTATCTGTGCGTGCTCCTCAGATCTCTTTCTCCAGCTGGCACCGAGAGCATTTTCTTGCACCTTTCAAAAATCCTCCAGGTACTGCAAGTCACTCGGCAACATTACGCCTCCATCAGTTGGAAAGCATTTTGCTTATTTTTCCATGTTTGGAAGCCTCCCAGCAATAGAATCAGACCATTTGCAGAAATGCAGATATGAAGACCAGTAATTGGCATCCCAGAATGCCAGCTACCTCAGCCAGAATGCTTGAATAGTACAGGATTGGTGTAAGTTTGCTCAGCAAGAATCTGTTCAGTAAGTCAATTATATAGAAACAAGGACAACGGTGACCAAACTGATAGATGACCTCTAAGTTCCACATACCATTGTTGGTCTTACAGAAACCAAGATATAACTGAAGAACTGGGAATAGCAGTCAAATCCCCCACTTACAAAAGCAGGCATAATAAATTATTTCAAACTCACTGCCTCCACTTATACTATAGATGTACTTTAAAAAAAAAAAAAAGAAAAAAAGAAGAAAAGAGAGAAGAAGGAATCAGAATGTTTCCTTCAGAGGTGGGAGTAGTGATACTCAACAAATACATGTAATCTTAAGAGGTTTCCCTTGCTGAGATTAATTCATAGCTGAAGGCTGTTACAGTAAGAGATGATCAGTCAGATGGCGCATTTTCTTGCTCAGAGATCTGTGCTGTCAGGAACTGGGCTTGGCATTTTTAAAGAAAAAAGAAGAAAAGAGAGAAGAAGGAATCAGAATGTTTCCTTCAGAGGTGGGAGTAGTGATACTCAACAAATACATGTAATCTTAAGAGGTTTCCCTTGCTGAGATTAATTCATAGCTGAAGGCTGTTACAGTAAGAGATGATCAGTCAGATGGCGCATTTTCTTGCTCAGAGATCTGTGCTGTCAGGAACTGGGCTTGGCATTGAAGCATTTTGATTTATTCTGTGCAAAGAAGGATCAGCTTCAGAAATAGATTATTCATGGATGGTAGTTATATATTAGATGCATATAAATAGCAAATTAGATCTCTCCATTCCCAAAGTGGGTGTTCAGAAAGTAGAATCGGCCTGACCACTCACTTGTCTTAACTAACAGACGCTAAGTGACTGAACAACTCCATCCTTTTCTAGTGACAAAGTACCTGCGACTGCCTTTGAACCAAAAGAATTTGTCGTTTGTAGAATCTAGTGAGCTTGGGAAGGGGGTAAAGAGCCAAATTTCATTAGCCCTGGTTACATATATTTCCTTCTTCTGTATACTTTTGCTTCTTCATACAGAAGAGGAAAATTATGAGCACGTGGTTAGCAGGTTATCAAAAAATATATTAATACTCTCTTTTCCTCAGTTGTCTTCTCAATAACTCCATTGTAAGTTAGAGCTCCATTGGTCTAAAGCCACATTTCTTAAAATCTTAAAGTTTAAGGGAGCTTGTTCACTTTGCAAGCACTTTGACTAAGATCAATATTTATACACAGAGAACAGTGTAATTAAAGATTACACTTTTCCAGGTGGCCTAGATCCTGAAAATGTAGTCCTGAAGGGCTTCTTGCTCAGATATTCCTACCTCTGTCAAGATATGCCATACTTTCCACAAAATAATTAACATTTTGGAACTATTCTTTAAATTATTGTTACTGGAACAATATTTTTTCTGGTGGTAATTTGCTTTTTAAACATATGGGACAAGGAGTGATTAGATAGTGTTACCATTTTGTCTTTTCCAAACCCCAAATGGTACAGCAATCTCTCGTGAGCATTCTTAGTAATACTCATTTGAGCGATGGAATATGCTTTTGCCCTTCATCTTCCATGTTTAACTCCTTAAAAGTACAGCTAAAACTTCCTGTGCACATTAAACTGTCTCCTCTTAAAATCCCCTGTGTCAGTGGACAGAGCAAGTTCTTTCAGATGACTTTTATCTGTTTCCCAGAATAAAAGGGGCAAGATTAGGATTGAAAACATCTCCTGAGGGATTAAGTATTACACAGTGGTGGTTCATTTTAATTTTCACCAATACAGTTAAACAGAAGCTGTAACTAGCTCCTGCATTACTAAGAGTCTAGGATCTGAAACTGATTTATTTGTTCGCTGCATTTTCTTTCACTGTTTGAATCCAATGGTACAGCGTAGGCGGGAGTTGGGGGGGACACACCTGGACTCCTGGGCCTTGTTCATAGACATATCACAATCTTCTTGTGTAATGTCTTAGGGAAGTCACTTAAACATCACTTGCTGTTGGATAATACCATTTACTAGCAAGTGTGCAGCTATCCATTGCTGTTGCACCGTTTACTCCATTCATATCCATCTAGACAGGAAGTTACAATAATTTCTGAAAGCATTAATCTGTAATTAACTTGTGAAGTACTTTTCTGATTTTAATTGAGTAGTTAAATCCTGTTAATTCTTATTAAAACATGGGTTCTTCTTTAGATGTCAAATGAAGTTCACCATCTGTTGTCTTAGACAGTCTCTTAAGCCTCTTTTAACAAGAGGAGAAAGTTTCTCCTCTTGTTAAAACTTTGACAGTACAAAAGAAAACCAATGGAGCTTCCTCAGTTTGACTGATTTTACTGTACAGCTTTTCCTAGTTTGTGAAGTTACACCCTTTCAAATTGAGACTGCTTTGACATAAGTCAGGGCATAATTTCAGGTAAGAAAAACCTTTGAAAGCTCAAACAGTATTTCCAGCACACCCAAATCTTAACGTTGATAGAAGTACGCATTTGCAAATTATCATAGTCAAAACCGGCATTAACTTTTTATCTTACCTATCTTATTCCTGAGTAAGCACAGGCCAAATTTACTACACATATAGTAGCATTTGCTGCTGCCTTTGGAGAAATTAAATTAAATTGCATTTCTATTTCCATATAGTTTCTGATATTTGAAAGGAAGCATACTCAGACTCCCTAGCAGGGAGCAGAGTCAAATAAAGGCATGTGACAGAAAAAAACAAGCAGATACAGTTAAAGAACCCTGGATGTACATAAGAAGTACACAATAGACAGTTCCATGCCAAATCCATCCTGTATAACAAAAGTATCATCAATTAGCATAATGTGGGAAACTGTCAGGCTTTTGAGACAGGAGAGAGAAAAATTAAAGAATCTAAGATGCAGAGCCATACACTTGTGTCAAGTTTAGAAGACCTGCCTGAACACTATAGTGAACTGGTGGAAACAAATTATAAAACATATTCTATCTTACATGGCTACCTAAAAATGTGCTATCCATAATATTAGAAAAAGTAAAGTGCACAAATTATAAAATCGACAAAATTTTTGAGATTTTACAATCTATGCCACGAAACATCAAATATCTAGAGAAACATGTAATAGGTTAAAACTTCAGTCATAGTCTTAATTTCAAGACTTTTAATAGCAAGAATTTTTAAGTTTGTTAATGTAATTTTTTTTTTACTATCACTTCTGTTAGGATCAAGATTTTATATGGCATAATTTAACCTGCTACTAAGTAGAACAACTTTTGTTTCTCTCCAATATACATACTTAATTTCAGGGGAAAAAAAGGGTCATGGTCTACAACTGTATACCACCTATAATTAGTGGCAAATTTAGGAAGATAAGAGACTGAATTATTGTACACTTTATCAGTGAACTAATTATACTTCATTTTTCCCCATTTCTCCCCCCTTTTCCTTTCTGAAACCGGACAATCAATCAGCACATAAAGGAACTCATTTACATGGAACACTATCACACTTGTCTTTGTTGGGTCACCATTTCATGAACAACCCAGGATGTATGGCTGTTGAAGACTGGTGCATATACAGAATTTAACAAGTAACAGTTCTTATGCAGCGAGCAGTCACAGAGAAAAATAGCTAATCAAAACACATTACAACATTAAATTTTCACTTTTTATAAATGGAGTAAAGATGCTTTTAAATATATTTACAGTTAGAAAAGGGACTTAGGATTACTACAAGTCAAAATTATTTAGAAATGATGAAAGTGAAGTTCATTTAAATTATAACATTATGAACAGAGTCAAATGCCATATTCTACTTAGAATTTGTCTACTCTGCTGTCAGTATTGTCACATCCCTTTAATCACAAACAGGCAAAACTTATCTTAACTTTGTTTAATGCCCAAACAGGCATCATTGCAATGTAAACACTGGCAACGTAATAGTTCAGTTAAATCCACCACAGCTCAGTTTTTAGATCCTAGCTGACTTGTGTTGTATCTGTGGTTAGAAATTGCTTTTATATGTCTTATTCCATAAAGAACAGTGAGACCTTTCTGCATTCTTTTTGACTATAACCATACTTGTACCACATTTTTGAGATTATTCTCTAGAGACAGTTGAATCATAGTAAAATCCACTCCATCCTCCCTTCCTTCCAAACCAAATGACTACTTATTTCCGAAGATACAAAGAGACCTCTTGTTGGCAGTGCTGGGTGGTTTATTCACATAAAGTTAAATGAAAATACGTTTCCCATTTGGTGAACTACTGGTAATAGATTATTATTTGTTTGCAAGGAATTCTGAAATGTGTTAGCATTCATTACATTTTAAATTAGAAACACATTTCATAAACATCTTGCGATGAGATTTGCTATCATTAAACGGCTTACTTAAACAGTTTCAGCTCTCTTGTAATCTATTACATCAGTATATTCTGCAAATAGTCCTACCTAAAAATAAAATATAAAAAAATAAAGTTGAGAAGCATGTCTTTTTCTTTTAAAAACTAGTGTATGTTATTCTGAACACCAGCCCAGCCCCAAAAACATTTAAGAACCTTAAAATGCATTGTTTTACAGATACTAAGATTTGGCCAGGTAACGGCAATGAACAGACATCCTATTTAGTAAGATAAAGCAGAATACATAATAAACAGGTCAGTAGTTATCCATCTGAAATAGCCTATAATTAACATTTGATGTCTAAAAAGTTTAAACAGCAACACCAAGGAATGAGGTATGTATGTTCTCAGATATCACATCAGACTTTCATTTTATGCAACTAACTGTATTTCACAACTAGCATCTTACAAAATAGAACAGTACCATTGTGCCTGTAGAAGTACTGCGTTAAAAACAGAAAAATACATTACTACAAGAAACCACCAAACATCACAATTGTCAGGGGCTACAAAAATCCATTGTTTTAGCTGTTAAGACGACGTATCATACGTTGGTAATAATTTGGGGCTGGATTCACTACCAAGAAGGTCCATCCAACTTTTACATGGGCTTAAAAATATATTTATTTTGAACGAAAAAGAAAAGAATCACAGGAGTGTAAGTGGACTACCTCACTAAAAGGAGCTAAATGGACTTTTGTACTGAACCTGAATCTATAATTTAAAATCTATACATGGATTGTATGTGTGTATCAAAACACTTATTGGTTGTAAACAAAAATGCAAAATCTGTATTCACAAAAATATTTTATTGGTAATTTTACATAATACCAGATGGGATTGTAAATAGTTCTGCTCTGTATCAGTATATTGCTAAGTGTGTAAATGTTGACAGTTTATGCCATAAAGTAGGGTACTGAGTTTTTTCATATGATTTATGACATAATAAATTCTAATAGGCCAAATCAAAATTAAATAAATTGATTCAGGAACAAAAAATTAATAGTATTGTTAATTCCTTATTCTGGTGCAACATCTGATATTCCTGTAATGAAATGGTAAGTGACTATATGACACTTGATAAATTTGGGGCAAGGAAACAGCACTAAGCAGAAATGAGAACCGCACTTCTGTTATTTTTAAAGCTTTTCCAAATTTTCAAATGTTAGTTTTTGCCAAATGCATAGTCATCTGAGGTTCCATATTTGTTACACAACATAGAATACCAGCGTACAGTGACAATGTAGTACTTTACCTGAATTGTAAGGTTAACCAATCAATGCTTAGAATGTGTTTTCTATTTTGCTTGTAAACATTACAATAAGTGTTTTAAGTGTGAAAAAATATTGGTAAAACCATCAACATAATTCAGTAACAGTAATCTAGTAAAATGTGTCAAACATTGGCAAAAATTCATACAAATGTTTTATTTAATAACATTTTTCCTATTTAACCACACCAAGTACCAGCAGGTGTTTTTAAGAAGATAATTATTATGAAAATTCTGTTGCAGCAATAGTTGATTAAGTTGATCTCTGACTTGCATACATATAACTATGTTTCACAATTCTCAAATTATACATATTTAGGCAGCTTGAACTATGTTATAAAAATTTAAATTCAGTACATGCCAATAGTAGAGACTCCAAGAGTTGTGTTAGAATTCACTAAACTAAAAGTGAAAATGGACTTACCAATAACACTGCATAATGAACATTCAAACCACATTTTCATGGCACCTTTACACATGAAGATTTTAAAGTTGGTCTGAAAATGCTTTGTAAGCATTTGTAGATTGCATTTAAATTATTGTTTCTACCACTGCACATTTTTCTTTTTTTAAAACTACATAAATTATGTTCCAGTCAACATACCAATTGTGCATGGATAATCTGTCATGAAAATGTGGTAACAGGTGACAGAAGTTATGTATTTGCATGTTTTGAAGAGAAGAGACTAAAGAAACTGGAGGAAATAAACTTTAATGAGATTCCCCATTCAGCGATGACGCTTCTCCTCTGGGTGAAGATGACCTGGACATTCCCCTCTCTGTGTTGTCAGAGCTAGAACCACTCTGACTGTGTTGATCTGCGGAAGCAGCACTGGAAGCAGGTGGTGACTTAGTTTTCTCCTTAAAGTCTGTAATTATGACTGTCAGATCTCCAACGGTGACTTCCAAATGCTGAGCGCTACTTCGATCCACATTTTTCAATCTTGGCCTAAATAAAGCAAGTAATCATATTAAAAGCACACGCACCATCTTATTATCTTGTCTTCCTCCTACTTTTTAGGAGCTCTGGAGAACATACATGTGTACATAAGACTGCTATGTGCAACATGCAATACACAGGAAAACAACGTACCGCAAGTATTTATGGTAGAGTGTTTCCTAGTATGTTTTACATTAAAATAGCTGAACATAATACATTATCTTCTCTTAAGATTATTTAAAGGTTGACCTTATGAATAATGTAACTGTGCAGCAATATGGATGTGTTGCACTTATGAAGGTTTTTACTTTTAAAAATTAAGTCTTTCTTTATTGTTGCTATAGAAAGATATAAATTTGATCCAGAGAAGCATCCATTTCTGCAGCAGCCCTGAACAATTCTAAGTAGAGAATGATGTTCAACAATGAAGATGTTGGTGGCTGTCTTTTGAATTCAACAGCACAGATAGTGTTAACTTGCAGCGGGTATTTCTTCATTTCAAAACCTCACTAGGACTGCTAGTATACTATTTGAACTGGACTTTGCGTTCACAGTATAACTCTGGTATTCCTGGCATATGCTGTGATTTAAATTATGTACAGAGCTGAGTATTACACACAGTGTTGACAGGGTAAGTCTCTTCATCTAATCTTTCAATTGTTTGATTTTCACAATGTAAAGACCAGAGAAGAATACTTCTTCTGCCATCATATATTTGCTAGTGACAAGCATAAAGTACTTTCAATTTACTATTTTCCTTTGACTACCATGAAAAACTGCCACCAGACAGCTGAATTTATACAATCGGTTATGAACAGCATAGCTTTATGCATTTAACTGACTCCACAGCTTTCACTAGCTCAAGCTGCAATAAAATAAATTAATGTGATATCACACGTTAGCAGGTATGCTAACAGCAAAGCCCTAACCTTTACCCTATCATCCAGCTTTGTCTGAAGTAGAATTGGTTCCCAGTCACTTCAGCTGAAACACCTCATGCCTTTCCTCCACTAGAATAGAGATAGACTGACTTCTTGTTCCCCTGAGGCTGAAGTAGCATGACTGAAGAATTTTAAGAGAAAACTGAAAATCTGCTGCTCTGTAACATGGGAATGGAGAGAAAAATTCAGCATTATCAACCTGTGTAAGTGCCGTGCCTGGAGCTTATTAATCATCTTGAGTGTGCATGCAGATTTTTATGATCATTTCCAGCAATAATATACAAGTTTTCAGGCAAAGAGAAAAGGATATCCTTTTTCCAAAGGATACTGAAGAAATCTGCTTAAACTCATCAGGCATTCTTAACTTGGTATCCTACCTAGTGACTCAATTCTGTGAAAAATTGAACTGTTTGAAGCATTTAAAAAAAAAAAGTAGCCTAGTTATTTCAAATAGCAATTCTTAATGTGAATCTCAATACTGGTATTTCAGTCCAACATTTTTATTTATTTTTTAAATGTTCTCCCTTTTTCCCTACCTCACTTTTGCATTTTTAATGTACTACTGCAATTCAGCCATCAATATTTCAATTCATAATATTTAATTAGCTTAACTAAAACTCACTATGTTAACTTCAAATACTTCATAACTGAAGTACTCCAGCTGCATGAGGTAAGCTAATAAATTTGAGTATTTAAAAAAAAAGAAAAAAGAAAAAAGAAAAAGAAGGAACATCTCAGTGTCCTTAATCCTAACCATGACTTTCTTAACAACTGTTCTCTCTTGACTCTCAATCTCTCCCTGGTTCTGATCCTGATGATCCTATTTCTGGAACAAGAGAAGCATCTGCTGCTTCTCTGCATAACTAATCCCAGAGGATCTTCCTTGGCTGGACTACTTTGGAGTGCTTCCAAAAAAAAAAAAAAAAAAAAAATTCAATAGTTCCTCCCATGTCTGATTAGACTACATGTCTTGTATACTTCTGAGCTTTTTGGCACAGCTTTCTTGCCACAATAACTTTACGCTTAGACTGTGATGATTTAGGGATGCTGCTTCTCTGCATAACTAATCCCAGAGGATCTTCCTTGGCTGGACTACTTTGGAGTGCTTCCAAAAAAAAAAAAAAAAAAAAAATTCAATAGTTCCTCCCATGTCTGATTAGACTACATGTCTTGTATACTTCTGAGCTTTTTGGCACAGCTTTCTTGCCACAATAACTTTACGCTTAGACTGTGATGATTTAGGGATTAAACTTGCTACTTTTGTTTTGCAGTTTGCACCTTCCTTCCACCTGGTCTTACAGCAAGATCAAGGCTTTTACAACTGCTTGTCTGTACTGTAATATTTCATGTTCCCGGTTCTAAGAGTCCAAGGTTTCCTTCAGCATCCCAGATGTAGCATAGAGATTTTTATCACTAGGTAATATACATGCCTTACCCTGTCACATTAATTTATACCCTAGTTCAGGCCTTCAAATTTTATTCCAGTTCTGCAAGGATAGCAATGGCCATGTTACTTTCCCACTCTTCTGTAGTCTGGTACTGGTTCGCTCTCTCTCCCCCCTATTATTTTGCATGAAAAATAGTCACGCCCATCCCCTGTCTCTTCCAGAGATTAGTATCAGCCGTTTGCCTATCTACAGTTTTGTATGGTGTGAGAAATAAATCTGTAACCCTTAACAAAAATACCCGAGTCTTTCTCTCTATATTCAGCTGGTCTCCATCTTCTGGTCAAAATTACAAACTGCAGGTTTTCTTCACATTTAATAGGCATCCTAAACCAATGAAACTTCACACACAAATATTTAGCCTTGTCGAAAGAGTGTGCCACAGCACTTACAAAGCAGTAAAATCGCAGAACATTTTCTTATTTTCTTTTTTAAATTATGTTTTACCAATACCGCAAAAGTTTCTAAAATTTTTACCTGGTTTTCTTATGACTGTTCTTTTTGCTTGTTGTTTCCTTTTCACTTTTTTCCTTTTCTACTTTATCTTTTTTCTCTTTCTTTGATTGTGTAGGGGGCACGAATTGCTGAGGAACCTGTTGTGCAACCAGCTGAGAGACAGGTCGAGGTTTCCTGTGTGCACATATATATAGACACACACAATGCTTAGACTTTACAACAAGCCTCAAACTCTCTACACTTCAGTTATTAACATTAACAATCACTATAAAAAGAAATACTGCTAAAATTTATCTTGCTGCTAATACTTCATTAAAATAGCATATCAAATTTAAACCCATTACAGCCTCTTGTTTCACTTACTTGCATTATCAACAAATGAGATTAAAACCTTAAAAAAAAAAAAAGAGACAAGACTTTGCAATGTCCCCTCTTCTCCTAGTTGTCGTATCGAGAGAGAGACTTAGATGGAGCGAACTTCAAAAGATGAAGCTTCCAGAGGGAATACCTTACCACCCAATCCCAGCCCCCTCAAATGATGAAGGGGTCTGTTTTGAGTGTACTGCAATACTGAAGTATACAATCCGTATCATAAAAAGAAAAAAGCTGACCTTTCAGGTATCGGAGCTAACGCCACTGTTGGCCTTACAGAGCAAAACTTAAGTGTTTTCAGCTCAAACAAATTCACCGAAAGCGATGACAAATCCTGTTAAGTTGTGTATCATTTTTCTCAAGTTGTTCACTGGAAAAAAATATACTGCACTAATAATAGCAGGATATAGCTGTCAGAACACATGTACTTTAAAAGCTGGCAACAGAAACTTCCAACCACATTCCATCAGCATACACAGCGCAGGTTTCATTTCCAAGCTTTGATCCAAACTAAAAACCAGGGTGAGAAGAGGAACAGCAGGCAAAAGAATTTCAACAGTTTATTATTTTTATATTTTCTGAAATATTATTTTGAAATTGCTTAACTTTTATTTTATTTTGTATTGGAATACAAGGATTCTAATGTGAAATGAACACTTTACTCTTTCCAATGCAAGGGTATTTCTTTATTTTGAGATTTTGGAATTAAGAAATTTCAAGTCATGACATATAAAAAGGAAGGTTCTGTGATTCTATTAAGACTTTGAAGATGCAAATTTCTTCTCCAAAAGAACGTTTACTCTGCCAAGCTCTTGGGTTTTGTTAGTTGGGTTGTGTTGTTGGGCTTTTTTAAATAGAAGAAGCACTGTGATACTCTGAAAATACAAAGTGGTTATTAAAGCAACAGAAGCTATCAGCTCTTATGCATATTTATTTATCCCAACCCACAGGATCACACTACCGCACTTCTTGCTTAGGTGAAGTGACGAGTAAAATAACAAAAGCAGAAAGTCAAGGCAGCTCCCATTAGCAAGTTGTATTTTCAGTAATGATTGCAATAGTTTGTGTTCCAGAGTGAAAGCCAAATTACAAGAATCCATACAGTGTGGGAAAGGCAGTTAATATAAAACAGCTAAGACTTCGTGAGTCTTCACAGCAAGTTCTTAACAAATTAAAGTAAAAATAAAGACTATTAAAAATGTCAACACAACAGAACTTTGGAGTAAAAACTAGACTACCACATACCCACTCATGAACTAAGCCCACGCTAACTCATGGAGAGATGAAGATCAGCAACGGATCACTTAGTGAAAACTACCCAGCTTGTATCAACTGGCAAATACATGACTACATGCTTTTCAGGAGAACATTGCAACTAGAACCTTGAAAAACACACAGCAGAGTCCAAAATCACTGAAATGACTCAATGGACTACAATTGTTTACAGTAACGGAGTACATAGGACATTTATAAGAAAACTTGCCTCAGAACTGTTTCGACCATTTGTCATAGCAGTTCATAACAAAGCAAGAAGAACCAAGGTGTAATTGATGCACAAGCTTATCATTTCAGGTGGAAAACACTTGTGATATATAAACAAAACTGATCATCTGTCTTGAACTGAAGACTGCTCCAGGAGATGGGGATACAGGGAGTTAATATTCCTAGTGATGGCCAAGTGACAATCTCGTCATTACTACATGGTGACCTGAGAGAATAATCTGACATGTTACTTATGAAGTAAGGCAGTAGTGAACTTCTCGACACAGAATTAATTATTGCCCAGGGCTGCGGACAACGCCATGATCATGGAAACTTGTTAAAAAGAGGGGTAGAGAGGGAAAAAAAAAATTCTTAGCCAACTATTTTTGGAGTTCTCAATTTGCAATAATTTCAATTCCTGAGGGCAAACTAGATAATTTCTATTAGAGTATATTAAGTTTAGAACTAAGTCCTGGGTTTAGAACTACTTCTTCTAGTACCAGAAAACAAATGAGACTGACAAAAAAGGTCTTTGCCACAAGGAACAGAAGTCAGTTAAGACAAAAAAAACCACAGAGAAATCATGTTTGGGAAGATGCACTAAAAATTAATCAAGAGGTTCTATGTGGTTTTGCTGTGACAAGGAATTCCACTCAGTTATTTTATTCCTCCCAATTAAACATCTGTCTTTTTGTTGTCAGTTATTTCTACAGCTGTCTATCAATTACATGTATGTTCCAAAATTTATTA
>NW_008796051.1:4882272-4884438 GCF_000699145.1 Aptenodytes forsteri
GGGGGGGGGGGGGGGAAATCACATCTCTCAATATTGAGAGTGTCTTTCAAGCAGTCAATTTTTTTTTTTCCCAGGTAGTCAAAAGGGGCTACTGAACTGCAACCAAGCACTTTGCAAGCCATGCAGGCTTCAGGAGATAACTTTACCACTCATGAAGCTTTAACCTGATAGAATCGTTCATGATTTAGCGGTAGCTGAATCATGTCATTCAAGCATGAAGGTATTTATACAGAGAAGGCTTTCTCGCAGAGAAGATAAATGTAAGAAAAACTATTCCTGTAACAGGAAATTGATTTTGATGATTTGCCAAAATACAACATTTTAAATTACTGGTTTTCAAAACCAGTTAGTTAAATACTCCTTGTAATAGGCTGCTACAGATTAAGTAGATACAGACAATGTTAAGACTGCCTTTTATTTCATCAATATATTTACGGTAATTTGCTTTTTGAGCATATTCAAGAGCACCTGAGTTAACTGGTGTTTAGAAAGAAGCTCTATAAACTTCTGCATTAAGATTACAAGCATTTTTGCCTCTACCACTGGGAGTGACTCTACAACTGAACAATCCAGAACTGCAGGCAGAAATGTTAACATATACAATACATATTGCTTAGTCAGCCCCTCAAAACTTTGCATTTTTATCTAATAATTTCACTTCAGTCATTTTAAGTGGAACACTAATCAAGAGAGGCATACACTGTTACAAAAGATAAGAGCTATCAATTCTTTCCAACAGAGGTGAACTTTATGGTTTAGGCCCTAAGCACTGCAGCCGTACCAACAAACTGATTTACTGAGCTTCCAAGGGATCACTAAACATCACGGCTCCGAATATTATGCCTCTCCTTCTCTATCACTTAGTTTTCCTTTTCAGCCAGTGTCATCTTTATTCTAAGTTAACATCAGCCATACTTCTACCTACATTTCTATTCCAACCTCATCGATGATGGTTGTATTAATTATCTAATTCCAGTGTTGCTTTCAAGGTCCTGTATAAAATACTCACATACTTTATAAGCTCCTTTAAAAAATAAGGAAAATTAACTTTTTTGGTTTTTTTACAAAGCCAACAAGACAGTAATACAAACATTCAAAGATACATTTTTTTGTCTTCCCTGCAACTCTCATTAATGCTAAACGACAAGGATGTCATCATTTTAACTCTATTCTACTTGTGGCAGGATGTGACTACATTTTATCTTATAGGATTTGATCTAGCTGCTGGTTTAGAGGGTATATTTACAGAGCCTGCAGAGAATTGTCTATTTAGGTTTTGTGTGCAGAAACTCATTCAACACTGATGCTCTCAGAGGGAGCAAATATTTAATACTGAGAAAGATGGACTAATTTTCATTGTTGACATTCTTTAAAAAGAAAAAAAAAGCTTTATAGCATAGCAATTTACATGCCTAGTGATAAAAATACTCATTCAAGAATACACGCAGTACACTAGACCAAATGATATCTGGATCTTTTGCCCCCAGTCATTTCCCTCTCCCAGAGCTCAACACAATACCTTCCTGCTCATAAGCAATTTTGGACATCTCACAGCAGTATGTGCTTCCTTAATTTCCCTCACCTGGTATTCACCAATAATCTATGTAAAAAGAATTCTGACCAATTTGATATGGTGAATAACTTGGTCTCATTACAACAAAGCAGGTCCATTTTGAAAACAGAAATAAACAAAAAATATCTATGTACAATACTAATAATCAACATATGCAGCAGAAGTACAGTAAACTCTCAGTCGCCTGAGTTGTGCATCAAACATGCAGGCAACCAAACTGGCTTAATGCTGAAGCATCTTGGGGTCTGGCCAATTTAATTTATACAGGGCACAACTACATTTGCACAGTGCTGCTTCTACACCCATTACGAGTCCATAAAGCACTCTAATGTCTCCTGCTGTTGTGGTTTAACCCAGCAGGGTTAAACACCACACAGCCGTTCGCTCACTCCCCCCCACACCTCAGCAGAATGGGGGAGAGAATTGGGGAAAAAAAAAGTAAAATTCATGGGTTGAGATAAAGACAGTTTAATAGGACGGAAAAGGAAGGGAAAATAATAATTATAATGATAAAAGAATACACAAAATGAGTGATGCACAATGCAATTGATCACCAGCCGCCAACCGATGCCCAGCCAGTTCCCGAGCAGCGG